>NC_091205.1:23039849-23074849 GCF_040958095.1 Procambarus clarkii
GCTGGATGTGAAGACAACGATGACCTTCCAACTGCTAAACACGATCCAAACTTGTTAATATATACTATGATATATAATCAGAGGCCAGTACAGGAAACAAAATGTTATGTTTTGATTCAGAATAATGCTTAAGTTGATGTTAGTAATCAAAGTTACTTTTGGTGAATTAACGGGAACTAAAGACGTATATAAAAGGTTATCATTATAAATGACCTCAGTAATCTAAGATCCAATATAAGATAAGATAAGTAAACCAGATCTAAGCAGAGATGTTCCAAGGTTTATTATTCGAAATAATATAATTCACCAAAGTTCCTAACTCTCTGTTCATCGTTTGGGTTTCCTTGGGAACCAACGCTGATGCATAAAGCTGAAATGCTTGAGTGATTGGGGAGTGGTGAGACCGCACTCACCACGGCCCGGGACAAAGCTCGCTTTCAGTGTCAAAATTGTATATGTCGTCAAGTTAGGATGTAATCGCTTAGGCTAGTCAGTGTTGGGTTCGGTTGTATTAAGGAAGGAAGGAATTATCAGGGTAAAAGCGCCAAGCCAATACGACTATATAGCACTGGGAAGGGGTCAGGATAAGGATTTAGGATGGGACGGGGGGAAGGAATGGTGCTCAATCACTCTGACGGTCGGGGATTGAACGTCGACCTGCATAAAGCGAGACTGTCGCTCTACCTTCCAGTTCAAGTGGTTGCGCTCGGTTGGATAAGGTTATGTTAGGTAGGTTTTAAAGTGCACCAGAGAGCCGTCTTGTACATGCTGCGACTTGTATCAGAGTAACAGGCTTCACATCAGAACAAGAACATTAGGATTCGCACAATTGTCACTGTCAAAGTGATTATAAATTACACCACACCTGTCATAGGCATCTTTCATAAAATCATAATAAAAACTACTACTGAAATTTGACATAGTACTTATCAACCACTGCAGCAACAAGCAATAATTTCCGGAATACGTCTACACCACAGGTCCAGACACCACAAGAGTTCACCCATGCTTCTCTCTGTATATATTATGTACCAGATGGGATGCCCAAGTCTCTATCTCATTCTCTCCCTTCCTCTCCTGTCTCACTATCTCTGCCCCTTCTCTCTCTCTAACCCAACTCCCTTCCTATCTCCGTCACTGCCTCTCTCCCTTTGTCTCTTCCTCCTTCCCTGTCTTTCTCAATCACTGCCTTTCTCCCTCTCTGACTCTCCGTATCCACTCTTTGCCTCTCTTCCCTCGTCTTCCCCCCTCCTACCAAACCACTGGGGCTGGACGGTAGAGCGACGGTCTCACTTCATGCAGGTCGGCGTTCAATCCCCGATCGTCCACAAAGTGGTTTGGGCACCATTCCTATCTCACCCCGTCCCATCCCAAATCCTTATTCTGATCCCTTCCAAGTGTTTTATAGTCGTTATAGCTTGGCACTTTCCCCAGAGAGCAAATTTCTCTCTCTCTCTCTCAGAACATACAACATACGCGTCCAGCAAACATACAACGATATGTTTTACTGTTGTTGCTCTGCGGCAACGTTCACAAGGTTGTGGTTAGGTTGTGAGTGATGAACAGCTGAACAGCTGGCAAATAACTGTGGAAAACCAAACCCCAATTATAGACTTCACAGGAGTCGCAATAAGACCTGATCCTATTAAATGGGGCAATGAGGTCGACCTCAACCGGCCTATGACCATCCCCGAACAACACCAAAGTCACCCTGCAAAGCTGGGTGAGGCTATCCCCAAGCGTCTGATCTCCAACTTTGAACAGACAAACATAAAACTCAATTACATTAATAGAGTGCCAATAGCCCAATCGTTGTTGTGGCATTAAAGGAAAGTAACATCAATCAATCATCAAATTATATGACTAAAAAACACAGATACATCAAACACAATCAATCCACCATGAGCACTGTTTAAGCAGTTACGGGCTCACCATAGCCCGTGCTACTTGGAACTTTGTTCCAGGTAGCGAATCTTTAACAACAACAACAAACTGTTTAAACACTGACCAAAACCAAACTCATTCCAGGAAAAAGTGAAATACAATTAGCTCTTGAAACCGCACTACAGGTTTCAAACCCCAAATTTAAAAAACTCGCCAAAACAAGTCCAAGGAAAATGAATTCCAAATTAGCCTTTAACCAAAATATTCCTGGACCGGCCATGTCAACGGAGGCTGCGCCACGTCGTCAGATACTTGGGAATGTTGACCAGACCACACACTAGAAGGTGAAGGGACGACGACGTTCCGGTCCGTCCTGGACCATTCTCAAGTCGACTTGGGAATGTGTGCAGTAAAGATATAGTTATTCCGTGTCCGACTGACCCGTACTTCAAATTAGACGCAACTAACACCAGCGTCCAAACTATGGTGGTACACTGGAATTTCCGCGAATCGATTATGGGAAGCTGAGACATTGAGCAATCGAACTCGAAAGGTTAGTTGCGTTAGTTTAATATCATACTCTTATGGTTAAGCCAAAACTACCTAACATTAGACGCTGATTAAATTGTTAGAGCGGGCTGCAGCGCACAGATCCCCGGCGACCAAATATATTTCCAAAAAGGACCACAGGAAGATTATATGCAACATAATTCAACTGGAAGCTCTGATTGCAAGAACATTCACTCTGCAATGAATACATTTTAAGTCCACTTGACGGATCATTCATACGATGCTGTCCGGGAAGGAACCATTGGAAAATACAGACAAATTAAGAGGTATTCTCAATAGACTTGAGAATGGTCCAGGACGGACCGAAACGTCGTCGTCCCTTCACCTTCTAGTGTGTGGTCTGGTCAACATACTTTAGCCACGTTATTGTGACTCATCGCCTGCAATTATGAGGTATCTTCCAGCATGAAAAAATACTACAACTTAAACCAAAAAAATCGGAACGCTCCGTTTAAACAAAGTGGGATTATAAAACACAGAACCTGAATTAGTATGTAAGAAAATTTTAGCTATTATAACCCCGAAAATTTAAGTGTTCTCCAGCAGACTACAGGCTGCAGCATTAGAGTAAAGGGTGCTTAACAGGGATTAATGTTGTAGTATAAAACTAAGGGATCTTGAGGAGGATTATTGT
Organism: Procambarus clarkii; assembly: GCF_040958095.1. NCBI lineage: Eukaryota > Metazoa > Arthropoda > Malacostraca > Decapoda > Cambaridae > Procambarus > Procambarus clarkii. Next base: position 23,042,938 of record NC_091205.1, read on the forward strand.
TACGGTATTAAGCTAAGGGGATCTCCAGGAGGATTCATGCTGCAGAATTACATTAATGGGCATTTCCTCAGAATTAATGTTGCATTATTGAGCTCTAGGACACTCCCCTAGGGATTAATATCGCAGCACTGAGCTAAGAAATGCTCCAGCAGGATTAATGTTGCAGAATCAAACTTAACTGTACGGATAATACCTTCACACATAGGACTAAAGTACAATATTACAAGGTGAAATCTCCAATGATATCGTATTGTACACCCGTATATTTATGTGTCTATATATTCGTATATAACCTAGATTGAATTAGGGTGTAGTTATTTCAAAGAGCAAAGACCGTACATAGAATTAAACCCAAGTGAGAAACCGTTGTTGAGTGGAGTGCCTCAGGGCTTTCTCCTGGGCCCACTGATGTTTACCTTACAAATAAACACTTTCAACATGGAACTGAACAGCAACAGTTGAGAATTTGCAAACGAATAGGGCGGAAATAAATTAAGAAAGAAACATAAAATCGTTACAAGACAATCTACATATGCAATTAAATCAAACCATAGATAAGTGGATGCAGTTTAGTGGTTTAAAATGTAAGCTTCTGAACTTAAGAAAGGATAGCAAGATTTAACAGATATCAGCAGGAAAATGTTGAAATTCCGAAATAAAAATGCGAAAAAGATTTAGGAGTGTATATATATATATAAATATATATTTGTATTTCTATATATAGATCAAATACTTATGTCTGCTCATCTATATATTCAAATATCAGTATATTTGGGCAGCTTTAATGAAACAGATGAATATTTGCTTAAATGTTTTTCTGTAAATCTGTATATGAATAAATCTCTAGCTGCATATCCGTCATGCGTTGTTTATATATATGTGTATATCCGTGTATTGCTACACATATACTCTGCATATATGTGCAACATAATATATGTAATTCTGAGAGAGCTACGTTTAATTTATCCCTACAGGTATCCAGTGCCAGTAATTATGTTAGCTTAACTGAATATAGGTCATTTAGCCTTTCAATTACATTAATTAAATAAATAAAACTACATTACCATCGGAAACACCCCAGGCAGAAATAAATTATATTGAAAGATATTGATATTTGAAAGATCAAGGTAAAAATGTCTTAAAACCAGATACATAATGCTTATTTTTTAAAGATTTAAACAACTATTATCTTAATTTTGTTTATATCGTAATGAACCAAAAACAATTCGTTTGTTGCAGAAACAAATAGGCAACATTATCAGGTATGGGCATTTAAAATGTGAAAGACGAAAGTTGTGAAGATGAGATCTGAAATAAGATGCTTATTTCCACATCTCTAACACCCTGTGGGGAAAAAAAGTAATGAAAAGTGTTAGATGTTAGATGGAAGAGTTTGGGATGACACTGGGAAGGATGGTGTTGATATTGAGAAGGATAAGGTTGAAATTAGGGAGGATGGGGAGGGGGAGCCGGTCGGCCGAGCGGACAGCACACTGGACTTGTGATCCTGTGGCCCCGGGTTCAATCCCGGGCGCCGACGAGAAACAATGGGCAGAGTTTCTTTCACCCTATGCTCTTACCTAGCAGTAAAATAGGTACCTGGGTGTTAGTCAGCTGTCACGGGCTGCTTCCTGCGGGTGGAGGCCTGGTCGAGGACTGGGCCGCGGTGGCACTAAAGCCCCGAAATCATCTCAAGATAACCTCAAGATATATAACTTGGCTATATATACGACTATATAACTTGGAAGACGTTAGGATAAGGATTTGGGATGGGACGATAAGGATTTGGGATGGGACGGGGGGAAGGAATGCCCAACCACTCGGACGGTCGGGGATTGAACGCCGACCCGCATGAAGCGGGACCGTCGCTCTACCGTCCAACCCAAGTGGAGAAGTTTCAGTGACAACTGATAAGTGAATGTCTGAAAAAAAAGAGCTTACGATGTTTGTTCGATGGGTGATTCCTTTCATAAAGAAGGATGTCTTATCACACACAGAGATCACACTAACGTGATGCATCAAATGAACAAATCCACAAGGGCCGTGACGAGGATTCGAAGCTCAGTCGATTAAGGCAGTGTCTGGGATGCTCCCGGACGCAGGTTCGAATCCTCGTCACGGACCTTGTGGATTTGTTCAAAGGATGTCTTATGTTTGGGAACAATTTCTTAAGTGAAGGTGTGTGGAATACATCACTCAACAGAAGCATTTTCTTCAGACATATAACTCTTAAAAAAAGGTGAGCATTTTAACCGTGCTCAAAACGTCTAAATGTCCCTGTAAACTAGATCAGTGACTGACTTATCTTGCCATCAGTCTGTTTTTCGGTCTTCACAATCGACTTGAGAATGGTCCAGGACGGACCGAAACCTCGTCGTCCCTTCACTTTCTAGTGTGTGGTTTGGTCAACCTGTCTGTCTGTCTGTCTCCTCTCAATTTCTATCTCTGCCGCTCTGTAAAGCACTGAGGCAAACGGGCCGTACACGGTGCAGGCCGTGATGATAGCGTCTATCCGGCGTCACACCGCATCAAACCCGCCCACCCGACCTCAACCGGATACCTTCACTGCCTTAGGCACTCACACGTTCCTTCCCCTTAGTGAACACACACACACACACACACACACACACACACACACACACACACACACACACACACACACACACACACACACACACACACACACACACACGGATGGATTTCCTGTCCTCGTTTATTCCAACTTTGCTAAAACAAATGAGCGTCGCCGCGGATATCTACGAGTTTGAGGTGATGGCGTTCGAGAGGATGTTTATATCGAGGCTTCGAGTGGTTGATTGAAGGTTATATCACTTCCGGCCTCGAGGCTGTCTCATTATTTGGTGTAAGATGCAGAAAATGGGAAGCGGTGATGGGGTTGGGATGGTGGGAGGGAGTTAATGGAAAAGATGACATGGGGGAGAGAGTAGAAGGAAGAGGGATGAGGTTATGAACACGGAAAAGATGGCAAGAGGCTGCGTGATAAAGGGGGGGGGGGAAATAAAGGTAGAAAAATTAGAGATAATGAGGGTAAAAAAAAAAAGGTTGAGTGCATGGAAAAAACAAAATAAAGAAGAGTGATAGAGGGAATGAAAGCAGCGAAACAAGGAATGTAGAGAAAGAAGAAGTGTGATAACGAGGGGAAGGACAAGGAGAAGTTGGAGGAGTATAAGATACAGCACAGTAAGCGAAGGAGCGCTGTAATGAGCAAAGGAAGTTATTGACTATTAGAAGACACAGCTGCAAGAAGGGAGTATGTGGGAGAGAAGAAATATGTGGGAAGGTGGAGGTATGTAGAACCAAGTGATGACGTACGTGGGAAGGATGAAAGGGAGGAAAATGGTATATGGGAGAGATGAATTGTGAGGGAAGGAGGAGCAGGAGGAGGAGAGAGAGAGAGAGAGAGAGAGAGAGAGAGAGAGAGGGAGAGAGAGAGAGAGAGAGAGAGAGAGAGAGAGAGAGAGAGAGAGAGAGAGATATATATATATATATATATATATATATATATATATATATATATATATATATATATATATATATATATATATATATATATATATATTTATATATATATATATATATATATATATATATATATATATATATATATATATATATATATATATATATATATATATATATATATATATTAGGAAACAACAGTGGAAAGACAACGTGGAAATAATTACCACCATTTTGTATCTAAGAACAGTAGCTAAAGGAAAAGGACTCGACATAACCCTAAACTGGGGCCCAACCCATGTTGGAATCCCAGTAAATGAGAAAGCCGATGAAACTGCTAAATTGGCAACTCGTCATCCAGTAATCCACTAAACAATCCTAATCAGCCTAAATTACATAAAAAAAACACCACCAAAAAACTATCACAGCTCAACAAAGCCCATCTACACCAGAGAGCAGTAGAAGGTTCGCCCTCTGCAATACTGTATCTTCAGGACACCAAGTTAGACAGGCTAAATATCCCGAATGGAATCCACAGAGAAATAGCAATTCGTTATATAGACTACGTCTAGGGGTTACAGATGCAACTGGGAAATTGGTGAACCCAGACAGAGTGAATGCATCTTCTGCTACACAATCACAGAAAAGCCACTACTTCACTATCCCCTGGAATGTGAAGCAACCAACGACAATAGGAGAGCTTTAAGAGTCCCTGAATCTTGCAGTAACCATCCTGAAGCCATCAACACTGCCACTCTTCTGGTCAAAAAAATATCCAGCAGTTGGACACCCTCATAAATACTGTCAAGCAGTAGTATCCTCCGAAGCGATGGACGCCACATATTAAGGACTGATGATTTCAATACCACCTCAGCACACAGTATATATTCACTCCCAAAAATCTACCACCTATGGGCTATTCATGCCCATGCAACCTTTTGGGTGGCCTAATCTTCATCAATCAACCAACACTATAAAAAGACAAATGCAACATAAAAGTCCTGGGAGTAATCATGTTGGCAAACCTTACTTGTACAGAACACAGTGAAGTAGCCGTCACAACTGCAAGAACAATGACAGGCTGGATAACAACCTTTCAAACAAGAGATGACTGACCAATGGTGGTACTTTTTAAGATATTAACACAATCCTGGGTGGAATATTTTTGCTAACAGCCTCATTTAAAAGCTGAAATTGGTGACCTTGAGAGCGTTGATAGAGCTTTACTTTTACTTGTGGGGCAGAGTGGGACAGGGTGAAGCAGGGTGGGAACATGGTGGGCAGACTGGGATAGGGTCAAGCAGGGTGGAACAAAGTAGAGGAAGGTGAGGCAGGGTGGAGGGAGAGTGTTGTAGAGTGGGACGGGGTTCTTTAGCATGCTACAGGTGGTACAGGTAGGCTGTAGTAGGAGCTAGATATATGAGATTCGCACACATGGAGTAGAACGCAGAGGTTATACAGACACACAGGATACATAACCACGCAAGGTATACAGACAAAGAGTAGATTTAAACAGATACAGAGACCATACAGACATAAAATAAAGGCCAGGCCTACAAAGTTTCGAAGGCAGTAAAAAAGTTTAATCTAAAACCCACACACAGATTTACACAATTGAAATGTTATACCAACCATGCTACACTTAATACAGACACAGGCTACACATAGACAATGTACTGAGCCACACGACACCCAAACTCAAACCACACAAAGAGTTCAGAGAGTCAACAGGTGAGAGTTCACTCATAAAAACAGTTCCTGGAGAAGAGTAAAGATTTGTTTTAGGACTTACTTGAAGTTACGGTTTGAAGTGTAGGCGAGGAGTCACAATAACGTGGCTGAAGTATGTTGACCAGACCACACACTAGAAGGTGAAGGGACGACGACGTTTCGGTCCGTCCTGGACCATTCTCAAGTCGATTGTGTTTGAAGTGTTTTACATTCGAAAATCTCGGTTCCCATCCTGTCTTCAGTGCTTTACAGCCCTTCTTCGCCAGCCAGTACAGCACTCCTCCCTCCCTTCCTGTGAGTCGTCTTGAACGCCTCATTATTCCGAATTCTATAAATTCATTTAACGCCGAGCATTCTGCTGCTTCAGGTCTTGATCTGTCTTGTGATAACAGCGTCTTACGTAAGGGTAGGCGGTCACTACTCTTTTCTGCAGGCACGACACTGCATCTACCAGGCACGACACTGCATCTACTAGGCATCACATTGCATCTACCAGGCACCACACTGCATCTACCAGGCACCACAATGCATCTACCAGGCACGACACTCCATCTACCAGGCACCACACTGCATCATGCAGACACCAGTAAACCTTCATGCAAGCACCTGACAGCATCTCTTCCAATCTGCTCTGATCTTAAGCAGGTATATGCCATTGGTCCAGTCACTTTTCCTCCCTGTTTTAGTCAAAACTATTTTTACACAAATTTCCCCTTTATCCATAGCACACCCAAGTGTATATAAACTGATCTAACACTTCTTCATTTACGCGTGGAATTAGCGTAATCTCATTTACGCTAATTCCATGCACAGGTTTTTTCCTCCACGACCGTAACACGACTTTCGTCCACGCCTCTTTGTTGCTCGTTGTCCTGTGAGAGCAAGGGAGCCTTATCTGATTATCTCGTGCACAAGTATTCCGCATGCTGGGCATCGCTAACGACAAGAGATGCTGGTGGATAAAGGCAGTAAACAATTGTTCACCTATGCCACGTCACTCCTTCTCTAGGTGGCAGGCAGCCTGGTGACCCATGGCCACGTTCTCAGCGATATTCCCGACCAATACTTCCTTGCTGAGATTCCGGCTCGTCGCCGCCGCCTGCCACCGACCTGCTCCACTTTTCCACCCCGACCACTGGATGGCCAGATATTTTGGGTTAATTTTTTGTGTAGACTCTTGTCCTTATTTTTGTAGTTGCCTTTATTGAGTGTTTGTGCTCACGCATGTGTGCCATATATATGTGCATGTGGATTGGTTATGATACGCATAATTCAGCCAATCCTCCACTAATTATAGCATCTGCTCGGTCAAACGTACAGCAATGGAGTGTTGGACCCCAAACAATTCACGTTTGAAATACTGAATTAGCCCAAATGGAACAGTATATATAAATAGAAAAGTAACTAAAGAACCTAACCTGTCCAAGGCGGATATAAGCAATCCTAGTTTAGGACTGCAATTTAAATAAGCAATCCTAGTTAGTTTGAAAAAGCTGGATTTTTTGGCTTTCATCATGCCTCTACAGAACTAATGGTACAAAACGTGAACATAGATCCTGCAAGTCTCCCAAAATCCTCCCCAAACACACACACCCTCTCGTAAACCCCACAACACACACACACACACACACACACACACACACACACACACACACACACACACACACACACACAAATGGGGCCTGGTAGCCTGGTGGATAGCGCGCAGAACTCGTAATTCTTTGGCGCGGGTTCGATTCCCGCACTAGGCAGAAACAAATGGGCAAAGTTTCTTTCACCCTGAATGCCCCTGTTACCTAGCAGTAAATAGGTACCTGGGAGTTAGTCAGCTGTCACAGGCTGCTTCCTGGGGATGTGTGTATGTGTGGTGTGGAAAAAAAAGTAGTTAGTAAACAGTTGATTGACATTTGAGAGGCGGGCCTAAAGAGCAAAGCTCAACCCCCGCAAACACAACTAGGTGAATAAACACCTTCCCGGTCTCGCCACATCACTGTAAGCATTAACACTACACACATCCTTCATCCCTACAACAATCTACACAACGTCTCCCTCTCTCTCGTGCGCCAGACAACGTAACTTCACGCCACTGTGGCAGCGACCCGGCGACAGCCCCGGAGATGCTCCCACTTGCAAATTCGTACTGAGAGGGATTAGTGTCAGCTTCCAAATCAGCAAAATACGAGGGTGAAAAATTTCCCCCCCGCCCACTGGAGAGCGCTGATATCGGAGGAAAGATGTGGAAATCCTGTGGTTGATGCGTTGGAGGCGAGAGGTCTTAAGACTGAGGTACAATCAGCAGGAATAGCAGTTCCAAGTAGCAACAACTGTTAGAGGCAGCATAACCACAAAGTAGCAGCAGCAGATCAAGCAGCATGGACGGAATCAGCAGCATCAATGGTAATATTAAGCATCAATAGCAACAGTATCCACAACAGCAAAAAACAGCAGTGGCAGCAGCAATGGCTTTTTTGACACACTGTACTCCACTTCATATAATCTAGGGGTAGCTGCACAAATGCAGATGTACCTCATGTATTAATAAAAATAAAATCCTCTCATGCGGCTGATGAAGACCAGTTCTGGAAGGTTCTTGATTCACTTTCCGAATTTCCTTCCTCGTATCAAGACAAACCAATATTAATGTTTACTGCATACACGTTATTTGAACAACAGGGAAGGAAAATTCTTTTCGTGGTAGTGTGGTGAAAATACTGGGTATTGGTCCATTAAAAAATGTTAATGCCCACAGACGTCTAGTGCGCTTTTCCAGCAATTATTGATGGTGTTTTAATTCATGGAATGAGGCACAGTGACTAATCCAAGAGAGTGCTGGTCACACCACAACATACGGACTACCTGTTTAATTAATGTGGAAGGAATTATTTTTGAATTATATGATGACAGTGAATGAGCGATATGTATCAAACTACTGATATTATTGCCGTAATACGAACGCAGAGTAAATTCCAAGATGTTTAAGTGCAGAGCGAAAATAATGTTTGCAACAGAAAGCGATGAAGGTGTAATATCATAAAGTAATTATAGAATACAAGGAGCACTCGACGTTGTCTCCGGTCTGTCTGTCTGTCTGTCTGTCACCCCTCTCTACCTATATCTCCTTATCTAGCTATCTCTTCGTCCCCCCCCCCCTCCTGCATCCTCCCTAAATGTATAGAAATATAGCGTGCACTGTCATAAATGAATTATACCTTACATGAAGGTACAAGATCATTAAATAATTCAACATAACAGCTTGAGTCAGTTCACTAAGACATGTTGGATCTTGGAAGCATGTCAATGGTGTATGAGAACGTCTACGTTTACTGTTGTATATATATATATATATATATATATATATATATATATATATATATATATATATATATATATATATATATATATATATATATATATATATATGACAATGTCAGACCACGGAGGAAAAATGAAACAGGAATTTCCTTAAGTACTTTCGTATATTAAATACATCTTCAGAAGGACCTTCTGAAGATGTATTTAATATACGAAAGTACTTAAGGAAATTCCTGTTTCATTTTTCCTCCGTGGTCTGACATTGTCACATTCTTAATCACGTGTTTATTTTCGTGATATACACACACACACACACACACACACACACACACACACACATATATATATATATATATATATATATATATATATATATATATATATATATATATATATATATATATATATATATATATATACATATATATATACATATATATATATATATATATATATATATATGTATATTGGTGTATACTGGCAGCAGGTTTTCTTTCAAACATGTTCCATTGAATATGACCGCATATTCTGTATTTATTATTTTCTGGTTTAGGGCTTCTATCCCTCTAACTATTTTCTTAGCATCAGAGCTTAATTGAAATAGGAGTTCTCCAAAACTCATTTTCGTACTTTTAAGGTGAAGAAAAGAAGTGATTTACTATAGAGTGTATTACACTTATTTGTATAATTTGCACAACGTTTCGAACCTCCATGGTTCATTCTCAAGTGAACAGATCTTACAATACTAGTTGATTTTATACCCGCACTGGGTCAGGTGATAATACAATAAAGGTGAAAACATGGGGGGATACATATGTTCTCATCTTGTCCTTACCATGAGAGTAAGGACAAGACAAGAACATATCGATGCCAACACAGAAGACAATGTCCAACATAATAGGCCAATTACACTGGATTAATCTTTGTGTTTAGATAGGAGCTGCCTCGTATGGGCCAATAAGCCTTCTGCAGTTACCCCTATGTTTCACCTCACATTTATCCCTTATGTATCCCCACATGTTTTCACCTTCATTGTATTATCACCTGACCCAGTGCGGGTATAAAATCAACTAGTATTGTAAGATCTGTTCACTTGAGAATGAACCATGGAGGTTCGAAACGTTGTGCAAATTATACAAATAAGTGTAATACACTCTATAGTAAATCACTTCTTTTCTTCACCTTAAAAGTACGAAAATGAGTTTTGGAGAACTCCTATTTCAATTAAGCCCTGATGCTAAGAAAATAGTTAAGAGGGATAGAAGCCCTAAACCAGAAAATAATAAATACAGAATATGCGGTCATATTCAATGAAACATGTTTGAAAGAAAACCTGCTGCCAATATACACCAATATATATATATATATATATATATATATATATATATATATATATATATATATATATATATATATATATATATATATATATATATATATATATATGCGAACAAGCCTGAATGGTCCCCAGGACAATATGCAACTGAAAACTCACACCCCAGAAGTGACTCGAACCCATACTCCAGTTGCGTTACTCCTGGGACTATGGGTTCGAGTCACTTCTGGGGTGTGAGTTTTCAGTTATATATATATATATATATATATATATATATATATATATATATATATATATATATATATATATATATATATATATATATTATTAAATATGACCGAAAAAGTAAGATTAATAATTCTAACACGAATTTTCTCAATCTTTCGTACATTACGCTTCACTGTTGGAGGTAAATCAAAAATCACTTCTCCAAAATTCATTTTTATTTCTAGTCTGACGCGACACGGGCGCGTTTCGTAAAACTTATTACATTTTCAAAGACTTCACAAATACACAACTGATTAGAACGTATCTCTGATTTTATATCTACATTTGAGTGAGGTGGGAAGGGTGATGTGGCATTAACACAAGACAGAACAGGAGGGGATATTAATAGGGTATTAAAAGTATCAACACAAGACAGAACAGAAACAATGGGTATTGAATAGAAGTGTTTGTAGAAAGCCTATTGGTCCATATTTCTTGATGCTTCTATATTGGAGCGGAGTCACCTCAAGACTCCGCTCCAATATAGAAGCATCAAGAAATATGGACCAATAGGCTTTCTACAAACACTTCTATTCAATACCCATTGTTTCTGTTCTGTCTTGTGTTGATACTTTTAATACCCTATTAATATCCCCTCCTGTTCTGTCTTGTGTTAATGCCACATCACCCTTCCCACCTCACTCAAATGTAGATATAAAATCAGAGATACGTTCTAATCAGTTGTGTATTTGTGAAGTCTTTGAAAATGTAATAAGTTTTACGAAACGCGCCCGTGTCGCGTCAGACTAGAAATAAAAATGAATTTTGGAGAAGTGATTTTTGATTTACCTCCAACAGTGAAGCGTAATGTACGAAAGATTGAGAAAATTCGTGTTAGAATTATTAATCTTACTTTTTCGGTCATATTTAATAATATATGTCTACAGGAAAGACTGCTACCAAAATATACTAATATATATATATATATATATATATATATATATATATATATATATATATATATATATATATATATATATATATATAAATTATTGTTGTATCTTGATGGACAATCTTAAGTATCTTTCCTTATCTCCTGAGACGTCACCAAGTGCTGTCAGGCCATCATGAGAGAGGTGATGTTGGACAACTGTACATGTTTACCCTGGGTGAAGTCTGTCTGTGGCAATACTTCATGTTAAGCCCACAACATCACCTTCTCTCTCATTAGAATGATACTAAGAGAACCGGTTGGATACGAGCGTAACACTATTAATATTTATTATATGCATGGTAATCAAATTCAAAATAATTAAAGATAAATGCATTCGGCACTAATTAAACATTTTATTATACTACGGGTCCATGTTATACGGCCGACAATTAGTGAATTATTTAATTATCAGACGACGGTGCTGGGCCATCATAATAATACTATACATCAAAATCCGGCAGGTTCACAAAATATTATAGTGCAAAAAGGAGAAAAAATGTCCAGATTTCCTTTCACGATTTTTTCCCCCAAGCCGGGTCTAAATTAGTTTCTTAATGTCGTACAACATTTTAGTTAAGGAAAGCCCAGAATAATGCATTATCGAAATAAAAACAATAACTCCTTGGTCCTGCATCATGTATAACTCCTTGGTCCTGCATCATGTATAACTCCTTGGTCCTGCATCATGTATAACTCCTGGTTCCTTTATCATGTATAACTCCTTGGTCCTGCATCATGTATAACTCCTTGGTCCTGCATCATGCATAACGCCTTGTTCCTTCATCATGTATAACTCCTTGGTCCTATGCTATGAATAACTCACTGGCCTGTGCCATGTATGTTCTCTACCCGCCAGAATGTCTATCAAATCTTGTGTTATAGCAGCTTCCATTATCTCCTCAGTGGCACTGTAAACATTTTCTCCGAGGGGCATAAATCGTCACAATTTATTACTTTGCCTTCCCCAAATTAATGGTTTCTCCACACGGGAATGAGCACGGAAATTAGATTATATTTTATCCTGTGGGTCAGGTCTCTCTGGGTACGGTAATGGAGGGAAATATTTAAAACAAATCTAATTGCGAATGATTCAGACGCTAAACGGTTCCTTTGCTTCTCCTCGCCTAATATGGGTCTAGCTATTTGAACTGGTCGGTACAGAGATGACGACTCGATTTTTGCTGGACTGGCGTTCGATCCCTCGATAGTCCTTGTGGTTGGGACCCGTTCCTTCACTCTGTTCCCTATTCCGGCTCCTATCCTGTCCTCATATCTCTTCCATGTGGAACTGTCATATTGGCTTAGCGTTTTCGCCTTGTAATTTTTTTCCTTCACTAAATATGCGGCGGCCAGTTTCCTGGAATACGGTACACAGAATATAACAAATAAATTATATTGCAACAAATCCCGTAAGTTGTGACAGGACATTTACTCACGAAAGATTGGTCAATTTCAAAGCCATTTTAACCACCAACTTCATGACGTAAGTTAAATCAGCCATAAAATAACTTCCTAATAAAACACCCAGCAGGTAACATTGAGACTCTGACGAAGCGCATAATTCTCGGCCATTCGCCGGGCGATGCAGTGCTTAGCGAACAGATATTTAATTCCTTGTCAGTCCCTGGAACTGGCTAATCGGTTCTTTAGCTCAATGGAGAAACCGGGTGAGTGTAGTTGAAGACTGGCTCACGGAGCTGGCCACAGACCTCAAGGCTTGGCCAACCGTCTGAGACACGAACCTCAGACCTCAAGGCTTGGCCAACCGTCTGAGACACGAACCTCAGACCTCAAGGCTTGGCCAATCGTCTGAGACACGAACCTCACCTCACACACCCTCTAAGAATTATGTTTATTTGATTTGTTTTCATATTTATTTATTTATATGTACAAGAGTTATAAAGAGGATTAAGGCAGGTCTTTAATCCTAATGTTTCCCCGGAATACGACTCGCCAAATCGTTTAACAACCAGGTACCCATTCACTGCTGGGTGAACAGAGGCTCCAGTTCAGGATTGGCGCCCTGTCAATCCCCTCCGACCAGGATACGCACCCAGGCTAAAGCGCTGGCGATGCGCCGAGCGAGTGTTTTACCACTGGGGACTGAATTAACTTACAAGGAGGTGAAAATGCAGGGCTGCGGGGGGTATTGTTCGACCCTGTAAACATATCTAGGTGACACACACACACACACACACACACTTGACGGTTGAGAGGCGGGACCAAAGAGCCAGAGCTCAACCCCCGAAAACACAACTAGGTGAGTACAACTAGGTGAGTACACACACACACACCAGGAATCTGGACACCAGTTGATTGATAGAGAGGCGGGACCAAAGAGCCAGAGCTAAACCCCCGCAAACACAACTAGGTGAGTACACCACCCACATCTTTAAGTTATTCGAAGTTCACTGCAAAAAAAAAGAGAATATCCTAACGTTGTTCCAAATTAGTTCCAATGTTCTCTTGTTGATGATGCTGGGGATTGAATACATTCCTCCCCTTCCCAGCCCTGGTCAATTACTGCCATGATATCCATCCCTCATGCATCTCGACGTACTTCATTTTGTGGGTGCTTACTGAGATCGCCTCCAATATCTCTTCTTGAAGCCGGACCCATTTGTTCTCATCTCTCGCACTAAAGATTTATATCCAGACATGCCGCCTCCAGCTCACCTGGTCTCCAGCACCCTCCCATGTCCTCTAGTTCAACCGTTTCTCATTTTATTGTCTCTGTCCACTCAATCAATTCTCCACCATATCTTCTGCAATATTATTTATCATCTGGGATTTGTTCCTCCAATATGGTGAGGGGGAGCCAGTCTTGACGCACACTTTTATACTTTCTCTAGTGAGTTTTAAGGGTTTAAGACGGGGCTGCATATTTAGGTATTGGTCTTACATAGGTTGTATGTAATGTTCTGATGGTTTCTTTATCTAGGTATATAAAAATTACATGAAATTTGCCTGGTGTGAGTATGCTGCAGAGGTTATTATGTTAATGTGTTCCTCGAGAGCCAGTTTTGGTGTTATATTTACTCCCAGAGGTTTTTCTCTCTCTCTCTTTGTTGCCTTCAGCTGCTTGCCTTTTTGCCTGGATTAACCCAGCGGGATTTTTTTGTTTTTCCTTCGCTCCTCTCTATTGGCGAGCATGCTTGTGTGTGTGTTTGTGTGTGTGTGTGTGTGTATGTGTGTGTGTGTGTGTGTGTGTGTGTGTGTGTGTGTGTGTGTGTGTGTGTGTGTGTGTGTGTGTGTGTGTGTGTGTGTGTGTGTGTGTGTGTGTGTGGGCGAACGTGCACGTATATATGCATTTAAATGCATACTATATACACACTGAAATTTTCCCAGCCCCCCCAAAAAGAAAGTTTGCAACCAAAGAACTGAATATTTGTCTTCCCTGGAGACTTTGAGGAGCTTTGAGTACGTCTTGAGAGAGCTACAGAAGCCCGCCACTTACTGCTCTTGTTTCCTACCCAGATTGAAAGGTTATGCTATTTCCTTCATAAGTATATATATATATATATATATATATATATATATATATATATATATATATATATATATATATATATGTATATATATATATATATATATATATATATATATATATATATATATATATATATATATATATATATATATATATATGTATATGTGAGTATGTATGTATGTATATATATATATATATATATATATATATATATATATATATATATATATATATATATATATATATATATATATATATATATATATATACATACATACATACTCACATATACAAGTCTGCTTTGATTTCTGCTATCAATTTCTTAGTTAAACACTCGTATACTTTTATGAGATACCTAAACATTGATTTTTAACTCAAGCCACGTTTCTATTCATAACTTAGAGCAAAGTGCCCCGTTCTTCGTCCGCACGCTACATGATAACAAAAAATATATATATATATATCTTTTTCCTGCTCTTTTTCAATTATGTTAATCAGATATTCAAAGTTACCTCCTGCCGGGATAAAGGTTGCAAATAATGTTTTTATCACCTAAAAGCTTCCGTAAGTTATTTTCCTTGAAGATGAAAGGGTTTACCCCCAAGGAAGAGTCTTAAAGATGGCCAGGTTGTGTTCTCAGAGAGACGTGGAAGCAGGGAAGCAGAACAGGTAGAGGGGAGATGATCACTAGATTTTATAAGGCGTCGTAGGGAGCAAAGGGACGAGAAGGGGAAGAGGAGAGGAGAGAAGAAGAAGAGAGAAGAAGAAGAGAGAGAAGGAGCGAAGAGGTAAGGGTAGGGAAGGAAAGGGGAAAGGGGAGGGTAATGGGAAGGAGATTAAAATTAGATGTGGAGAGGGCAGAGCAAGGTGACGAGGGGAAGGCAATGTCAGGTGGCAGGAGAACGGTGTTGAAAATTGGATTTGGAGATGGTGTAAGGGGAGGAGAAGAGGGAGTTGAAGATAGGGTGAAGAGACGGTTAAGACGGGGGATACGGGCGGATTAAGACGGGGATAATAGCGGATATGAGAGGATTAAGATGGAGATATGAATGGATTCAAACAGGGATAAGAGAGGATTAATACGAGGATAAGAGTGTTAAGACGGATATAAGAGAGGGTTAAGACGGAGATAAAACTGGGTTAAGATGGGAATAAAAGAAGATTAAGACGGGGGATAAGACAGGGCTAAGACGGGGATAAGACAGGGTTAAGAGCGGGTTAACATAGGATAAGAATAATAAGATGAGATGAAGAAAAGGAGGATTAAATATACGAATAAAATTTAATTGTCAAGATGATAATAATAAGAGCAAATGAAGAAAGGAAGAAGTGGTAAGGTAATAGTTAGGTCAAGAAGAGGAGGAGACGAGAGGCGAGACCCCAGAGGTGACGGCAGCGGTGCGCCAGGCGAGAGACCAGAACATAACAGAGAAGCAAAAAAAGAGAAGAAATAAATAGGCAAGATAATAAAAGAAGAATGGGAACGAAGATATTAATGAAAAACTGGAGTGTAAGAAGCCACCTTGGGACAGAGGGAAAGTGAAATACACATACTCGTGAACAACAGGTAAACTTGATCAGAATGACAAATATACATTGATTGATTGATGAAGATTAAGCCACCCAAAAGGTGGCACGGGCATGAATAGCCCGTAAGTGATGGCCCTTTTGAGCCATTACCAGTATCAAGAGCTGATACTGGAGATCTGTGGAGGTGCGACTGCACCCTGCGTGACGGGAGATGTCTCCCGTGACAAATATACAGAGATAGATGCAAATATATACACAGGCATGATACTACACTCTATCATAACAATACTTTCCTCCTTTGTGATCCTGTTCACCCACACTTAACACGAGGGATTGCATTGCAATATTTACTTTAAGATGTAATTTATACAATAAGAGAGAATGTCTATTTGTCCAAAGTTGGAGACCAGACGCTTGGAGCTAACCTCACCCAACTTTTTAGGGGAGAATGGTCTGAGGTACGGTATGGATATAGACTGGTTGGGGTCGGCCCAAATCCAATTTTGTCAGAAATATTAGCATTTGTAGAGACCCCCCATGTGATTTTCATGTAGTCAAGTGTGAAATATTTTTTGTATTTCCCATAGAGTTTTTAGTGATCATAATATGTTTTCTGAGACCCATAAAGTTGTTTCAGTAATTCTGAAGGTAATGTTAAGTTTTATCTTGGATTTACACTATTTTAGGCAAACAGTTGAGTTCTGACGTCAAATCCGTTGTTGATACTCTACCTGTCACATGATGCAGTGTAGTCAATGGGAAGATACCTATGATATAATGAGTGAGTGTACCCATGATTGGTTCGGTTGTGTGGCTCTCGACCTCTAAGATCTTTGCTCATTTTAATCTTCGTCTATTTGAAGCTCCATTGGCAGGGCTGAGCCAAAGTTCTGAGCAGGGATGACATTAACTGCGGCAAAGACATCAGAGAACCGACTCTTATGCAGAACTGGTTGACGATAAAACGATTTTGATGCAAGACTTGAGAGGTGGTGGAAGGTGTGCTGAACTACGCGAGAAGTACTGCCGACGGGCTCACCATAGCCCGTGCTACTTGGAACTTTTTGTTCCAGGTAGCGAATCTTAAAAACAACAAAAGTACTGCCTGTCTGACAGTGAGTGGTTCACACAAAACACTGTAGACAACGTGTTTTATGGTCGTTCTGGCATTCAGTAACGCTGGGTATCGAACCGTGTTAGTAATAAGGCAACATTAGTTATTATTATTAGTTTATATGCTCATTAGTTAATAAGCAACATGCCTTAAGAGCTACTGCAAAGAAGGGGAGACCAATTCATCCATCGTCCCTCACCCCCACCCCCGAGTGTCCCCAGATAACCCACAGGGAAAGTTTTTGACCGACACCGCTGATATCAGCAAAATGGCGCCAACCAGATATTTTTTTATCTTCTCTCGGAATGACTTTTCAGCCCCCTTCATAATTCCTTCCTCTTCACGAAGTGAAATTTAGTCGAATTTCCAGCTCCCCCTCGCTCACTGATGATGGTTCATTTCAGGAAAAAAATACAATCATGTAGATTTTAAGCAAAGCATAACATACGTTTTCCAGCCCTTGTTATTACTGCATCCTTCCTCTCTTACAATTATCGCATCTCTCTGTCTCTGTCTGTCTCTGTCTGTCTCTGTCTGTCTGTCTCTCTCTCTCTCTCTCTCTCTCTCCCACATACACGTCTACGACCAGACAATTTCCCAGTCGGTGCTTTGGACATTCATCCCCCCATAACAGCACTCATCCCCAGCTGGCTTCCGGACCCTCGCTCATCTGCCTTGTCATCGTCCGTCGAACTCTGATTAACACCGTGGCGGGTTCACCTTGAAACACCTCTATCATCATCTTACTTAACTCATGTTTCTAGATACATCGAAGAAATAACCTATTATATAAAGCATGTACAATATCGTCAGCGAAAAATCTATTACAAGAGACATGCATTTCACGGAGTAGTCTGACAAAGTGACTTTGTGCTCTGATTGACGCCTATTCGTGCAGAATTGATTACATACATGTGTACATGTACGCACACGAAAACTACCCAGACACACACACACACACATATACGCACAGAACACACACATGCACATACGCATAAATTTGCGTATCAAGATACAGATAAAGCAAGGCTTGGTGCTCCTTTAAGCGGCGGGGAGTAACTTGACCTATTCTCCCCACCCTCCTCACTGATCCATACACATAACTCTATTGTCATTTCCTTGACCAGTTTATCATATAAATTTTCAGCTTGTTCTTATTTGTATTCGCCAGCTTTATTTTTTCCGAAAATTCCACGCAGTCAGAACAAATATATGTGTCTGTATGTGTGTGTGTGTGTGTCTCTCTCTCTCTCTCTCTCTCTCTCTCTCTCTCTCTCTCTCTCTCTCTCTCTCTCTCTCTCTCTCTCTCGCTCTCTCTCTCTCTCTCTCGCTCTCTCTCTCTCTCTCTCTCTCTCTCTCTCTCTCTCTCTCTCTCTCTCTCTCTCTCTCTCTCTCTCTCTCTCTCTCTCTCTCTCTCTCTCGCTCTCTCTCTCGCTCTCTCTCTCTCTCTCTCTCTCTCTCTCTCTCGCTCTCTCTCTCTCTCTCTCTCTCTCTCTCTCTCTCTCTCTCTCTCTCTCTCTCTCTCTCTCTCTCTCTCTCGCTCTCTCTCGCTCTCTCTCTCGCTCTCTCTCTCTCTCTCTCTCTCTCTCTCTCTCTCTCTCTCTCTCTCTCTCTCTCTCTCGCTCTCTCTCTCGCTCTCTCTCTCTCTCTCTCTCTCTCTCTCTCTCTCTCTCTCTCTCTCTCTCTCTCTCTCGCTCTCTCTCTCTCTCTCTCTCTCTCTCTCTCTCTCTCTCTCTCTCTCTCTCTCTCTCTCTCTCTCTCTCTCGCTCTCGCTCTCTCTCTCTTTCTCTCTCTGTCGCTCTCTCTCTCTCTCTCTCTCTCTCTCTCTCTCTCTCTCTCTCTCTCTCTCTCTCTCTCTCTCTCTCTCTCTCTCTCTCTCTCTCTCTCTCTCCTCAAACAAACACAATAATCAAAGCATGTCCTGCAGTAATGTAGCCTTTCACAACAAACAACCATTTCTGATAATTTACCTTTTGGAAATTCAATTTATAGGGCATTTGTTCCACGGGCAACTGAATATTTCAGCATAATTGTTATTGCTCAGATGAGCGCGCCGGAAACACACGCAGCCTCGCCCACCACTGCACACGCCACTATGCTGACTGATGTTCGCTCTCGGTTTTTTACCTGCCACAGCCGCGCACATTTTAACGACGTTACGTATAATATAACGTCTGAGTCTGTATGTTTATCTGCCTGTATGTTTGTTTAGTCTGCAATTATGTCCACTGACTAGCTATTTGTCCATTGACTGACTCTATGCCCATTGACTGGCTTTATGTTCAATGGCTAGCTGTATGTCTACTGTCTACAAATACACTGACTGAACGTTAACTGATTGTATGTTTACTAACTGTACGTTCACAAATTATAGTAAGACATTTATATTGCCTGAATTTGAAGAAGAAGATATTACCAATTATTTCTGTCAAACGTCTTAGGCAATTTTTATTTTGCGTTTTAAACCAGTTATATGCATCGCTTAACAGTTCTTGAAAAAAGGTATTTAATATTTCAGCAGCTAATATCCGTCAAATATAAGAAAAACCAATAATTAACTTTGTTCACCTTACGAGCGTCATTAATTTAAAGTTTGTTATTAATTATCTCTGTAAAATATAAAGGTTGGACCCTCTCTTTAAAACTTAGAAAATATAATTTATCTTCTCTTTAAAAAAATGTAAATAGTCGTTAATTATCCCCAGCAAAACCTTGAAATTCGCAGCGTGTATGTTATAAGTGATGTATATATGTGTGTATTAGACAACGTCACGCCAGGTGTATATATGTGTGTATTAAACAACGTCACGCCAGGTGTATATATGTGTGTATTAAACAACGTCACGCCAGGTGTATATATGTGTGTATTAGACGTCATGCCAGGTGTATATATGTGTGTATTAGACAACGTCACGCCAGGTGTATATATGTGTGTATTAGACGTCATGCCAGGTGTATATATGTGTGTATTAGACAACGTCACGCCAGGTGTATATATGTGTGTATTAGACAATATCACGCCAGATGTATATATGTGTGTATTAGCCAACGTCACGCCAGGTGTATATATGTGTGTAATAGACAACGTCACGCCAGGTGTATATATGTGTGTATTAGCAACGTCACGCCAGGTATATATATGTGTGTATTAGACAATATCATGGCAGGTGTATATATGTGTGTATTAAACAATATCACGCCAGGTGTATATATGTGTGTAATAGACAACGTCATGCCAGGTGTATGTCTGTGTGTATTAGCATCACGCCAGGTGTATGTCTGTGTGTATTAGCATCACGCCAGGTGTATGTCTGTGTATTAGACAACGTCACGCCAGATGTATATATGTGTGTATTAGACAATATCACGCCAGGTGTATATATGTGTGTATTAGACGTCATGCCAGGTGTATATATGTGTGTATTAGACAACGTCACGCCAGGTGTATATATGTGTGTATTAGACGTCATGCCAGGTGTATATATGTGTGTATTAGACGTCATGCCAGGTGTATATATGTGTGTATTAGACAATATCACGCCAGATGTATATATGTGTGTATTAGCCAACGTCACGCCAGGTGTATATATGTGTGTAATAGACAACGTCACGCCAGGTGTATATATGTGTGTATTAGCAACGTCACGCCAGGTATATATATGTGTGTATTAGACAATATCATGGCAGGTGTATATATGTGTGTATTAAACAATATCACGCCAGGTGTATATATGTGTGTAATAGACAACGTCATGCCAGGTGTATGTCTGTGTGTATTAGCATCACGCCAGGTGTATGTCTGTGTGTATTAGCATCACGCCAGGTGTATGTCTGTGTATTAGACAACGTCACGCCAGATGTATATATGTGTGTATTAGACAATATCACGCCAGGTGTATATATGTGTGTATTAGCGTCACGCCAGGTGTATATATGTGTGTATTAGACAATATCACGCCAGGTGTATATATGTGTGTATTAGACGTCACGCCAGGTGTATATATGTGTGAATTAGACAATATCACGCCAGGTGTATATATGTGTGTATTAGACGTCACGCCAGGTGTATATATGTGTGTATTAGACAATATCACGCCAGGTGTATATATGTGTGTATTAGACGTCATGCCAGGTGTATATATGTGTGTATTAGCGTCACGCCAGGTGTATATATGTGTGTATTAGACGTCATGCCAGGTGTATATATGTGTGTATTAGCGTCACGCCAGGTGTAAATATGTGTGTATTAGCGTCCCGCCAGGTATGTGTGTGTATTAGTATGTGTGTGTAATATGTGTGTATTAGACAACGTCACGAAAGGTGTAAATATGTGTGTATTAGCGTCACGCCAGGTGTATGTCTACGAGTAATAACCACCAACACACCAGGTGTATATCTGTGTGTTGGACAACAAGTCACCCTGTTGCAGCAGTAAAGGGACCCACCTGTTATGGGTATCCCACTTACACGTCCTTATGACAGCTGGGGTGAACCTCGCTACATTACGGACCCCAGGAAATTATACCATTAACGGTACACAGACGGCTCTGGGCGCTGACCCACACTCACCAGGGCGCTGACCCACATTCACCAGGGCGACGACCCACATTCACCAGGGCGACGACCCACACTCACCAGGGCGCTGACCCACATTCACCAGGGCGCTGACCCACATTCACCAGGGCGCTGACCCACATTCACCAGGGCGACGACCCACATTCACCAGGGCGACGACCCACATTCACCAGGGCGCTGACCCACATTCACCAGGGCGCTGACCCACATTCACCAGGGCGCTGACCCACACTCACCAGGGCGCTGACCCACATTCACCAGGGCGCTGACCCACATTCACCAGGGCGCTGACCCACATTCACCAGGGCGACGACCCACATTCACCAGGTCGACGACCCACATTCACCAGGGCGCTGACCCACATTCACCAGGGCGCTGACCCACATTCACCAGGGCGCTGACCCACATTCACCAGGGCGCTGATCCACATTCACCAGGACGACGACCCACATTCACCAGGGCGACGACCCACACTCACCAGGGCGACGACCCACACTCACCAGGGCGCTGACCCACACTCACCAGGGCGACGACCCACACTCACCAGGGCGCTGACCCACATTCACCAGGGCGACGACCCACACTCACCAGGGCGACGACCCACATTCACCAGGGCGACGACCCACACACCAGGGCGACGACCCACACTCACCAGGGCGCTGACCCACATTCACCAGGGCGACGACCCACATTCACCAGGGCGACGACCCACATTCACCAGGGCGACGACCCACACTCACCAGGGCGACGACCCACATTCACCAGGGCGACGACCCACACTCACCAGGGCGACGACCCACACTCACCAGGGCGACGACCCACACTCACCAGGGCGACGACCCACATTCACCAGGGCGACGACCCACACTCACCAGGGCGCTGACCCACACTCACCAGGGCGCTGACCCACATTCACCAGGGCGAATACCCACACTCACCAGGGCGACGACCCACATTCACCAGGGCGACGACCCACACTCACCAGGGCGACGACCCACATTCACCAGGGCGACGACCCACATTCACCAGGGCGCTGACCCACACTCACCAGGGCGCTGACCCACATTCACCAGGGCGACGACCCACATTCACCAGGGCGACGACCCACATTCACCAGGGCGCTGACCCACATTCACCAGGGCGACGACCCACACTCACCAGGGCGCTGACCCACATTCACCAGGGCGACGACCCACATTCACCAGGGCGACGACCCACATTCACCAGGGCGCTGACCCACATTCACCAGGGCGACGACCCACACTCACCAGGGCGACGACCCACATTCACCAGGGCGCTGACCCACATTCACCAGGGCGCTGACCCACACTCACCAGGGCGCTGACCCACACTCACCAGGGCGACGACTCACACTCACCAGGGCGCTGACCCACATTCACCAGGGCGCTGACCCACATTCACCAGGGCGCTGACCCACATTCACCAGGGCGCTGACCCACACTCACCAGGGCGACGACCCACATTCACCAGGGCGACGACCCACACTCACCAGGGCGCTGACCCACATTCACCAGGGCGCTGACCCACATTCACCAGGGCGACGACCCACATTCACCAGGGCGACGACCCACACTCACCAGGGCGACGACCCACACTCACCAGGGCGACGACCCACACTCACCAGGACGCTGACCCACACTCACCAGGGCGACGACCCACACTCATCAGGGCGCTGACCCACATTCACCAGGGCGCTGACCCACACTCACCAGGGCGACGACCCACATTCACCAGGGCGACGACCCACACTCACCAGGGCGCTGACCCACATTCACCAGGGCGCTGACCCACATTCACCAGGGTGACGACCCACATTCACCAGGGCGACGACCCACACTCACCAGGGCGACGACCCACACTCACCAGGACGACGACCCACATTCACCAGGGCGACGACTCACATTCACCAGGGCGCTGACCCACATTCACCAGGGCGACGACCCACACTCACCAGGGCGACGACCCACACTCACCAGGGCGCTGACCCACATTCACCAGGGCGCTGACCCACATTCACCAGGGCGCTGACCCATTCACCAGGGCGACGACCCACACTCACCAGGGCGACGACTCACAACTATCGGGGAGCTTACTCATCACCTCCCGGGCTCTATACACAAAGATATATACAGTAACTTTAAAATAAATTATTCATCCCTTACCTTCTGTCTCCTGATAACCCGTCTCTCCGGAGCCCGTCCACTCGATGCTCTGCAACGTCAAGGACATCAACATCAACATCAACATCAACATTCTAGGCTGACCCTAACATTCATTTACGTCACTCTGGAACTCTGATCCCATGTAAACAAATGCCTTCAAACTCTAGTTCACCCGAGTGTATAACGATGAAAATATACTATATATGTTTATTAACATCCTTCA
This sequence comes from Procambarus clarkii, assembly GCF_040958095.1. Taxonomy (NCBI): domain Eukaryota; kingdom Metazoa; phylum Arthropoda; class Malacostraca; order Decapoda; family Cambaridae; genus Procambarus; species Procambarus clarkii. The sequence goes on from NC_091205.1 coordinate 23,067,113, forward strand.
TTACTCAATATAAAATAAATAATGAACTGGCTCCTTGCCACATATATGTATGTCATTAACAGAGAAAAAATCTGCAACTGCAGCCAATTAACCAGAGAACAAGTTGGAGTAATTATCGCAAGTGATCATTTAAATACCAGTAACGAGGAAAATCTTCGGGGCAGGATGCCGGGATCGAACCTCCGAAGATTTTCTGATAGGTTACACACAGAAATCACAATAGCGTAATGTATCATATGAACAAATGCACAAGGGAATTGTGGATTTGGATAACCATGTCGTAGCTCAGTCGATTAAGGCAGCGTCTGGGATGCTGCTCTCGGACGTAGGTTCGAATCCTCGTCACGGTCCTTGTGGATTTGTTTCTTATAGGTATATCACGTTATGATGATGACATTGTGTTCCACTAACGACTTAACCAGATATGTGGTACACACAGAGATCACACTAACGTGATGCATCTACTACCCTGTCGTAGCTCAGTCGATTAAGGCAGTGCCTGGGATGCTCCCGGACGCAGGTTCGAACTTGTAGATTTGTTCAGATATGTGGTACTTCACTGTCAGCTTTCCTTCACTGTGACGTAGCCATGCCAGCACTGACCTTCACACCTAAGCACTGAGGGACTTGATGACAGGGTTGCTGTCCTCCTGGGTTGCACCCTTGGCATCTGTCAGACGACTCCATCTCTTGCATGATGCAGACTCCTGGGAATTCTTCACTGTAATAACAGCAAATCCTGCACCACTTTCTCACTTTCTTGCATCTCAAACTGTGGACATCTAATGGCCACATTCCTTTCAGCCTCTTTGAAAAGGTTGAATTTCAAGTAACAATACTCCGCACTACTTGCCAAGCATTTGACCGCTCACGGAATATGCAATAAATTTGGCAAAAATCTCCAAATCGCCAACGAAAATGTTTTTTACCATAGATGTTTATGTTTCACCAGACCTGGCTATTTCATCCACTGAAATAACCATTAAATCTTTCCCAGCTCTAATTGGCTGTGCTAAAATCTAGAGCATTCTGGTGCGCTAAACTCAAATGCTCTCTAATTGGTCAGTTTCGATTTCAAAGTAATATAAGATATCATCAAGTCCATTAGAAACCCAACATTTGTAATTCATTTTGTATGTGTGTGTACTTTGACCTGAATAAATACTATTATTAGTATTATTATTGTTACAAATGTTCATTGGTATACATTCCAGTTCATGTGAATCGAGACACTGACTTATAGTACACAGACACTGACCTACACTACACAGACACTGACCTACACTACACAGACACTGACCTACACTACACAGACACTGGCCTACACCACCCAGACACTGACCTACACTACCCAGACACTGACCTACACTACCCAGCCACTGACCTACACTACCCAGACACTGACCTACACTACCCAGACACTGACCTACACCACCCAGACACTGACCTACACTACCCAGACACTGACCTACACTACCCAGACACTGACCTACACTACCCAAACACTGACCCATCCTTCATTACTGTGTCCAGGAGAACTCACTCTCACGTGGCCATGGGATCATTACTCATAATTCTCATCACCTTCCAACTACTGTTTTCGTCTTCAATACCGAGGCGTAGATAGTTCGGGGAACTCAGACGGGCTGAGATCTTTCACTCATGGCATGTTGAGTGTTTCCATTCATAAGATGCTTATCAAATATTACTTCCGGCTAACTCTAATATTAGATAACGTGTCCACTTAAGTCAACGATTACAAAAGTAGAAAAGCTAATGATGGTTCCCCTAAAACTTTGATAACATCTGTCATTAAGGAATTACGGTATGTTAATTGGCCTGATCTGCCAAGGCATTCATCCTTTGAAGAGCATAATATGATAATGGATTATGCGTTAGAGTATTAAGAAGCCAAAGTTAAATATATGTAACCGACTAAATTTAGTGTGAATATATTTTTCTATTTAAAATTTATATGCATACCTCATTAGATTTTTAGTTTGGGCTCCGTCAAGCAAGGCATTGATTTTAGAAACCTTTAAAATATAAGTTACTCTGTATGATTTTGGAATTCTAACTACACACAGAAGGCCCAGACTTCAATATTCCAGCCACGGAGAGTCCTTAAGCTGAGTCACATAACAGCTTCACTTGACCCATTTTCCAAATATTATTCTGCTCAGACTGGCTGTCAGTAGCAATTATTATTATTATTTCTGTTAGCAGTAGTATCTCAATAATCCCTGTTCACGTGTAAATATTTATACCTTATATAATTTGCACGGTAACAAAAAAATTCATTCCATAGTCAAAATATGCAAAAGAGATTATTTCAAGAGCAACATAAATAATATATGCACCCTCAAATTAACCCTAACAACCATTTAGCTCTGTGGCCCTCAGAGTTACGCCGTTGGCGAGCCACAAAACGGGTGCATCTGGCCGACTCTATACACGCTGTGAGGTGCTCTTCCTCATGGCTTCCGGAGGCGTTGTCTTGCCTGTTGCTGCTGTTGGCACTCCTCCTCCTGTTGCTCCCTGATGTTGGCACTCCTCCTGTTGCTCCATGATGTTGGCACTCCTCCTGTTGCTCCATGATGTTGGCACTCCTCCTGTTGCTCCATGATGTTGGCACTCCTCCTGTTGCTCCATGATGTTGGCACTCCTTCTGTTGCTCCATGATGTTGGCACTCCTCCTGTTGCTCCATGATGTTGGCACTCCTCCTGTTGCTCCATGATGTTGGCACTCCTCCTGTTGCTCCATGATGTTGGCACTCCTCCTGTTGCTCCATGATGTTGGCACTCCTCCTGTTGCTCCATGATGTTGGCACTCCTCCTGTTGCTCCATGATGTTGGCCCTGTTGATAACTGTTGCTGCTGTTGATATTTGATACTGTTGGCGCACTAGATTCCCGAGCTCTGATGGTCTAATAGAGTCACATTCCAGAAAGGTCACGACACAAATGGGAAATAACGAAAGTGACGCTCCAATACTGGATTATTTCTCAGCTTGATTCCTTCTCATCATTTCTCCGTGAGAATCCTGATTCCTCGGCATGATTCCTCCGGATAATTCCACTGTACAATTCCATTAGATGATTCCTCCGGTCCTGTTGATAGTTTGGAACTGCCATGTTACCTGTTGGTATCCCGTAGTATTCTGGTATCCCGTTAGTGGTTCAGAGCTTCCTGGTCTTCTATTGGTAGCCAATAGCTCCCTGATCGTAGTTTACAATCCATCTTTCTTCCACTGGAGGTTTATATTTCAGTTGATTCCCATTAAAAGTTTGGAGATTTCTGGCCTCTGATTCGTGGTGTGGATGCCTCTTGATTCTCAATGGTTGCTTGGACCTTTGCTCTCTCTCTCTCTCTCTCTCTCTCTCTCTCTCTCTCTCTCTCTCTGGTTTGATAATGAGGAGAGGACGTACCAGATCAGTCATTGTTTAAATGAGGTGTCGCAGAGTGACTCCTGCCTTGTCACTGAGTGTCGGGGGCTGGAACTCGTCCCGCTCATGTGCAATTTATGCCCCATGGCGCAGAGTGGTGTCCTTGCTGGCCGGTAGCCATACTCACTGGCAGGCTGCTTTGTTAGGAAGCCTTCCTAACCCTTTGGTGGGTTGAGTAAAGTTATCTATCAAGACCACATTACAATTCATTGTCGCTAATCACGGGAGGACGGGCGGGTGTGTGGTTAGAAAAACGTTTCCTAGCGCTTAAACCTTAGGTTAAAGTCTATCAGAATGTTTCCTAGCGCTTAAACCTTAGGTTAAAGTCTATCAGAATGTTTCCTAGCGCTTAAACCTTAGGTTAAAGTCTATCAGAATGTTTCCTAGCGCTTAAACCTTAGGTTAAAGTCTATCAGAATGTTTCCTAGCGCTTAAACCTTAGGTTAAAGTCTATCAGAATGTTTCCTAGCGCTTAAACCTTAGGTTAAAGTCTATCAGAATGTTTCCTAGCGCCAAATTAGTGGATTAAAATCTGTTTGAATATATCTGATAGCATAATTGATTGGTTATAACGTGTTAGAATACTTTGTATCCAATAAATGTGTGCTAAAGGCGGCTGTACTGTTCCCCAGCGTCTCTCGGTCTGCTGAAGGTCTCTCAGTTGCGGGTTCGAGTCATCTCAGAGCTCCAGTTGATTTTCTCATTGATGTATATGATGTTAGTGTGACTTCTCTAGTTATCTGAGGTCTCCTGCCTTGAGAGCCCACTTGACACTGTGCTATGGAGCTCTGGTTCTCGTACTACGGAATGGACAAAAATGTTCATCAAACTATTCAACACAGAGCAATCTATTTAATCTCCAGCTTTAAGAACGTATAACACGAAGATTAAGAACACGGGAGTTATATTCATTTGAGACGAAGCCTCGACCGAGGAAGGTATAACAGAGGTATACGGTATAGGTATACAGAGGTATACAGAGAGGGAAGGTATACAGAGGAAGAGAATCAAAATATATCCAAAGTGTTCAAACTTTCAAATAAATATGTAATTCATAACAAGATTCTTATTAACAAATTTTAAATATATATATAAATATATATAAATATATATATTATTAAATATGACCGAAAAAGTAAGATTAATAATTCTAACACGAATTTTCTCTATCTTTCGTACATTTCTTTTCACTGCTGGTGGTAATTCAAAAATCAATTCTCCAAAATTCATTTTTATTTCTAGTCTGACGCGACACTTGAGCGCGTTTCGTAAAACTTATTACATTTTCAAAGACTTTAGTTTACACATACACAACTGAATAGAACTTACACATCTCCGATTTGTTTATATCTACATTTGAGTGAGGTGGATGGGGTGAGGTGGCATTAATAGGGTATTAATTTCATCAACACAAGACAGAACACGAAACAATGGGTATTGAATGGAAGTGATTGTAGAAGGCCTATTGGTCCATATTTCTTGATGCTTCTATATTGGAGCGGAGACTTGAGGTGGGTAGAATATAGTTGTGCTTTAATTGGCTGTTGATTGCTGGTGTTGACTTCTTGATGTGTAGTGCCTCGCAAACGTCAAGCCGCCTGCTATCGCTGTATCTATCGATGATTTCTGTGTTGTTTACTAGGATTTCTCTGGCGATGGTTTGGTTGTGGGAAGAGATTATATGTTCCTTAATGGAGCCCTGTTGCGTATGCATCGTTAAACGCCTAGAAAGAGATGTTGTTGTCTTGCCTATATACTGGGTTTTTTGGAGCTTACAGTCCCCAAGAGGGCATTTGAAGGCATAGACGACGTTGGTCTCTTTTAAAGCGTTCTGCTTTGTGTCTGGAGAGTTTCTCATGAGTAGGCTGGCCGTTTTTCTGGTTTTATAGTAAATCGTCAGTTGTATTCTCTGATTTTTGTCTGTAGGGATAACGTTTCTATTAACAATATCTTTCAGGACCTATCTTGTTAATAGAAACGTTATCCCTACAGACAAAAATCAGAGAATACAACTAACGCAACTGACAGCGATAGCAGGCGGCTTGACGTTTGCGAGGCACTACACATTAAAAAGTCAAAACCAGCATTCAACAGCCAATTAATGCACAACTATATTCTACCCACCTCAAGACTCCGCTCCAATATAGAAGCATCAAGAAATATGGACCAATAGGCCTTCTACAATCACTTCCATTCAATACCCATTGTTTCGTGTTCTGTCTTGTGTTGATGAAATTAATACCCTATTAATGCCACCTCACCCCATCCACCTCACTCAAATGTAGATATAAACAAATCGGAGATGTGTAAGTTCTATTCAGTTGTGTATGTGTAAACTAAAGTCTTTGAAAATGTAATAAGTTTTACGAAACGCGGTCAAGTGTCGCGTCAGACTAGAAATAAAAATGAATTTTGGAGAATTGATTTTTGAATTACCACCAACAATGAAAAGAAATGTACGAAAGATAGAGAAAATTCGTGTTAGAATTATTAATCTTACTTTTTCGGTCATATTTAATAATATATGTCTACAGGAAAGACTGCTACCAAAATATACTAATATATATATATATATATATATATATATATATATATATATATATATATATATATATATATATATATATATATATATATATATACATATATATTAAAACACTTTTCCACCTTAAAAGCGTTGTAAGAGTTGAACAAACGGACAACAGCAAACCATTGATACGGTTTAAAAATAAGGCAATCGCCGAATACGGGTAGAGCGGCACGTGACGTTGTCTGGATACATAAGGTGACGTTACAAAACGTTATGTAACCTGCGCATACAGGCAGAAAATGGCATAAATACAGAAGGGATGAAAATAGTGCAATATTAGTGCCGTCCTTTGCAGCGCTGCCAGCCGTCAGGTTCCAACTGAAAATAGTAGCTGCCTAATTATCTTTAACCAATTATGTACTAAACTAACTTAATGGTGTACATTAACCCCGAAATAAAAGGGCAAGAAAAGTGAACGCAATGAGTTGTTATAGTCTTTGGTAGAACGCAGTGTTCGTTGTATAATAAACCCCATTACGAACATCGTTTAAATGACCTATCTCGACCCATTCTAGGTAGTTTCAAGCTATTAACCGACATCAATCGCATGACATAATGACCGCTTCATGCACTATTCAACATATAATCTCTAATTTACCCTATTGTAGTATATTTGTCAATACTAAAATATTATGCAGGCACATGAATGACTGTTCATTTAGTAATTTTTGGTGGAGGGGGAGGCAGAAGGGACGTAGGGGGAGACTGGATATTGGGAGAGAGCATTGGAGTGAAGTCCTTGTCACTGCGGGAATCCCACTGCGCTGACCGATTGAGGGATCGCACGGGAAATCTATCGGAAAATCCTTTTTTCTGCCTTCCCGTGTGGCTCCATCACCAATAGCGGGATTATGGTGACAAATTCGACAGCTGGAATTCCTGGTAGTGAGGCTTTGTAGCCCACACACACACGCACGACACCAGACTTTTCCATAGTGCTCTACTAGACACAACTAACTTTATATATATATATATATATATATATATATATATATATATATATATATATATATATATATATATATATATATATATATGTATATATGTATATATGTATATATATACATATATATATATATATATATATATATATATATATATATATATATATATATATATATATATATATATATATATATATATATATATATATATATATATATATATATATAGGTGGATACAACTTCTGCCTCGAGCCCATCCTCATAAACAAATGCCAAAATCCATTCCATGTATCCACCAAACCCCCTGTTTATAAATGAAAAATCTATATATGATTAGATTCATTTGTCCATCTATCCATCCATCTACCTACTGTCTGCCTCTGTATTATTCTGTCTCTGTCTGTCTCCGTGTCTGTGTGTATCTCTCTGTTTATCTCTGTTTCAGTCTCGGCCTCAGCCTATCTCTCATATAAAAAATATAATTGTCTAATGTTTATGTGGTTGCCACAGAGAGGAGCTTAGTGGTGTGAAATGCTAAAAAACAAAGAATAGTTACTCTCTCTTCTGATAAAGATGAGTGGCTTGAAAACGTTTTGACGCTGTGAAAGAGTGGTCTAATTTATGCAAGTACGGGCAAATTATTGATAACATGAAATGTATGTTAATTTTCCCGACATTAGTGATAAATGTTGCATATTATTATAGAAAAAAATAGTTTTGAAAATATTTAGCTATGTAGCCGACAAGCAGTGCCAAA
>NC_091205.1:23084849-23159849 GCF_040958095.1 Procambarus clarkii
TTTAAATGTGGACAATTTGGCCTACCCTGGCCAGCCTTTGAAAATCTCCTACCCTACTCCAGTCATCCTGCAAAGTTGGCTAAGGCTAGCCAAAATCATATAGCCTCCCATCTTGGACAGTCAAAGAAACAAAAATCATCTCTATCCACTGGTAATTGAATAATTCATCAACATTTTGTTACTGTTATCAAGAAGCAACAATAAATAAATCAGTACATAATCACCACTTGCATCAGCACCAGTGTTAATAGCTCATCTGGTGCAGGCAGTAACACAGGTAAACTAACACTTCCCACCCTGCTCATTTCCGCTTCACGCAATCCTTAATCATCTCCCAAATTGGAACTGCTTCCCCCTGGGTTAACTATTACCGAAAATATGAAATTGAATTACGGTAGCAGGGGTATGCCTCTGTCAACTGGGAACGCCCCGGGCAAGTATCACGTTGAATATATCTTGAAATTCTTTTGACAATTTTGAGAGTTTTCTCCTTTCACAGGCTGGTCTGTGGCCTGCCTTCCCTGGCGAATGTCTGGTCGGTCTGTGGCGCTGAATGTTTTTGTGGCCCACAAGTCCACATAGCCATCACAATCAGGCTGATCTGGAAGGAAGGAAGGGAGGAATTATCAAGGGAAAGCGCCAAGCCATTACGACTATATAGCACTGGGAAGGGGTCAGCATAAGGATTTGGGATGGGACGGGGGAAGAGGAATGGCGCCCTAACCACTTGGACGGTCGGGGATTGAACGCCGACCTGCATGAAGTGAGACCGTCGCTCTACCGTCCAGTTCTCTCTTGTCTACTGTTGTTCAAGCGGCATTCCTTATAGTTGTTGACAGGAGATTGAGGAGTCATTGACCTCTGATCTGTGTTCTGTGTTCTCTTATTGTGCTTAGTTAACCTCTGATTTTTCAATGGATTTAATTTACATTTCCAATCATATCTCTCTCACTCCAGTTTAATATACAGTTTATTAATATTGTATTGTGCAGGTATGGAATCTGACTTTCCATTATTTCTTTGTGTATATTATGACATATCTTTCTTGTCTCCATTCCAGAGAGCACAGTTTGAATGCTCTGAAGCAGTCCAATTAGGCTTAGTGCTTTAATGGTTATATGCGGGCACTGAAGAAGCAATGTTGATTTTGCAGATCATCAATACCACCTTGAAAGGCAATGTGAGGAGCGAAGGGGAAGGGAACTATCAGGGAGAAAGCACTAAGGTATTACGACTATATAGCACTTGGAAGGGATCAGGATAGGGATTTAGGATGGGACAGGAGGAAAGAACTACTTGTCCAACTACTTGGACAGTCGGGGATTGAACGCAGACATGCATGAAGCGAACCATCGCTCTACCATCCAGCCCAAGTTTGAGATAGTAGTACCAGAGCTTTGAATAGTACCATCACTGGCGTGGGACCCCCATTTTCTAAAGATTTTCATTATTCACTCTATCATTTTTTTTTTCCTTGTTGATATCTTTGATTTATTGAGTTTTCTAAACGTTTGGGGGTTCTAACATTATAATTTTTATTCCAAGATCTTTGACTTAATTGCCAAATTTTAAGAGATTATCTGTCGTGGCTCCTGTACTCCTTTTAAAGTCTTCGGGTTTTCCTGTATACAAAGGATTGAAATTTATTACCGTTGAAAATCATGTTGTTTTTAGTTTCCCATGGATGGTGGAAAGACTATGGTACTATCCAACTGTAATTTTTGTACTTTTTCCAGAGGAAAGTTGTGTATTTTGGCGTCATCAAAGAATAACACAACACTGTGTGTTATGTTGACCAATCCACACACTAGCAAATGAAGGGACGACGACGTTTCGGTCCGTCCTGGACCATTCTCAAGTCGACTGTCTCACAATCGACTTGAGAATGGTCCAAGACGGACCGAAACGTCGTCGTCCCTTCATTTTCTAGTGTTAGGACTGATCAACATACTTCAGCCACGTTATTATGACTCGTCGCCTGCACTGTGTTATATTCATATTCATGTCTAGTTTTCTATAAAGTTGAGGATGAAAAAAGTGCGAGAAGCGTACCTTGAGCTCCGATCTTTGAACCATACGGAGGCTAGAGTGTGTTGATTCACTGCTATTGACTGTAACCAATTAGAAAATGTGAAATCTAACTAACATTTTCTTACGTGTTATTTATGTAGCTTATATTTTATGGGTTATTATTTAATAATCATATTTTTCGGATGCTCTTATATGAATGTATACAACTTCTACATTATTTTTTACTTCTAATGATGCCATTTTTCGCATTGTAACCGAGTAATCGCGAAAGACAAGATCTCTTTGCTTTAAAATTGTGTTATCTGGAAAGATGGAAAGATATATAGCATAATATATATCTATATAATATATATATAGATATATATTACTGAGCTCTGCTTGGCGAACTATCTCCAGACACCTACGAATGCAAGACCTTTATCGAATCAAGAATTTTGAAGACAAGTGTGAAGAAGCATTGACTGAAACTGGCTACTTGGATCATAAAGTAATTGTATTAAAAAATGAGGCTGATAAGAACCAGCCCAAGGCACCATTAATACGAGTCCGGAATGAGAAGTCATCATTTCCTGTCATCTTACTACTTGAGTCCACACACCTCGGATGCCACTAGTATAGGAACGCCATTACTAGCAATGGCGATATTCTACTAGCAATATTCTCATCTTCCAGTTATAGTAATGTCGACTTTTTGATCCATTTTCATGATATCCGCATTAACCCGGAAGCCTGAATATTAAAATGAGCATCGTTAGTTTTTACAAGAACTTAAGAATCAGTCTCCACGTGCTAAATAAAATTCGAAACAAAAGCAACGAGCCTGAGCCAGATCCCAGACATCTTTGGGACTCTCGCGCCATTGAAAAGGTCTCACTCCACTTACAGGAGAGGCTGCGGAAGTTAGCTTTCACAAGACGCTTTGATGGACCTGAATTCACTGCCTCTTCAGGCGTGGTCTACTCCTTCGACACGTTCTATTGCTTGAGTTCGTGCCCAAAAGCACAGCTCACCACAGACGTAAAGTTTGTATGTGTGTGTATATATATATATATATATATATATATATATATATATATATATATATATATATATATATATATAAACACACACACACACACACACACACACACACACACACACACACACACACACACACACACACACACACACACACACACACACACACATATATATATATATATATATATATCCAAGAGCTAGAGCTCGATCCTGCAGCCACAAACAGATGAGTAAACACTCACCAAATGAAGAGTAAATATCCATAGTGACAACATATACAATGTTCCTCTTAATACACGCTGGGGGGGGGGGGTGAAGGTACCATAATCTGGCCTCATCACTTACTTATAACTTAATAACAAAAATCAAGGTCCTAATATAAGGAAAATTTGAAAATCCTGATAATAAAAAAAAAGAGGGTAAAACCGAGCATCGTAGGTCGTGATGTTTAGGTAGAGCTGAACGCTCAGGCAGGCAATCTTCTGCACTGAGAGATCGTCTGATTTGCTTTCGCTTTCATCCATTCAGGTTTTGTGAACATCAGAGCATCATTCCACATATCAAGGACAACAAGATAATTTATATATTTCGCTCTATCTTGTATGCCTCCACGCACCTATTTTACTGCTGCTCCAAAAAGCATTGCCTTTATGGAGGGAAATGCTAATCTGCTGTAATTACATTAAGCATAATTATGCCAATACAATTTCCCAAACACCTTCGCATCAGACGGAAACACGTGATAGGGATTTAGAGAAGCAATATTGCCAGCTGAAAATTCAAGTGGAATACAAGAATACAAACATTTGCATGTTTGTATTAGCATGAGTGGAGTCTGATCCTGCTCAGATCATCTCAGTGTTAGTCAATGATCAGTTTGTTCTACTGTTGCAATCTTTTCTTTTCTTCTACTGTTTGTTTCTACTGTGAAACATTCATAGTTCACAATTAAATCACAAGAACGTGATTTACCTATGATCAAATATTGAAGCCGTAGCATGGGATCGAAATCACATCCCCGGACTTCCCCAGATATACGCACTACCAACTCAACCAGAAGTGCTACTTAGCTCCCCAAGTTTTACGATATATCCGTCCACACTGAGGTGTGACGGATATATCCTATATCAAAGGCCTTTGATATAGGACCCGAGAGGGGGGGTTCAGAAGGCTAAGGCTTTACGTATCATTTTTAACATGTGGTTATTTCGCATTTAATAGATCACTTTATATCTCTGATCACCCTACCTGTGGTGGTATGAATCTTGCATCTCTGACCTTCCCAGATACACGCTCTACCGATCCTACTGTGCATTCAATACTTTCTTATTGATATATCACGTTTTTGAGATTTTGTTGTGTATACGTGTCTTGTTTCCCCTCAGTTCCTTGCTCTATTCCCCTTCTCCTTTTGGCTTAATTCATTTATTCCTGCTTTTCCATGTTACCACTTGATTGCTTTAGCAGGGAGAACAGGGTAGATATATCTCCTGTGTAGCCTGCCAGTGATATTGTGTTACAGGTGTGTTAACTGTGTAGTCTGGCAGTGATATTGTGTTACAGGTGTGTTAGCTGTGTAATCTGACAGCGATATTGTGTTACAGGTGTGTTAGCTGTGTAGTCTGGCAGTGATATTGTGTTACAGGTGTGTGTAGCCTGGTTAAAACTGAGTTACAGGCATGAACCATGTACGGGGGGATTCTTATTTAAACATTTTTGCTTTTCATGAAGAAGTTTTATATCTATAAAATACGCTTTTATGAAAAAAATAAAAATGTTATAACCAGTCGACGCGTTACTTTTATTGTTGAAGTTCTGTATGGCTAAAACAAACAAGGATTTATTTGCGAGTCACATTATAAAAACAGTTCTGTTTTGTTTTCATGTATACATAACTAAAATGTATGTGTTTACCCAAAGAACTACTGTTATAATATCCTGTATTTAAGAAATCTGTATGCGACTAGAACCATTCTTAAAAACCTTGGGAAGGATAAGATATTATTGTAATTATCACGTAGATATCGAGACAATCGCAATATGTAATTTGATTACCTTGATAATGTTAACGAAATTTTCAGTTATATCACTGGCGACGCGGATATAACGTTAGGTCTAAGAATGGACACTGAACATAGTGTAATACAGAATGAAAACTGTAAATTATCTTGCATATTGAGGTGCAATATATGAATGCTGTTCGTTCACGATATCTTGGTTGGTGGCAGTTCCCGTCATTACTCCACTCATTTCTCCAGTCACTCTCTTCTACTAAGTAGTCTAGTAATTGTTTCATTCAGTCCTCCAGTCCCTCTATCTTCCAATCAGTACCTTCTGTCAGTCAGTCAGTCAGTCAGTCAGTCAGTCAGTCAGTCAGTCAGTCAGTCAGTCAGTCAGTCAGTCAGTCAGTTTTTCCCCTCTCTACCAGACTTTTCCACGCATTTCCTCAGGTGTTTCACTTTGCAGCTTCTTGACACGTTAGCAACATGTTGCAAATCACAACCTCGGCAAATACGTCAGCTTAAAATTATATGAAAATTGTCCCGCTCTGTGTGTGTGTGTGTGTGTGTGTGTGTGTGTGTGTGTGTGTGTGTGTGTGTGTGTGTGTGTGTGTGTGTGTGTGTGTGTGTGTGTGTGTGTGTGTGTAACAATTGCCGGCAAATTTTCCCTTATATGCCTGTTTAAAAAGTACTGCATATTTCACAGTAACAAGCTTCTTACTTTGTATATATCTTAGTTACTTAGGGTCGCAAAATCACGATTTCCAAACCTTTCTACTTACTTAGATGGTCTTCACAAAGCTTTGGCAAATACCGTAGCCAAACAAAATGGAATTAGTTATACTCATATCAAAGTCGACTGTAAGCTGAAGAACCTACGAGTTCAATTAATAACTGACTGAAAACAGCACAATTAAAATAACTTATTGCTCATAGCGCTGTAGAAGACCGGAGTTCATGACAGAAGCACTACTTCTTCTACAATGACCATTTGATCATGAACGGAGAAAAGTAAGATGTGTGGGAGTCTTATCTCTCGAAATACTCCGAAATATTAATGAATTATGCATTTGTGGAGCTCAGATTATAGTACTGGGTAGATTGTGTACTAAGGTAGGTCTATGTGCCTTCTGCATTCCATACTTGCAAGACCGAATGGTCAAATTAAGAGTTATAATACTACTATTGTTAAGCTTGAGGCTACCACGATACTCTTTTTTTTTTTTTTTTTGGAGATATATACAAGAGTTGTTACATTGTTGTACAGCCACTAGTACGCGTAGCGTTTCGGGCAGGTTCCTGGAATACGATCCCCGCCGCGAAGAATCGTTGTTACAACCAAGTACACATTTTACTGTTGAGTTAAACAGAGGCTACAGTTAAGGATTTGCGCCCAGTAAATCCTCCCCGGCCAGGATACGAACCCATGACAAAGCGCTCGCGGAACGCCAGGCGAGTGTCTTACCACTACACCACGGAGACTAAGTGTGTGTGTGTGTGTGTACTCTGACGAAAACATCAACAAACCCAACGTTCAAGCTGGCTGTGAGTTACAGATAACAAGAGACCGTGGTACGCGGGAGCACAAGCAAGGGTCTTAGTGCTATAAACCCTCCCAAGTGTTGCACAGGGTTAACACAGAGAATGATGACTGTTTCTGGAGTAGCTCCTACAGAAAGAGGAATGCTCCTCGCAGTTGCTCCTCGCTCGGAGTGTCTTGTGAGGGAGATTATCATCCCTCTCTAAAGGTGCAGCTTCCCCTCCCTGGCTCTCGCTATAACTGCACGTCAGCCCTTGCTTTCAATCATCTTGGTGAAGGGAGTGCTGGCTTAGGGATTTTAGCAAATTGAATTCCTCTATGAATGACTTTTATGACTGCGAAGTTGAAATATACATGTTGTCAACTAAATATATATTCACGAATTCTCTGGACGGATATTCTGAACTTTGATTTGCGGCACTGACGTTCCATCCTATATTTATTTGAGATATAAACAGCTGTCGCATATGGAATATAATAATTTAGGTCTTTAAAATGCTGTTATTAAACTTGGCGCTTCAGAGTCCTCAAGCTAACGAGTTCTCTCACTTGTTATTAGTACATCATAACCAAATAGATTATTATTATCTAGAAAATACATACTTTTAATTCCTGTATATTTAACAATAAATTCAATATTTGTCACTTCAATTAACGAATGTTAATTCTCATGTATACAACAACCAAAATTTCTACTGGAAATTTAGTAACTGAGCAATGCTTGTCTCTGTCACCCCTACTGGACTCTTAGTGACGGACCGACACTTAGTGACACCGACCGACGGCCTACCTGTCACCTATATTAGGATAGTCAGTGACTAAACAACATCTCTTTCTTTATCACAGTATCAATGGGCAGGAGTAACCCATCAGCGAGAGAGGCAAAGTATGTGGAAATGCTCAAATCATTCAAATTGGCTGGTTGGTTCTGTTTATAATGGCATGTTACAACCCAGTATTAGCATATTAGAGTTATACAATCGCACCCATCCTTTGGGGCTAGTTTCTATGTTGGGTCAAGGGCGTGGGTGAGATGGGTAGGTGGAGGGTGTGGGTGGTATCAGCAGGTGGAAGGTGGGAGTATGGGTGAGGTAGGTAGGAGCATGGATGGACTAGGTGAATGTGCGCCTTTGGAGTAAGATTGAGTGTGAATATATATATGTGGGTAGAGTATATAGTGTGTGGATGTTGTGTGTGGATGGGTCGAGTTAAGTGTTGAGACATGGGTGTAGATGGGCTGCAGGTGGTTGTAAGACTCGGTGTTTGTACGTCAGGTGAGAGATAATATACCAAATTGTTTAAATATCATAAAAGCAATGAAATCCTGCCATGTCAAATAAGATAAGGTCGGTCATCAGGTTAACAATACTCTCTGTAATTCACACGCCATGATTCAATAGTATTCCTAATATTGTGGAGTATTGGTTTGCATACATAATAGCTCCTATTAACCAGTTCCTGGGAGCCTATACTGCTCAACACCAATATGACTCAGTTCATGATCAAATGAATCAGTAGCTTCAGTAGCTTCGAAGCCAAAGTGATGAGACACTATCACACAATGGAGAACAAAAAGTTGCTACTGGAGTAGAGCCGGTCGGCCGAGCGGAAAACACGCTGGACTTGTGATCCTGTGGTCCTGGGTTCGATCCCAGGCGCCGGCGAGAAACAATGGGCAGAGTTTCTTTCACCCTATGCTATTGTTACCTAACAGTAAAATAGGTACCTGGGTGTTAGTCAGCTGTCATGGGCTGCTTCCTGGGGGTGGAGGCCTGGTCGAGGACCGGTGCCCAGCTGACTCTGAGGTCATACTGTACAAGACACACGGTGAAGGAAGGTGAGGAATCGAGAGCAACAGGTGGAGTTAAGATGCAGTGAAGGGCCCCAGCAGTTTGAGAGGGGGATATGTTTATGTCCTAGACGGTAGAGGGAAGGCAGGGAATGCAACATAGAAGCCAATGTGACGGAGACAGGCAGAACACCAGCAGAAGATAGGAACAGAATAGGCAGCAAAACATCAAGTTGAGGGATAAAAGGTAGAAGAACGGATGGCCGATGGAACGAAGGAATGACACATGTGAATGGATGGAAGTAGAACAGATCAAAAGCAGGACTGGGCGATAAAGCTGAATAGACTAGTTTGGTTGACACGAGGAATACTAGTGTAGGGGAGGCAGAGAGACAGCAGGTACTAGTGTAGGAGAGGCAGAGAGACAGTAGGTACTAGTGTAGGGGAGGAAGAGACAGCAGGTACTAGTGTAGCAGAGGCAGAGAGACAGTAGGTACTAGTGTAGGGGAGGAAGAGAGACAGCAGGTACTAGTGTAGCAGAGGCAGAGAGACAGTAGGTACTAGTGTAGGGGAGGCAGAGACAGCAGGTACTAGTGTAGCAGAGGCAGAGAGACAGCAGGTACTAGTGTAGGGGAGGGAGAGACAGCAGGTACTAGTGTAGCAGAGGCAGAGAGACAGTAGGTACTAGTGTAGGGGAGGCAGAGACAGCAGGTACTAGTGTAGCAGAGGCAGAGAGACAGTAGGTACTAGTGTAGGGGAGGCAGAGACAGCAGGTACTAGTGTAGCAGAGGCAGAGAGACAGTAGGTACTAGTGTAGGGGAGGCAGAGACAGCAGGTACTAGTGTAGCAGAGGCAGAGAGACAGTAGGTACTAGTGTAGGGGAGGCAGAGACAGCAGGTACTAGTGTAGCAGAGGCAGAGAGACAGCAGGTACTAGTGTAAGGGAGGCAGAGACAGCAGGTACTAGTGTAGCAGAGGCAGAGAGACAGCAGGTACTAGTGTAGGGGAGGAAGAGAGACAGCAGGTACTAGTGTAGCAGAGGCAGAGAGACAGCAGGTACTAGTGTAGCAGAGGCAGAGAGACAGCAGGTAGTAGTGTAGGGGAGACAGAGAGACAGCAGGTAATAGTGAAGTGAGGCAGAGAGACAGCAGGTAATAGTGAAGAGAGGCAGAGAGAGACAGCAGGTAATAGAGTAGGGAGGCAGAGAGAGACAGCAGGTACTAGTGAAGAGAGGCAGAGAGAGACAGCAGGTACTAGTGAAGAGAGGCAGAGAGAGACAGCAGGGACTAGTGAAGAGAGGCAGAGAGACAGCAGGTAATAGTGAAGAGAGGCAGAGAGAGACAGCAGGTAATAGTGAAGAGAGGCAGAGAGAGACAGCAGGGACTAGTGAAGAGAGGCAGAGAGACAGCAGGTAATAGTGAAGAGAGGCAGTGAAAGACAGCAGGTAATAGAGTAGGGAGGCAGAGAGAGACAGCAGGTACTAGTGAAGAGAGGCAGAGAGAGACAGCAGGTACTAGTGAAGAGAGGCAGAGAGAGACAGCAGGTAATAGTGAAGAGAGGCAGAGAAAGACAGCAGGTAATAGAGTAGGGAGGCAGAGAGAGACAGCAGGTACTAGTGAAGAGAGGCAGAGAGAGACAGCAGGGACTAGTGAAGAGAGGCAGAGAGACAGCAGGTAATAGTGAAGAGAGGCAGAGAGAGACAGCAGGTAATAGTGAAGAGAGGCAGAGAGAGACAGCAGGTAATAGAGTAGGGAGGCAGAGAGAGACAGCAGGTAATAGAGTAGGGAGGCAGAGAGAGACAGCAGGTACTAGTGAAGAGAGGCAGAGAGAGACAGCAGGGACTAGTGAAGAGAGGCAGAGAGAGACAGCTGGTAATAGTGAAGAGAGGCAGAGAGAGACAGCAGGCACTAGTGTAGGAGAGGCAGAGAGACAGCAGGTACAATAGAGAGCAAATTAAGAGACGAATTAGATCAACAATAGCTTTCCAGATAAGTCTTGCCAGCAGTGCCGAGAAATATCGACCAGCAGCAGCAGCAGCAGGAGCAGTTTGACATTTGAGGGTCACAAACACCTTTCCTCCCTGCGCTACCCGAGCTGCCTCTTGTCCACATATCAGGTTCTTGCCGGTTCCTCCCAGTGTGTAGACAACGTGCTTTGAGAGCTTCCTGTATTGAGAACCCGTAAACCCTATAAATCCTCAAGGAAGATGTAGGCGCTCTTCTCTATATCTCAGACAACCCATCCTCCCGTTTAGATAGTACTTTTTGTTACTGTTACTATGTTTTCAATTATTAAACAGCTAATGCGCTCTGAAGCACCAGGAGGCTGTTTATAAGCATAACAACAGTTGATTGGCAAGTTTTCATGCTTGTAAACTGTTTAATAAATGTAACCAAAGCCGTGAAAGATTGAGGAAAGATGTACACGTTCGTAAGTGCTTACGTAACTGCTTCGTGAATCTGGCCCCAAGACGGACCGAAACGTCGTCGTTTCAACGTCCGAAACGTCGTATATAAATACGAAATTTTCGACATTGAAAGAATTTGGAAGAGGTATAATTTAACGAGGAAGTATGGCGAATTATATAGTTATAAGGATGCCCACGCAGAAGTGATCCAGCACTTGCCACTCTGCTAGCGTGAGTGGAACACAGCACACTACATATACGGAGACGGGTAAAGGTGCACATGACAACACACATACACTGATAGACACACACAGACAGGTAAAAAATGTTCTTGGCCGAAACACACTGAGAGACAGACACACATAGACAGGTGAAGGTACACTTGACAGACAGAGACAGACAGACACACACACACTGTTATGTGAGAAGGTGGTGGAGGCCAAGACCGTCAGTAGTTTCAAAGCGTTATATGAGAAAGAGTGCTGGGAAGACGGGACACCACGAGCGTCGCTCTCATCCTGTAACTACACTTAGGTAATTACACACACACACACACACACACACACACACACACACACACACACACACACACACACACACACACACACACACACAGGAGCTACAGGCAACCAACCATTCACTCGCCCGCACCAGTTCCAACGACATTATATAAAAAAAAAAGAGATGAGGAGATAATTGACGGAGGATAAAAAAGGGTTATTGGATTCAGTGGTCTATTAAGTGTCTGTTGACATTGGTTTTCAACTCTTGTAAGACATAACTGGGAAGGAAAATTAATTCAGGAAGCAAAGTCTATTTTAGAGTTAGGCGCAAGGGCTTATCTTGTATCAAATTCCGATCAATTACGATCTATCGTATTTTGTATCAGAGATTGACTAGCTGCGAGGCACAGTTGGATGAAATATCAACATATATAATTTAATTTAAAATTCGAGAGGATAAGACATTTGTAAAAAATGTCATTTATTAAAAGGAACTTTTGCCTCTCGAAGAATTTAATCTTCAACAGTTGATATTTTGTTTATGTTTGATATTGATTAGTTGCTGCTGTGACGCTGTGACCTGCAAGCCAATTTAAATAATTGCATCTAGGCGGGAACAAATTTTGGCTTTATCACCTTAAATCAGACCCCTTTAAAAGTCTCACCCCGAAGGGATTTAAGACCAGATAAAAGCTGACGATAAGCTTATCGCTGCAGCTAAATGTCTGGGAATATACTCCCAGTGTCCCTTGAGACATGCACGAGATTGTTTTAGCTTCAATAACATGGAAAGTTAAGTCGGCGGTATATTCGCCTCGTCGTGAAATTTCATTCGATCCTCAAATGCTGGGAAAAAAGCTCATTTGCATGTAATATTGCGAGTATCTTTATCCAGGCGATATTGAGCGAGACTTTGAGGCCTCAGGGAGATTAATGAAAGGTCTACCTCTAAGCTCTTCTCTTCCTATTCGAAAGTTCAAATGGTGTGTACTTTTTATTTAATGATTTTGTGTTTAGCTCAATGTTATTATTATTATTATTATTATTATATTAAACACACAAATTGTGTAACATGTGTAACAATGTCAGACCAGGAAGGATTAAGATAGGAATTTCCTTAAGTACTTTCGTATTTAATAACACATCTTTAGAAGGATCTATTCCGAATCTGCTATTAGAAGGATCTTTTCTGATCTATTATTGATTAACTACGAAAGTACTTAAGGAAATTCCTATCTTAATCCTGATCCTAATGGTCTGATATTGTCAGTGGTCATCACTAACAATAATGTCATCACTGTTAATTTCTTCGTGATCTACACATTACAATATATATATATATATATATATATATATATATATATATATATATATATATATATATATATATATATATATATATATATATAAATGTTGAGAAGTCCTGGAAGGAAGGAGTAATAGAGGAAACAAGATAAAGGATAAAGAGCCAATTAGTCGTGAAGCCAGAAAATGCAAATAAGAATTAAAAAGAAAACTCGTAATTAAAAACGTAAATATTCACAACAAAACGAATCTTTTTACACAATGCAGGCAGATAATAAAAGTAAACTCCCCTATGAAACCATTTTAACAAACAATGAAACCAAATAAGAAATTAGCAAGCCCAGGCAGCGTATCCCAGAGAGGGAGAACACCAGAGACTATCCCAAGACTAGATTACATTGTTATCCAAATTCTTCGATACGATTCTATTAACTAAAAATATGTCGGACTTTTACAAACCGGGGTCGATATTCATTGTATTAGTAATATAATATTTAATATTGTTAGATTCAGATATATTTCTGTCAATAAAATAATTGCTATATACCAAGATTTTTGTATTATTCAGTCTACTGGATGCTGGATGGTCTCTCTCTCTCAATATATATATATATATATATATATATATATATATATATATATTATATATATATATATATATATATATATATATATATATATATATATATATATTAGTATATTTTGGTAGCAGTCTTTCCTGTAGACATATTTTATTAAATATGACCGAAAAAGTAAGATTAATAATTCTAACACGAATTTTCTCAATCTTTCGTACATTATGCTTCACTGTTGGAGGTAAATCAAAAATCACTTCTCCAAAATTCATTTTTATTTCTAGTCTGACGCGACACGGGCGCGTTTCGTAAAACTTATTACATTTTCAAAGACTTCACAAATACACAACTGATTAGAACTTGCGTTTCCCTGATTTTATATCTACATTTGAGTGAGGTGGGAAGGGTGATGTGGCATTACATTTGAGTAAGGTGGGAAGGATGATGTGGCATTAGAGGATATTAATAGGGTATTAAAAGTATCAACACAAGACAGAACACGAAACAATGGATATTGAATAGAAGTGTTTGTAGAAAGCCTATTGGTCCATATTTCTTGATGCTTCTATATTGGAGCGGAGTCTTGAGGTGGGTAGAATATAGTTGTGCAATAATTGGCTGTTGATTGCTGGTGTTGACTTCTTGATGTGTAGTGCCTCGCAAACGTCGAGCCGCCTGCTATCGCTGTATCTATCGATGATTTCTGTGTTGTTTACTAGGATTTCTCTGGCGATGGTTTGGTTATGGGAAGAGATTATATGTTCCTTAATGGAGCCCTGTTGTTTATGCATCGTTAAACGCCTAGAAAGAGATGTTGTTGTCTTGCCTATATACTGGGTTTTTTGGAGCTTACAGTCCCCAAGTGGGCATTTGAAGGCATAGACGACGTTAGTCTCTTTTAAAGCGTTCTGTTTCGTGTCTGGAGAGTTTCTCATGAGTAGGCTGGCCGTTTTTCTGGTTTTATAGTAAATCGTCAGTTGTATCCTCTGATTTTTGTCTGTAGGGATAACGTTTCTATTAACAATATCTTTCAGGACCCTTTCCTCTGTTTTATGAGCTGTGGAAAAGAAGTTCCTGTAAAATAGTCTAATAGGGGGTATAGGTGTTGTGTTAGTTGTCTCTTCGGAGGTTGCATGGCTTTTCACTTTCCTTCTTATGATGTCTTCGATGAAACCATTGGAGAAGCCGTTATTGACTAGAACCTGCCTTACCCTACAGAGTTCTTCGTCGACTTGCTTCCATTCTGAGCTGTGGCTGAGAGCACGGTCGACGTATGCGTTAACAACACTCCTCTTGTACCTGTCGGGGCAGTCGCTGTTGGCATTTAGGCACATTCCTATGTTTGTTTCCTTTGTGTAGACTGCAGTGTGGAAACCTCCGCCCTTTTCCATGACTGTTACATCTAGAAAAGGCAGCTTCCCATCCTTTTCCGTCTCGTAAGTGAAACGCAGCATGGAACTCTGCTCAAATGCCTCCTTCAGCTCCTTTGGTTTCATCGAAGACATCATAAGAAGGAAAGTGAAAAGCCATGCAACCTCCGAAGAGACAACTAACACAACACCTATACCCCCTATTAGACTATTTTACAGGAACTTCTTTTCCACAGCTCATAAAACAGAGGAAAGGGTCCTGAAAGATATTGTTAATAGAAACGTTATCCCTACAGACAAAAATCAGAGGATACAACTGACGATTTACTATAAAACCAGAAAAACGGCCAGCCTACTCATGAGAAACTCTCCAGACACGAAACAGAACGCTTTAAAAGAGACTAACGTCGTCTATGCCTTCAAATGCCCACTTGGGGACTGTAAGCTCCAAAAAACCCAGTATATAGGCAAGACAACAACATCTCTTTCTAGGCGTTTAACGATGCATAAACAACAGGGCTCCATTAAGGAACATATAATCTCTTCCCATAACCAAACCATCGCCAGAGAAATCCTAGTAAACAACACAGAAATCATCGATAGATACAGCGATAGCAGGCGGCTCGACGTTTGCGAGGCACTACACATCAAGAAGTCAACACCAGCAATCAACAGCCAATTATTGCACAACTATATTCTACCCACCTCAAGACTCCGCTCCAATATAGAAGCATCAAGAAATATGGACCAATAGGCTTTCTACAAACACTTCTATTCAATATCCATTGTTTCGTGTTCTGTCTTGTGTTGATACTTTTAATACCCTATTAATATCCTCTAATGCCACATCATCCTTCCCACCTTACTCAAATGTAATGCCACATCACCCTTCCCACCTCACTCAAATGTAGATATAAAATCAGGGAAACGCAAGTTCTAATCAGTTGTGTATTTGTGAAGTCTTTGAAAATGTAATAAGTTTTACGAAACGCGCCCGTGTCGCGTCAGACTAGAAATAAAAATGAATTTTGGAGAAGTGATTTTTGATTTACCTCCAACAGTGAAGCATAATGTACGAAAGATTGAGAAAATTCGTGTTAGAATTATTAATCTTACTTTTTCGGTCATATTTAATAAAATATATATATATATATATATATATATATATATATATATATATATATATATATAATAGGAAGGGAGTACCACCTCTAGCTGGAAGAAGGGGGACCCATAGCCTCGGAGGAAACCACGCATAACGCATTACAGGGAATGTTTAGATCCCCTCCAATACAGTTTCTGTGTGCTTTTCTCCTACCACCCCCTTCCTTGAATATTTTTTGTGCTTTATTATGCATTTGATGGTTACAAGATATACATGGGTTGATACAAAAATAATAATGCAAAAAGGTGCTTAAAGGTTATGGATCTCTTGAAGAACACAACAATGGGAAACATTGATGAATGTCACAGACGGGTTCGATCATTGTTGCAAGTCAAACACTTCTTCGAATTCCTCTGAAGTTGGACTAGTGCCCAAGACGCAACAGGCATTTCCCCTCTGAATCGCAACACTGAGGCGCTAGAACAAGAAACTTTTTGCTCTCTGGTCTTTTGTAGCGCTGATCAATTTGTCCCCCAATTCCTTCAGGAACTTCAATGCACATTTTCCCCACGAACCGAGGGTCTCCGAGCCGATCGGAACAAAGCTGTAGCAGTGTGCTAGGCCTCTGTATTTAATAATTTTCTGCGATTCCCTGAAAGAAGCAGCACCACCGCTTTCACGTGTGCTGTAGTGGAGGTAGGTACTGGCCAGTGTGGCAGCGCACGTGTAGTCCCATACCACTTGCTTACCATCCTTCCAAGGTAGCAAGGTGACCCCATCAGGGCGCTTCTGAGGGTCGTTAGGTCTGGATAAGTGTGGTTCTCTTTGTGCCGGGCAGCGGGCTGTGGCGAGGCTCCTCTTGATGATGTCGTTGACTTCTTCATGTCTTGCAATTTTACCCTGTGATTTACGACATACCAGACCATGACGACCATATTGGTCTGCCATCGCAGTTCCGCAGATGCACCTATGTTCGGTGAGGATCGGGGCGGCAAGGCGAAGGGCAACTCCAATGCGGAGAGCGTCATGACTGAGGCGAGTTCCCAGGGCTGCATTGGGCACAGCAAATAAAAAATCCCCGGCGTGGGGTGCTGTTACCGCTAGGAGGCGGGCTTTGTTTTCAGCATCAGCGTTGTCAATCATTGCTGTGACAGTCTTTTCCATTATGGGGCTATCCCAGTGGGCCTGCTTGTGGTCTTTTGGGACTTGTGGTCGGGGTTGAGGGTGTGCAATGGTGTCCCATTGTCTGGCTGCTTCGATGAACGTTTGATCATGAGTTCCCGCTGTCTCTCTCATACGCTCTGGTAGGATCTGCCCTACCAATTCGTTGGCTGCTGTACATGAGGATAAGAATGCTGGAAGTGCTACCTCAGTTGCCTTTCGTATGCCTATCCCTCCAAATCTCACTGGTAGTGTTGCTTGGTCCCACTGACTGTCATCTAAATCTAGGTTGAGCGCCTTCCTGAATATTGACCTGAGGAGCTCATCATATTGATTTAGAAGTGGGTTGCCAAAAGTTGGTGCACACCTTAAGAAGTATGTTAGCCTGGGCAGGGTAAGGCACTTTGTGAGAAGGTAGAGGGCATCATGGGAGTCCAAGTCCCCAATTCTCTCTTCCATCCTCTTTAGGTCTCTAAACTTTTCGTCAAGGACTGCAGCAATGGCATTGTGGCCCAGAGGTGCTCCGAGTAGTGTGCTGTCGGTAGGTTTAACGACTGAGGCTTCTGGTAGAACTGATTTCACTGCTCTAATGATTACTTCACTAGATGCAATAATTTCGCACTTGGAGGGGCTAAGAACGAGACCCATGGACTCCCCCCGTGTCTTCACCAGCTGTAAGTCTTCTAGCAGGGAATCTTGTGTGCCTGCCAGAGTGCCATCATCCAGGAACCAGATGTTGAGCTCGCTGGACAGTCTGGTTGTAATTTCTCGAACCGCTATGCAAAAGAGGAACGGTGCAAGTGGGTCACCCTGTTGAATTCCCTCTGCTGAGGTGACTTCATGTTTGCCAAACAGGAGGGTTGAGTCTTTGCTGTAGCCTGCTGACACAAACGGGAGAATGCTTGGGCAATGTTCCTGGACTGCAGTGAGGATTGCTTCCCTTTTGACCGAGTTGAAAGCGTTTTTAAAATCTAATTTTACTACTGCCTGGTCTTCAGTAAGAGAGCTAATGTAGGCTCGTGCAGCATGAGCCGCTGCTTCACAGCCTTGGGGGACTCCAAACCCCAGCTGGTTGGGTTGCAGCATGGTGGCTGCTTCCATTCGGATACTTCTGACAGCAGCCCTTGCAACTAGGCGGCGAAGGGTATTACCAACGGCAATGGGTCTGATTCCTCCCCCCTTCTTTTTGAGGGCACATAGGGATGCACCAAAGAAGAATGGTTTGATTTCATCAGGGATTAACCCGGCGAGGCAGTTGTTGACAAACGTTGTGATTTCTGTCAGGAGCGCTTCTGCAGCTGGGCCAAGAACAGGGTTCACCATTTCCTTCACATGTTGAAGGAAATATATATATATATATATATATATATATATATATATATATATATATATATATATATATATATACATATATATATATATATATACATATATATATGTGTATATATATATATATATATATATATATATATATATATATATATATATATATATATGTTGATATATATATATATATACATATATATATATATACATACATATATATATATATATATATATATATATATATATATATATATACATATATATATATATATATATATATATATATATATATATATATATATATATATATATATATATATATATATGCCGAAGTAAAGAAAATAATATGTAGCTTTAGGTGAATCAATACAAAAGTGAACTTCCACAAGCACTCGACAAATGTTTCCACCTATGCTGGACCGGAACAATTTTCACTTCACAT
The DNA here is from genome assembly GCF_040958095.1 of Procambarus clarkii. Lineage (NCBI taxonomy): Eukaryota > Metazoa > Arthropoda > Malacostraca > Decapoda > Cambaridae > Procambarus > Procambarus clarkii. The sequence continues at coordinate 23,103,423 of NC_091205.1, forward strand.
TTCTGATGCATTTTAAAGCGAAAATTTCCACTCAAAGATTTTATCTTTTTGGATGTACGGGAAAGAGTTTCGAAAAACATCTTAAGAGATTAAATCTTTTAAGAAAAAATACAGATTCACTCGTAGTGGGGTTCATCAGAGATGCTGTTTAAAACAATGACCGTTGAACCGTTCAAATCAATGACCGTTGAGCCACTCAAAACAATGACCGTTGAAAGATTCAAAACAATGACCGTTGAGCCGTTTAAACCAATGACCGTTGAGCCATTCAAAACAATGACCGTTGAGGCATTCAAAACAAAGACCGTTGAGGCATTCAAAATAATGACCGTTGAGGCATTGAAAACAATGACCGTTGAGGCATTCAAAACAATGGCCGTTGAGCCGTTCAAAACAATGACCGTTGAGGCATTCAAAACAATGGCCGTTGAGGCATTCAAAATAATGACCGTTGAGGCATTGAAAACAATGACCGTTGAGGCATTCAAAACAAAGACCGTTGAGGCATTCAAAATAATGACCGTTGAGGCATTGAAAACAATGACCGTTGAGGCATTCAAAACAATGGCCGTTGAGCCGTTCAAAACAATGACCGTTGAGGCATTCAAAACAATGGCCGTTGAGCCGTTCAAAACAATGACCGTTGAGGCATTCAAAACAATGGCCGTTGAGCCGTTCAAAACAATGACCGTTGAGGCATTCAAACCAATGACCGTTGAGCCATTCAAAACAATGACTGATAAGATAAATAAGTGACGGATTACTGCGTTTATTATTAATCAAGATGTTTCTGGAATCCCTTTTCCCCTTCCTTCACATTCTAATTTTGTGTTTTCCTTCACAGCCTCATGCATTTAATTCTTCCTTCATTCACTGTGTTGAGCTAAGATTCATATATTTTCATTCCTTATTCTATGGTTCTCACTTTTTTCCATTTTTCTCGTTTTCTGTTTCTTCTCTGCCTCTCCCACATTCATCTTTCTGCTATTATCGAATCCATCCCTCCTCTTTTACTCCCTACTCCCCCTCATTCTCCGTATTGCTGTCTCGCCTATTCGTTGTTTCAGATTCAGCTACTCAGAACAAAAAGTTGCAAGTAGCACGGGCTATGGTGAGCCCGTAGTGGACTAAACTGGCACAGGAGCGGGGCTGTAACTGTCTCTCTCGTCCATTCATATTCTACTGTATAATATATAAAACCACTCCTCATCTCACCCACTTTCCCCCGCCTCTTCCTTTCATCCCCCTCTCCCTCCCCCACCTCCCATCCCTACCATCCACACATCATTACTTAAGGAAATGAGAATCCGCTCACTGAATGGAGAAACTCATCTATCATTTCAAGAAAATAATCTTAAAACACGTATGTTAGCTGAGCTTATCAATTCCTTACTTTTCATTGCGTTGTTGATCAATTATTTCGCGCTCTCTCTCTCTTTTACATATTGAAACAAAGCATGGCTTTTTATGCAAACTTTTCTATTTCTCTCTCTCTCTCTCTCTCTCTCTCTCTCTCTCTCTCTCTCTCTCTCTCTCTCTCTCTCTCTCTCTCTCTCTCTCTCTCTCTCTCTCTCTCTCTCTTCTACATATTGAAACAATGGATGACTTTTTTTTATGCAAACTTTTCTATTTCGCTTTTTATCTCCCTACTTCTCCCTCCCATAATTCATTCACCCCTTTCTTTCTTTGATGTCTTTCCCTCCCCTCTACACCGTCTTCGTCTCCGAGTTCAACCTCCTCATTAAGAGACTAATAAACAATGTGAGTCTATAATTATCAAAGCCACATTACATTCCACCAGAAAACGCACAGAAAGGCTTCATCTGCTCTTGAGTAGGAGGCAGACGTGGACTAGAGATAATTACAAACAGGAAAAAGGTAAATGAAGATAATTGACGTGTGATACGAGGGAGTCAGAGAGAGAGAGAGAGAGAGAGAGAGAGAGAGAGAGAGAGAGAGAGAGAGAGAGAGAGAGAGAGAGAGAGAGAGAGAGAGAGAGAGAGAGAGAGAGAGAGAGAGAGGGAGAGAGAGGGAGAGAGAGGGAGAGAGAGGGAGAGAGAGGGAGAGAGAGGGAGAGAGAGGGAGAGAGAGAGAGAGAGAGAGAGAGAGAGAGAGAGAGAGAGAGAGAGAGAGAGAGAGAGAGAGAGAGAGAGAGAGAGAGAGAGAGAGAGAGAGAGAGAAAGAGAGAGAGAGAGAGAGAGAGAGAGAGAGAGAGAAAGAGAGAGAAAGAGAGAGAGAGGGACACGAAGAAGCACACATCAAAAGAACAATGTTGGCAGCATATGCTGTGATGACTAAAGCATGGTTAGCATTCAAGAAAGAGCCTTCCGAGCTTTATATATAACCTATGTGAAACCCACGTTTGAGCATGCAGCCCCGGCATGGAACCCATACAGAGGAGCACATAACAAAACTAGAAAATAAACAAAGGTATATAACAAAGTGGGTTCCTGTGCTAAGGCGACTGTTCCGTGAAGAAAACTGAAGGGACCTGAACCTCACCACACACTTAAGGAAACAAAGAAAAAGGCAGACATGATAACGGTAAAGAAAAGTATAAATATACTTTACCAAGTAGACAGATGAAGGGACAGTGGACAGAGAGGGAGATAACGGAAATTGGAGACACAAATGAGTTACAGAGATACCAGAAGCTCTTCTTCAGTATAAGGGTCGTTAAGAAATGGACTGGATGATGATGTTGGCGATGCTAATTCGATACACAGTTAGAAATGGACAAATAATACAAACGAGCGAAAAGGAGCCATTTTTGAACTGCTGATGATGACCAATGGCATAATAGAAATTTACACGTATGAACCATACAAATGTGAGGAAACTATTCTTAAACGCAAGAGAAGTAACAAAATGACAATAAGTAGAAGGAAAAGCAAGAGAATAGAGAGTCATGGCTTAAGATAAATGACAGGAAGAAAGTTGGATTCTAAGAGCTGGAGTTCGACGTTACAAACCCAGTTTAGCATGAGCAGCAGACACAGACAAACCAACAGATAAAGCGTCCACCAGTCTGCTTCATCAGGGTGAAACACATGACTTCATTGCTTCAGTCTCCCATGCACTCACACTTTTCCCGTGGACGCTCTCATTTTTTCCCCAGCCGACGGAGATAAATGGCCGAGTTGTGACTGTTTTAACGGAATAAAATAATCTTGGCAGGGAGGTACCGCCTGATTCAGCTGCATGAAATACTGAACAATTTTCTAGCTGGGTGTAACTTTTAATTTTAATTTTTGGGTACGATATTGAGTGCTATTTCAGAGAGAGAGAGAGAGAGAGAGAGAGAGAGAGAGAGAGAGAGAGAGAGAGAGAGAGAGAGAGAGAGAGAGAGAGAGAGAGAGAGAGAGAGAGAGAGAGAAAGAGAGAGATTGAGAGAGAGAGAGAGAGAGAGAGAGAGAGAGAGAGAGAGAGAGAGAGAGAGAGAGAGAGAGAGAGAGAGAGAGAGAGAGAGAGAGAGAGAGAGAGATAAACAGCTTTTTCTAACTATCTGGTAGGACAGGGTAATCAACCACAATTAACCACAGAAGGCCACACTTGTGCTGACACCTGTGACTAATACTGTGCTTGTGTCTTGAGACAACACCCATGTTTGCACGTGTGTTCTAATCTATATCCACCCAAACCTCATTCATATATACGTCTAACCGACGCTTGAAACACTCCCGCGAGCCAACGTCTATTATTTTATCGGGTAATTTTGTTCCATAAATCAACAACCTTGTTTCAATAGCAGTATGTCTCATATTATTACTACTCTCCTTAGCTCTTATTTGACTTATTTGACAGTTTACATTTATGACACTTTTTAGACTAGTATTAAAAGTACTCAACAACCTACTGCTTCCAAACCAGTAGGTTATTGAGTATACACGAAAATCGCTTCATGTGAAGGCTCCTTCACTCCCCCCCCCTGCTCCCACACCCATTATCTATAATGAGATTTTCTAAGTGATCCCTAATGTATCACTTTCCTTGCTTCGATGGTGTCAGTAGACTGACTGCTCCACAAGTACTATTTTCTGGGAAAATATTAATTTTATAATGCCTGCTCTGCTCGGGAAGGTTTAATTTCTGGTCTCTTGTATCATGGTAAAATTTGTGCAGAAGTGGTTGGGTTTAATCTAGTGTGTGTGCCTTCCTTGATATCATGTTAAATATCTCGAAAGTCCCCAAACTCCCGTTTCTAAGCATAAAGATAACGGGTGTATTTATCAGGAAAATACATGCACAAATACGTAAAGTTCTCCTCTCCCCGATACAACGGAGTGATGGATGGCTACCACGAGGCTAGGACATACATGCACCTGAGCCTGCGTCTGTGGAAATTGGAAATATGAAAATATGAAAACATTAGTGGAAATTTTACATGAAAAAGAAGAAAGAAAATACAATGAAAGACGAAGAACGAAGACAAAACAAATGGGAATTAAGGGCGAGAGGAGGAAATTTACAAGGGCAAGCCCTACCTAAAACACTATCCCAAGCGATTATCCCAGACCTACACACTATCCCACTATCCCAAACCCGTTGAAACCCCAACAGAACAACGTTTTGTAGTACTGGTACATTCCAAAGAGCATCCTAAAAGGCCGAACAGGAATTACACAGTACAACCCAACCTAACAGGTACTAGGCCAAAAATAAGCCATCCTTGGCCAAATATTAGATATCATAGACAAACTAAGTACAAATATGTGCTATTTCCAGGCCTAGGAAAAGTTAGGTTCAGATGTTCCCTACCTTACCGTTCCCTCCATGCGATTAGAAGCACAAAACGGGTATTCATTTTAGTGCAACAGTACATTTTAGAACGTTCGACCAATAGTTGTTGTAAACGCTATACTTTTTAGATAACATATCAGATGTCCTAAATGTTAGAAAAGCAGCAGAAGGAAAATAATTAGAACAAAACTCTCTCTCTCTCTCTCTCTCTCTCTCTCTCTCTCTCTCTCTCTCTCCCTCTCTCTCTCTCTCTCTCTCTCTCTCTCTCTCTCTCTCTCTCTCTCTCTCTCTCTCTCTCTCTCTCTCTCTCTCTCTCTCTCTCTCTCTCTCGATGGCAATGTCCTACAATAAGATAATTGTTGTATTTTGTGTGAATGAGGAAGTTAATCGGGCTGAGGAGATGATAGGGTGGGAAGAGGAGGCAAAGGGGAGATAAAAACATGAGGGAACATAGGCAGAAAAGGAAGGAAAAGAGAAGTAGAAGGGCACAAGAAAGGTAGATCAGACGGAAAAAGATATGGATGAGGAAAAAAAATTGAGTTGACAATAAGTTGAGAAAATATGGAGAAGAATAAGGAAGTGAGGCGATGAGAGGCAGGAGAAAAGTGAGGATTACTGACACAGAGATAATTCTGGTCATGCTGAGAGAGAGAGAGAGAGAGAGAGAGAGAGAGAGAGAGAGAGAGAGAGAGAGAGAGAGAGAGAGAGAGAGAGAGAGAGAGAGAGAGAGAGAGAGAGAGAGAGAGAGAGAGAGAGAGAGTGAGTGAAAAAGCCACTAAATCATGCATATAATTAAGGTAATGGGGGTTATAATCAGAACATGGGAGTGGGACTCAGCACCAACAAATAAATCAGAGTTAGCATAAACTTTTTCTTCCTTTAATAAGTCACGCACGGGGAAAAAAGTTTTCTTGTTGGAGGTAATAAAAGTTTTAGTTACTGTTCTCTCAACGGATTAGCAGTTTATACCAATTTTTCCCAGTACAATTGCAATTTTGTCACCCGTAATGATTATTTAAGACATTTTTTGAGGCATTAATGGTAAACCATTAATATATATATTATATATACATGTTATATACAGAATATATATGCCGAATAATTACATAAATCGCATGATTTTACGGAATTAATGTATATACACTAACATTCTAAATGGATTTACATCTAGTACGTAACCATTATATGGGTAGTAGTCCGGTGTGCTGAATGAGAAAGACAGTTTACCAGCAAAGCTTAACTGTCCAGGCCGACCACGCTACGTCGTCAGCCACTCACCGTGATCAGCTAGCCTCGCGGGACTCACCCGTCAAGACGGAGCACCAGGAAGACAGGTGTGCCGTCTCATTTATCAAAGACTCCACATTTCACCTCCGTTTTCCCCTCATCTTCCTCTTTCCCCCACCCCTCTCCTTTCCTCTGCCTCCCCTTTTTCATCTCTTTCCCCTTTTCATTACCTCCCTCCCTCCCCTTGCCCTCATTTTACCCTCATTCCACATTTCATCCCCCTGTTCGACTGACCCTACCACCTCCCTTTGCCAATGTTAATTGGCCCTATCTCCCTTACCTCATGTTTGATCACCCGTTTACCTCACCCCACACTCCTTTGACTCGTATATATATATATATACATATATATATATATATATATATATATATATATATATATATATATATATATATATATATATATATATATATATATATATATATACTATCTATACCAAGATATACTATCTTGGATATTAAATATATGATTGTCGTTAGTGTGTTTTAAAGTCTTAATGCGGAGAAGAAACATGTGAAGAACCCAATTAAAGACATTAAGGAGATGATAACAAAATATCTTATTGTTGAGAGATCAGCAGAAATGATGTGCTTGATAACATTTGTCCATTCCAAGGGTAAGATTTTTGCTGATAATATTCACATTTTATTCTGACAAGCTTATCAAGCTTAGTATACTAACAAAGAATACATATTAATAGGTTGTCGTAAACAATACTGACAAATCCAACTAAATTTCAGTGAAAGTTTAAGGAAATACTTCACTAAATCGATACCATTTCTCGAACAATTATCTGGATCAGATATCGTAAGCATCATCACATTAACAGTAAGATCGTCTTACAAGGATTGTCACTTCGGGATTCCCAGGAAAACCTGTTAGTATAAGAGTTACCCTCAGTATTGATACGGACCAAACACAACACACTGCTGCAGGAATATCCACGGTAAAGCAAGGTAATTACCAGGAAGCGCCAAGCTGAAAAGGTACAGAAGAGGTAAGGCTCAGATGGAGTTTCAATTTAGGTTACAAGACCTAAATTGGTCAGGTCAATTTGGGTTACAAGACCTAAATTGGTCAGGTCAATTTAGGGTGTGGTCAGGTCAACAAAGCCAGGTCATCTCGAGACATATACACTTATCCATCCTAATCCAGAAAGGACTTCCTGCAGAAAACTACATGTTATTTCTCGGTTACAAGACAGCCTCACAAAACGGCTCGGTGTACTGCCGTATTCGTGCTTATGTTGCATGACGTATACTTAATTTAATACATGTATTACAGGGGCCCTGACAGCTGAGTGGACAGCGCCCGGGATTCGTAAACCTGAGGTTCCGAGTTTGATCCCCGGTGGAGACGGAAACAAATGGGCAGAGTTTCTTTAACCCTGTTGCACCTGTTTACCTAGCATTAAATAGGTACCTGGGAGATAGACAGCTGCTACGGCCTGCTTCCTGAGGGTGTGTGACAAATAGGTGGCCTGGTCGAGGACCGGGCCGCGGGGACGCTAAGCCCCGAAATCACCTCAAGATAACGCCATTCTTGCCCAGCAGGTTGATACTAATATCACTTCTGAAGCTAAACATAAGAACGTACAGCTCATTTTTATGATAATAATGCTGTTTTCGGAGCTGTTGCCATGGAAACAGAAAACACAATAAGTGATAAATAATTTGTACCACAACTTCCACTATCTTAAAGCGGGGATCCATGAATCACCGAATTATTTTATTGTGCTTAGCTTCCTGGAGTGATGTGTCGACCCCTCCTGACCTCCCCTCTAGCTACGGTGATCAACACAATATGAATTATTGTACCGATAAATAGTTCACGTTCTGTCCTATTTGCATTTAATAGGCATAACTAAAAGTGAAACAGATCATAAACCTAACATGTCTAACATGTTTTAGTCCTAAATATGCAATGCAAGGCCTAACATACCTAATTTTAGGCCTAATTTAATATATATTTTCACTACACCAGGTATAGGACAAATTAGGTTTGGTTGGTACCTGCTTTCTTGGGCTCTCTAAAAAAAAAATAATAGTACAAAACGTTAACTAAATTAGGAGCAATAGTCCATATTTTGTTCTACTGTCCATAGTAGCTATAGATACTATCATTCTTGGATGACAAGTTGCTCTAAAAAGCACTATGTGCTCATCCCGAGATAGTTTTGGAGGTATGTCTCGTCAAAGGAGTTTTGGAGAGTGTGGCGGTGTGTGTGTTCCACAGGAGTTACCAGCATCCATCTCTCCTCCTCGGTGTCAGCATCCCTCAATATTCATTTAACCGTCGCTCTTGCAAACATTTCTTTCCTCTTTCTATTTCTGGTTTATCCGGTATCTATTTCCTCCCTCCCTCCTACCTTTCTGTCTCTCGCTCTCTGATTCCCAACCGCTCTCTCTCTCTCTCTCTCTCTTTCCCCTACACCTCTGCATTTTTATTAGTTTCTTATTAGTTTTCCCTTTCCCGTCTGCACTAACGAATTTTAGTAGCTCTTCTCCTTTCTCCCAGTCTGCTCCTCCCCATCTTCAAGGAGGTAAAGTGTCTTTACTCACTCCTCTTGAGTCCCATCACTCGTCCTCCTCTCTCTCTTCTCTTTCATATCTTCCTCACTACTCAAGGCATGTGGCCTCACAACCACCTCTTCCTTAAGGCACTTCGGGCTCACCATAGCCCGTGCTACTTGGAACTTTGTTCCAGGTAGCGAATCTTTAACAACAACAACAACCTCTTCCTTGTTTCACCCCTTTTCTCTCATACATTAAATAAATTGTTATCACCCTTCTCCAATATCTCTTTTCCTTTTCTCTTTCTCTCTCTCCCCTCCACAAACCTAACTCGAGACGCCAGCACTGTCCCTTCCACCAGCCCTCTCCCTTCTGTCACCCTTAAGGTGTACTTTACACTCTTAAGGAGAACTACACAAATAACAGCATTATCAGAAACATAATATATGATTTAGGTGCACTTGTGTGAACAGAAACATTAGATATTATTGCCCTAACAAAAACGTGGATGAATGTAGAAAATGGAGCTGAATGAATGCATGAATTAGCTGAATACAAAATTAAGAGGTACAAATTATTTCATAATGATGAACGGATTGGACCATTACGAGGAGTGGAAATATATGTCAAGGGAAAATTTAAAATGTAGTGTTAAGAGAATGGATCAAAAGTGAACCACAGAGAAACTAATTTTCGATAGCATTAAATGACAATAATGATAACCTATTAATAGCAGTTATATATAGGGAAAAATTTTAAAGAAAATGGAAGGAAAGCAGATATAAGAAGTATCTAGAATATCTAGGTCTAGTAATGTTCGTGTGATAGGTGAATTTATAGTAAAATAAATTGGATTAACAAAACATGGGATTCTAAATAAATTGGATTAACAAAACATGGGATTCTGAGGCAAAATACTTGATAGAATTATTTATAATTGTTTCCTTAAACAACATGTCTCAAGAGTCAGCACAGGATAATACCATTCTAATTTATTATATCTCTGTTAACAAACATGGAGACAATAATTTACGTCGAAATATGAAGGAATATCAAGGAGCAACATTTTCGAAAAGTTGATTTAAGGGACTAAGAGTTTCTTGTGAGGGATAGATTGGGTGGCTCTGAACTTGGCAAGTGGCCTGTCTTAGGGACGTAACGTCACACCAGGAGTGGGTGACATGAAACTGGATTGCAATGTACATTCATATTATAATTCAGCACAGGACATGTAGAATAACATATAAATTGATTAGGTCGAATTAGTGACCCAAAATGAATAACTATGGGACTAAAGAATCTTATCGGATAAAAATAAAACTATATGCAAGCGAATTAAGAATTCCAAAGTCTAACTTGAACAGCAATTGCTCAAACTATTAAGAACTCTTAAAAAAGAAATATGATTTGTTTTAAATACATTATGATATTTATCATAATACCTAAATTACCTAAAAGCAGGGAAGGTAAAGACAAATCCTACATTTTTTCCAGATAAATCAATAAAGAATAGGGACAAGACTGGACCATTCAAAACAGACAGGTCAGGTAACTGATAATAACAAAGAAATGAGTGATATTTTAAATAAGAATAACCTGATATTATTCCTGCAGCTGACCGAATCCCCAGGCCCAGAGGGCGCCAGGCCGCCCTCTGGGCACAAAAATAAAGTAGGAAATAATTCAAAAGCCTCAAAATGATCTAAAAAGGCTTTTTAAATGAATAAAATATTGGCAGATGCAGTGTAATGCTGAACAAAATGGATAAGTTATCAGATATCAGCCTGATAGTGTTTACATTACGAAGTCTGAATGCAAAAATGATCTGAGAGTCATTATTAGTATGAATCTAAAGCCAAAAAAGCAATGCATTAAAGTTCGGTTTAAGCCAAATAGTAAAGAGGGATTTATTTCCAGAAGTTTTATCTTGCTCTTGTTAGGCCCCATTTAGATTATGTATTTTTATTTTTGTTCACCATACTAGAGAACAGACATAGATTCACTTGAACGAGTTTAGAGAAGGATGACAAAGTCAGTCTCAGGCATTAGAATCATTTTATATGAGAGGCTAAAAGGCACATTTTACTTTTTCAATAAAAGCGAAGAATTAAGGGTGACAACGAAGTGTAAAAATAGATAAAAGGGTACAACAAATATATTAATAAGGTGTTAAATATATAAACTCAAAATGTAACCGAAATAATGGATATGAATTGGATAAGTTACGATACAGGAAAGACTTGGAAGAGGTAAGGATTACGACATTTTATACCTGGACTTTAGCAAAACCATTAACACTGTAACTCACGTGAGAATCGTTAAAAAGTTTGAGGCGTATGGCATTAGGGGAGGGGTTATACTAACTTGGATTAGCAATTGGTTATTACAGAGAAATCAGAGTTAGCAAAGATGGAGTTCAGTTCGAGTGGGGAAACCGTTGTAAATGCACCTAAGATCTGTTTTTGAAACTCTTTTTACCACATGTAAAACCGATTTAGCACAGGGTTGAACAGCAACATTGCAAATTTGCAGATACAAAAATAGGATGGAAAATCAATACATATGAAAACAAAATTGCTATAAGACGATCTAGATATTTGAACCACCCACCCCCTCCCATCCTCCCATCTCCTCCCACCACCTCACACACCCCTCCTCCGCAAATACTAATACCTTCTAGGATTCTCACGCCCTAGGCTACTAAATAATGTTCTTAAGCTTATGTGGCAAAATAGAAGAGGATTTAAACTTGAACACATTTCCCGAGTAATCCTTTATGGATATGAGATCCAGGATAATCCCCTCCCTGGCGGCCAGACGTCATCCCCTGCAGCTGTTTGGCTCAGGCTGGATTATTTTTGGAGAGCTTCAGGTAGTGCCTCCTTCTCCTCCCCTTTTGACCCTCAGGTGGCACCTTTCCACCTCCTGGCCCTCAGGTGGCACCTTTCCACCTCCTGGCCCTCAGGTGGCACCTTTCCACCTCCTGGCCCTCTCCCATCAACTGGCCCTCAGGTGGCACCCACCCAGCTCCCGACCCTCAGGTGGCACCCTCCCAGCTCCTGGCCCTCTCCCAGCAACTGACCCTCAGGTGGCACCCTCCCAGCTCCTGGCCCTATGACACATCCCGTACAACTGAAATTAATGAGTGACATTGTGACATTATCAAGGCTTGATAATGGTCCAGGACGGACCGAAACATCGACACTTCCTTTATTTTCACAAGTGCGGTTTAGGCGTCTTCTTTATGTTCCTTCACCCTGCAAAGACAATTATTATTTTAATGTCTCGGGGCGTCTCTTATTAATGTTAGCTTACCCTTCCAGAGCTTCTGCCCGCCTTGAGTCGTTACCAGTGTGTGCTTCTTGAGGTTGTAATCTCGTGGCTCCTGCCTCTTGAATGTCATCCTCGTATAATCACCAGGCGTCTCTACACCTCCCTTCTTACTTCTCCAGGCTTCTCTCTCTCTCCATTATTGCCTTACCATCTATTCCCTTAATACAAACAATCCCTCTTGGCATAATCTCCCCCACTCATATCCTATTCTGCTCCTCTACCACCTTCCTTCCAGTACTTGTCACGTTTGATGTATTCATGACAAAATCAAAACTTGATTTTGTCCAACTCCCATCCTTCCTTATAACCCTAATACCTATCCCTCATGACATATCCCCCCCCTCTCACCTGAGGTTTTAAGAGTCCCCCTTCCTTCTCCCCGACAACAGAGGCTTTCTTAACCCTCTCCCACGAAACCCTCCTCCCTGTGGGGCTCCAAACCCCCCCGTTCCTGAGGTCCAGTAACCTCTTCCTCGAGACTCTTTCATGACCTCTACTCCCCCCTTCCTCCCAAGCCACATGAGCCACCAGGAGGTTCTCCCCCACCATCAACACCTCTTATGAGATCTCTTCTCCGAGGGCCACTGATAGCCCTCTTCCCCCTTGCTGAAGAGGCGAAGACCCAGACCAACACGTCTTCTAGCCCTAATAAACACAGATGGAATGCCCCAACTTGGTCCATAGTGAGTGTCCACCAGTGGTCACTGACGAGGCAAGAGACAACGTAAGAGTAGCGTGTGTGTGTGTGTGTGTGTGTGTGTGTGTGTGTGTGTGTGTGTGTGTGTGTGTGTGTGTGTGTGTGTGTGTGTGTACTCACCTAGTTCACCTAGTTGTGCTTGCGGGGGTTGAGCTCTGGCTCTTTGGTCCCGCCTCTCAACTGTCAATCAACATGTGTACATGTTCCTGAGCCTATTGGGCTCTATCATATCTACACTTGAAACTGTGTATGGAGTCAGCCTCCACCACATCACTTCCTAATGCTTTCCATTTGTCAACCACTCTGACACTAAAAAAGTTCTTTCTAATATCTCTGTGGCTCATTTGGGTACTCAGTTTCCACCTGTGTCCCCTAGTGCGTGTGCCCCTTGTGTTAAACAGCCTGTCTTTATCAACCCTGTCGATTCCCTTGAGGATCTTGAATGTGGTGATCATGTCCCCCCTAACTCTTCTGTCTTCCAACGAAGTGAGGTTTAATTCCCGTATTCTCTCCTTGTAGCTCATACCTCTCAGCTCGGGTACTAGTCTGGTGGCAAACCTTTGAACCTTTTCCAATTTAGTCTTATGCTTGACTAGATATGGACTCCATGCTGGTGCCGCATACTCCAGGATTGGTCTGACATATGTGGTATATAATATTCTGAAAGCTTCCTTACACAAGTTTCTAAAGGCCGTTCTTATGTTAGCCAACCTGGCATATGCTGCTGCTGTTATCCTCTTGATATGAGCTTCAGGGGACAGGTCTGGCGTGATATCAACCCCTAGGTCTTTCTCTCTCTCGGACTCTTGAAGTATTTCATCTCCCAAGTGATACCTTGTATCTGGTCTCCTGCTTCCTACCCCTATCTTCATTACATTACATTTGCTTGGATTAAACTCTAACAGCCATTTGTTCGACCATTCCTGCAGCTTGTCCAGGTCTTCTTGAAGCCTCAAGCTGTCCTCCTCTGTCTTAATCCTTCTCATAATTTTGGCGTCGTCAGCAAACATTGAGAGGAATGAGTTTATATCCTCTGGGAGATCATTTACGTATATCAGAAACAGGATAGGTCCAAGTACAGAGCCCTGTGGGACTCCACTGGTGACTTCACGCCAGTCTGAGGTCTCACCCCTCACTGTAACTCTCTGCTTCCTATTGTTTAAGTACTCCCTTATCCACTGGAGCGCCCTACCAGTTACTCCTGCCTGTTTCTCCAGCTTATGCATCAACCTTTGTTGATGCATAAGTGTGTGTGTGTGTGTGTGTGTGTGTGTGTGTGTGTGTGTGTGTGTGTGTGTGTGTGTGTGTGTGTGTGTGTGTGTGTGTGTGTGCACGAAATAAGACAGAGAAAGAGTAATATCCTTTAGAGAGAGAGAGAGAGAGAGAGAGAGAGAGAGAGAGAGAGAGAGAGAGAGAGAGAGAGAGAGAGAGAGAGAGAGAGAGAGAGAGAGAGAGAGAGAGCTTGGAGGATCTCTTCCTTTGGTACTGTTGTCTCTTGTACCCATTCTGTTTTAAATTCCCTTCTTTTTTTTGGCTTGTTCAGTTTTGGATTTTTAAAATTGATTTCAGATTCTCTCCTCTCACCACCTCTATGCTTCCTCAGAGCCTCCTCTCCATCACTGTGGTTCCTCAGAGCCTCCTCTCCATCACTGTGGTTCCTCAGAGCCTCCTCTCCATCACTGTGGTTCCTCAGAGCCTCCTCTCCATCACTGTGGTTCCTCAGAGCCTCCTCTCCATCACTGTGGTTCCTCAGAGCCTCCTCTCCCTCACTGTGCTTCCTCAGAGCCTCCTCTCCCTCACTGTGCTTCCTCAGAGCCTCCTCTCCCTCACTGTGCTTCCTCAGAGCCTCCTCTCCATCACTGTGCTTCCTCAGAGCCTCCTCTCCCTCACTGTGCTTCCTCAGAGCCTCCTCTCCCTCACTGTGCTTCCTCAGAGCCTCCTCTCCCTCACTGTGCTTCCTCAGAGCCTCCTCTCCATCACTGTGCTTCCTCAGAGCCTCCTCTCCCTCACTGTGCTTCCTCAGAGCCTCCTCTCCATCACTATACTTCCTCAGAGCCTCCTCTCCATCACTATACTTCCTCAGAGCCTCCTCTCCATCACTGTGCTTCCTCAGAGCCTCCTCTCCATCACTGTGCTTCCTCAGAGCCTCCTCTCCATCACTGTGGTTCCTCAGAGCCTTCTCTCCCTCACTGTGCTTCCTCAGAGCCTCCTCTCCCTCACTGTGCTTCCTCAGAGCCTCCTCTCCCTCACTGTGCTTCCTCAGAGCCTCCTCTCCATCACTATACTTCCTCAGAGCCTCCTCTCCATCACTATACTTCCTCAGAGCCTCCTCTCCATCACTGTGCTTCCTCAGAGCCTCCTCACCCTCACTGTGCTTCCTCAGAGCCTCCTCTCCATCACTGTGCTTCCTCAGAGCCTCCTCTCCATCACTGTGGTTCCTCAGAGCCTCCTCTCCATCACTGTGCTTCCTCAGAGCCTCCTCTCCATCACTATACTTCCTCAGAGCCTCCTCTCCATCACTATACTTTCTCAGAGCCTCCTCTCCATCACTGTGCTTCCTCAGAGCCTCCTCTCCATCACTGTGCTTCCTCAGAGCCTCCTCTCCATCACTGTGCTTCCTCAGAGCCTCCTCTCCATCACTATACTTCCTCAGAGCCTCCTCTCCATCACTATACTTCCTCAGAGCCTCCTCTCCATCACTGTGCTTCCTCAGAGCCTCCTCTCCCTCACTGTGCTTCCTCAGAGCCTCCTCTCCCTCATTGTGCTTCCTCAGAGCCTCCTCTCCATCACTATACTTCCTCAGAGCCTCCTCTCCATCACTATACTTCCTCAGAGCCTCCTCTCCATCACTGTGCTTCCTCAGAGCCTCCTCTCCATCACTGTGCTTCCTCAGAGCCTCCTCGCCATCACTGTGCTTCCTCAGAGCCTCCTCTCCATCACTGTGCTTCCTCAGAGCCTCCTCTCCATCACTGTGCTTCCTCAGAGCCTCCTCTCCATCACTGTGCTTCCTCAGTGCCTCCTCTCCATCACTGTGCTTCCTCAGAGCCTCCTCTCCCTCACTGTGCTTCCTCAGAGCCTTCTCTCCACCTCTCGGCGTAGCAGAAAACATTTAAATTCTTTTTACGTTTCTTCAATTTTTTTGGGTTATTACTATAAATCTGAAGTCCAAATATTCACAAATGAGTTTGCTAAAGTATACAAGAAAAACTAAAAGTTTCTTGGTAATAGATTTTGCGTGACGATGCCGAATGAACCAATATTTATCGACATTTCAATATTTCTCACATTTGTCAACATTCTTCGTTTTTTTAATACATAAAAAATAGGGAAACATGCATACATGAACGGTCTACATCGCTGTAAATTAAAAAACACACACATATCACTAAAACAATTCCGGTAGGCAATTTGTAAAGCACTGAAAATATTCACATACACAATATAACAAGAGATATGCTGATAAGATCCCGCCAAACACACACCGAAACTACGACGTTGGTACAACGTTCGAACAAGTTTTAACACCTTCTAACCAGTTATAACAAACAATATAGCAAGTTATAACAACGTTCTAATACGTCATAAACACGTTAAGCCAAGATATAGCAACTTAATTACAAGTTGTAACAAGCGGAAAATAGAGACAGTTACGGTTTGTGTTTCCAGGGATAACATATATGAGATAAGATAACAGAAGAGTTATCATCTTGAGTGATAGTCGGCATAGGTGATCTCCTGATGGTCCCCTGATACTATACTGGTCCCCTGGTAAGCTCGGCCTATTCAGTGCCTCAAATAAAAGAGTAAATTATTCAAAAGAGAGATTTTCGGGCAATTTCGAGCTGATTGCCGCGTATTAGCGTTATCGGCTCAATAAAGTGATAATATTATGGGATTTCGGCTTATTCAGCAACTGCGCCTAGAAATCATTTTGTGTGCATACATACATATATATATATATATATATATATATATATATATATATATATATATATATATATATATATATATATATATATACATAAATTTAATTACATTTGGGAAACTGTTATATGAATAAAGAGTGTAAAACAAAGCCGAAAAACTGGAATTTAATATGGACACTTTGAGTCCAAGAAAAAATGTGTTTTTTTCTTTACAATATTAATCAAAACTTTTATAGAGATTAATCAAACTTGCTTTCTAAAATATTACATAAATATCATGCATTTTAATAGCGCGTTCGTCTTAGTAATAATGATCGCCATTAACAATATTAACTAATTATAATTACACATCACTGGAGCGATGCAGACATATTATACATGGTCTCATATCCCTCTTTAGCTTACAAACTTGTTGATTTTTATCAACAAATCTTTCAGCAACACCAAGCCATCCTATTTATCGATATATATATATATATATATATATATATATATATATATATATATATATATATATATATATATATATATATATATATATATATATATATATATATATATATATATATATATATATAAGACGACACTTTGACCGGTGGTCCAATCGTGAACCAAGAACAGAAACCACAACACCTACAATAAATTAATATTACAAATCAACCATGCATAGTAAATTTAAAAAAAGAAGAAAGCATAATGAAAGAAATGGTCCGTCAAGGAGTAAAAAGCACAACTCTTAACCAAAACATAGATCTAATCATATATTATAAAACAAAGAAGGCCACCGACCTCCTCATTAAAAACAGCCCGAAGCCGACGGAGAACCCTTTACAGCAGTCGAACGTGGTACATATATGTACACCTGCCCCCACGAAGGATGAATGTAGCCTTCAGTCTAAGTACAAAGGTATGACGTCGACCAAGCTGACGAGGCGTTTTACCTGACATCTTCAATCAGGTGCCCCTAAAAATCACGCGAGACAAACCCATAACATCACCCTAACAAGAGAAATGTTGAATAAAAATACATGTATAATAGACAAAATCCAAGATTACATAAATTTTTGAAGCAATCCGCATAAGAATAGAACAACCCCACTATAAATACCCAAATAACCAAACTATTCACTATAAACATATTATATATATATATATATATATATATATATATATATATATATATATATATATATATATATATATATATATATGAACTTCCAAATATTAAAAAGTATGATAATTACAAAGGGAATGTGTTATTGCTCAGACACCACGATACTATACGTCTAGACCAGCAGATGAAATATTCAACTGTGACCTTGGGACAACAAGGTTTCTAATAGTTTAGTTGTTTCAGAGCTGGAGAAAAGCCCATGTTAATGTAAATGCTAATGTGATTTTAATGTACTTAAATGCCGCGGAAGAGAATAATTGTGTTGATGAAGGTTCTTGTAACTCCATGACGTTGATGACGGTCACACACACACGCACACACACACGCACACACACACACACACACACACACACACACACACACACACACACGCACACACACACACACACACACACACACACACACACACACACACACACACACGCACACACACACACGCACACACACACACACACACACACACACACACACACACACACACACACACACACACACAGTTGAGTGTGTGATGTCAATCCCACCAGTTGATTGACAGTTGAGAGGCGGGACCAAAGAGCCAGAGCTCAACCCTCGCAAGCACAAATAGGTGAGTACACACACATAAACATACATACACACCCACAAAGCTTAAAAAAACCATGATTAAGAAGTGCTAAACTGATCGATGGAGCAACTCGGATAAGAGACAGTGACCTAAGAGTGAAAAGAGGTAAAAGGTCTTTCACCTCTGCTCAAGAGGTGAAAAGAGTGGTAGCAGTGGATGTGGTGGTGGTGGCAGTGGTGGTGGTGGTGGTGGCAGTAGTGGTGGTGGTGGTGGCAGTAGTGGTGGTGGTTGAGGTGGTGGCAGTGGTGGTGGTGGTGGTGGCAGTAGTGGTGGTAGTGGTGGCAGTAGTGGTGGTGGTTGAGGTGGTGGCAGTGGTGGTGGTGGTGGTGGCAGTAGTGGTGGTGGTTGAGGTGTTGGCAGTGGTGGTGGTGGTAATGAGCAGACTGTACAGGTTTCGTAAGTGGTTCGGTAAAAGCAAGATAATTCATAATCCCTGATGTATGGAGCAAGACTCAAGCCAGAGCTGATAGGATTAAGCTACCAGGAAAGGCTTTGGGAACTGGACCATACCCACCCTTAAGAACAGAAGATGACACTATGTCAAATATTATTCTGAAAGGTATTCAGAGAATAAATAAAGAAATGCTCAACAGGAGAAAAGACGGAACATATGTGTAAATATGAGGCAAATGTAAGCCCCAGGGACGACCCGCTGACCTATTTCAGAATACGAGTAATAATAATAGTAACAGTAAAGGTAATTACAGAAAGCCTGCCCCATACGAGACAGCTCATTCCTGTATTCACCCAAAATCATTTATATAATGTTTCACCAACGTTTACAATAATTTAACAACCCAGTCGAACGGTTCGGAAGCAAAGGTATTTAAAGCTCTACCCAGACATACATTTAAAGTACAATTCTGGTAAGAATGATTCACTATATTGAATAATCGGCAACTTGAAAGGGAGAACTCGTGAAGAATGATCGACCCTGCAAGCCCATTTAGGTAAGTAAACACTCTGAATCCCCAGAATACAACTCGAGCGCAAACATTAATCTCAGCAAGTTAAGAGCATCGCTCCCGACAACAGTCCCTTTGGGTTCAATGTTAAAACCAAGTCCTGGGCTTCACGAAGAGTGAATATATATTATGCATCAGGCATAATGGGTCACGCAGCAACTCCCTGATTCCTTACGGTTAACAACACGACAAATCCACCACATTAATCTGTTCGCGGTTTACGGTAAAACACGCATCTTCCTCTCCTCCCACACGGTATTAAATCCAACAAACATTCCCTGCAGGCTCCGTGTATACCAGACTGTGTTCTGTGATTTACAGTCCGCTTACGACTCCGCCTCCTTCCCCTACCCTTCCTCCCTCCTAACATTCTCTTGCTCCTCCTTCTTCCGCTATTCCCATCTTTCTCCAATCACAAGAGAAATGTACCTTTCCGAATAATAGGTAATGGTGTCCCCGCCACACTACCTCACTGCCTCCCACCACACACATATTCACCTACACGGTAAACTATATAATCACGACCAAACCACACATCAGAAAATGGAAAACCGCCAACGTTTCGGTCCCTCCTTGGACCGTTACCAAGTCGTGTGACAGACAACGATCTATTACACTATTTGATAATGGTCCAGGACGGACCGAAACGTCGTCGTTTCTCTTTTCTGACGTGTGGTGTGGTCATTATATCTTCAGCCACGTTATTGTGACTCATCGTCTTCATCAGTAACCTATATAATTATGAGCACAAATACTCGACGTACACGTATGCACAACACATACATTATACAGGGTGTGCTATAAGTCTGGAATCATAGGACGAATACAATAGGAATCGAATATAATAGGAATGGAATCATAGGACGAATATAAGTCTGGAATCATAGGACGAATATAAGTCTGGAATCATAGGACGAATATAAGTCTGGAATCATAGGACGAATATAAGTCTGGAATCATAGGACGAAGGACATAGAACGAAACCGACTTTCGTGTTTTGTGTCCACCATTAAGATCGGAAACGCAAACGGGGAATCCACTCAGCCCACACACACAAGGGGAGGGCGCAAGAAGTGATGGTTGTACACGCTTCCCGCCGTGTGAGGCGACGCTGTACACACGAACACAAACACACTGATGCTTACCACACTTCATTATACAAATTATCCGAACCTCCGCCACACACTAACAACCCCCTCCCCCCCCCCACTAACAATGTCTCAATATATACACTCTAACTACCGTGCCCCCGATACATTAGCCCCAACACATAAACTACCCCACATGAAAATTACTTCCAAACGGACTACGTTATCCCACATACAAACTACTTTTATCTATAACACATGAGATACATTTTTCTTCAGATAAATAACTTGTTATGAACTCACAATTTCTCTTCCTACTTCACCTCACACTCAAACACAGAAATTACATTTTCCTCTTTAACAAACTACATTATTCCCTACACAAGCAACACTATACCCCACACAAGCTACAACACACAAACTACTTTCTCACAAACAAAACCCGCTTTCTCTCCCACAAAAAATATCTTCGGCACCTCACACACTACCATTAAATTTAAAAAATTTCTCTCCCACACACAATTTTTTCCACAAATGCAAACAATTCCCCCCCTCCTCCCCCAACACAATATATATATAATATCCCACACAAACTATCTTCTTCCCCAAACAGGCTATCTTCTTCACACATACAGACAACAAACTCCTACACAATAAATCCTGAATAACACACAGCCAGCCTAAACACACACTAACACCCCCACCTCACCAACAGTCACCTAAAACAATATTCCAAGTATTTGTTGGGTTGAGATGAATAATTCGCTCCTCCTCGACCTCTGCTGTTGTGCCTTCTCCATTTTGCACCAATCAACACCGCCAGGCCACGACTCAAAGGCCCCACAATTATTCTGAATCATATAAAAGTTTACACCGCTCGCTCCTCGGTTCTACAGGATGATGTTTGGTGGTTGAGGTGGTGGTGGTGGTGGTGGTGGTGGTGGTGGTGGTGGTGGTGGTGGTGGTGGTGGTGGTGGTGGTTGAGGTGGTGGTGGTGGTGGTGGTGGTTGAGGTGGTGGCAGTGGTGGTGGTGGTGGTGGTTGAGGTGGTGGTAGTGGTGGTGGTGGTGGTGGTGGTGGTGGTGGTTGAGGTGGTGGCAGTGGTGGTGGTGGTGGTGGTTGAGGTGGTGGTAGTGGTGGTGGTGGTGGTGGTGGTGGTTGAGGTGGTGGCAGTGGTGGTGGTGGTGGTGGTTGAGGTGGTGGTAGTGGTGGTGGTGGTGGTGGTGGTGGTGGTGGTTGAGGTGGTGGCAGTGGTGGTGGTGGTGGTGGTTGAGGTGGTGGTAGTGGTGGTGGTGGTGGTGGTGGTGGTTGAGGTGGTGGCAGTGGTGGTGGTGGTGGTGGTTGAGGTGGTGGTAGTGGTGGTGTTGGTGGTGGTTGAGGTGGTAGCAGTGGTGGTGGTGGTGGTGGCAGTGGTGGTGGTAGTGGTGGCAGTGGTGGTGGTAGTGGTGGCTGTAGTGGTGGCTGTGGTTGAGGTGGTGATAGTGGTCGAGTGGTGGTGGTTAAGGTTGTCACAGAAGTGGTGGTAATGGTAGGGAAGGGAACTATGAGGAGAATGCGCCAAACCATGAATATCAAATAGCAACTGGAAGGGATAAGTATTTGGGACGAGGCGATGGAATGGTGCCCAACCACTTGGACAGTCGGCCGACCTGCATGAAGTGAGACCGTCGCTCTACCGTCCAGTCCAGACGGTTGGGCGGTGGTAGTAGTGTTGAGGTGGTCGTAGTAGTTGTTGTTATCTTGGTGGTAGTTGTGGTAGTCGTTGGTGGATATTATCATGATGAGATGGTGGAAGATTTGTTGTTAGTGGTGGTGGTAGTGATAATGTTGTCATGATGGAGGTGATGGTGTAGGGTGTCATGATAAGAGATGTTGGGAGAGATGACTATGGGTGTGTCGACAGTGGCGGTAGCAACATTTGAGAGCAACTATGCTCTCACTTGAGAGCATAGTTTCAAAATTTCCCTCCGGTGACTTCAAGTGGCATACTGCACAGCATCTGCATGTGCACTAAAGCCTGGACATTACTCCCTATGGACCCCACGGTGCAGGGAACAAAGGCACGAAGGCTATCTTCCTTATTACTGGACTAAAATCTAGCTTACTGAATGACTCCCAATAGACAAAAGTGTATAATAATTTTGTTAATAAAGATTTTAAACATTGGTCTCCAGTCTCCATTTCCCATCTTCATTAAATTGCATTTTTGGGGTTGAATTATAGGAAGCATTTGTTTGCCCCACTTCTGGAGTTTGTCAAAGTCTTTCTGTAACTTTCTGCTGTTGTCCTCGGTTTTGTATTTCACATTAAGGCTGGGTTAGGTGGTGACGTTGTGGAGGTGGTCGTGGCAGAGGTGGTGATGGTGGTAGTTGTGGTCGTCGTGGCAGAGGTTGTGGTTGTGCTGGAGATGATGGAAAAGTTGTGTTTATGATGGAGGGGGGATGGTGGTTTTGGTAGTTAACAATGTTTAGCTAATACTGACCTGGAGGGAAGTGAAGTCTAGCTCTTATGCCCCGCCTCCTAGCCTTGTTGTACGTGTTGCGTTTTAGCTTTACTTTCCTGATATGCAAATACTTTGTCGAATCTGGCCACAAGTCCCACAAGTTCTGTCCACAAGTTCTGGCTACAAGTTTACACGAATCACAAGTTATTTCAGTGTATTTACACTTGTTGACCATCCGTGCAGGGTTCCAGTATTTCCACACATGTCTCCTACTTTCTCTCGATTTATTAAGATGTTCTTGTCTGCCTTGTGTCCCCCCCCCCTCAGTATCATGTATGTTGTAATTATATCCCCCTGTTTCTTCTCCCTTATGTGTTTGTGATATTTGATTAAACGTATTCCTAGAACTTAGTTCTCTTAATTTTCGCTCGTGTTGTAGTGGAGGTGTGATGAAATGTTGGAGGTGGTGATGAAGCAAGTGGTGCCTGGTGGTGGTGGTGGTGGTGGTGATAGTGGTGGTGGTGGTGGTGGTGGTGGTGGTGGTGGTGATAGTGGTGGTGGTGGTGGTGGTGGTGGTGGTGGTGGTGGTGATGGTGATGGTGGTGGTGGTGGTAGTGGTAGTGATAGTGGTGGTGCAAGTAGCAGTTTTGGAAGCGGTGAGGGAGCTGGTCCGCGCCAGTATAGCCAGCCCCTCTGAGACCAGCTCCAGACAAAATTACTTTTAAAGTTCTTAAAGGACTCTCAGTTGGACGTTAATACACGATGATCAACACAATAGACCAGCGTTCACTGTGTGTACTCACCTCTTTGTGCTTGCGGGGGTTGAACTCTGGCTGTTTGGTCTCGCCTCTCAACAGTCAATCAACTAATGTACAGGTTCCTGAGCCTACTGGGCTCTATCATATCTACACTTGAAGCTGTGTATGGAGTCAGCCTCCACCACATCACTTCCTAATGTATTCCATTTGTCTACTACTCTAACACTGAAAAAATTCTTTCTAACGTCTGTGTGTGTGTGTGTGTGTGTGTGTGTGTGTGTGTGTGTGTGTGTGTGTGTGTGTGTGTGTGTGTGTGTGTGTGTGTGTGTGTGTATGCGCGTGCGTGTAACAACAGGATATTACCACCCACGGACATTATATTATTCACTCTCATTTCTTACATTACACCTGGGAAAAAACACCATTAATAAACACCTGATAATTCAAAATTAACTGAGCTGAGGCACTCATGTATTCATCTAGTTATAAATGATCAAATGTTAACAACTTGATTAATACAATGCTAACAGTGTCACGGCTGGGGTTGGTTACTTAACACTCATCATAATATTGCATACACGGGGCGCTCGACAGCTGAGAGGACAGCGCTTCGGATTCCTAGTCCTGATGTTCCGGGTTCGATCCCCGGTGGAGGCGGAGACAAATAAGCTAAATGCTTCTTTATTAACGATAGCCACTACAACAACGACAACGACCACCACAACACCTACGAGAACGACCACCACAAGCCTTTAAATAACCAGTGATTCGAGTGGCTGCCCTTATATAAAGAATTTTTGTTATATATATATATATATATATATATATATATATATATATATATATATATATATATATATATATATATATATATATATATAAACTTTTCCCCGAGTCTTCAAATGAGGCAGTGAGCGTCTGGTCCCCGTGCCTTATCTTGAGGCATCGTCCGGCACTCTCAGGGGGCAGCGCAGACTCCAAATGGCACACTATACACCATTTTTCACCCCAGCCACACCCTTCCAAGCCACACCGTTGCCAGAGTCACCACAGTCCAGCCATACCTGTATCAGACTCACCACACGTCAGCCATACATACCCTTCCCAGTCTCACCACAATCCAGCCATAACCTTGCCAGGCTCATTACAGGCCAGCCACAACCACACACTTCTACCACACCCACCACACTCCTGCCACACCCACCACACTCCTGTCACATCCACCATACTACTGTCACACCCACCACACTACTGCCACACCCACCACACTACTGTCACACCCACCACACTACTGCCACACCCACCACACTACTGTCACACCCACCACACTACTGTCACACCCACCACACTACTGTCACACCCACCACACTACTGTCACACCCACCATACTACTGCCACACCCACCACACTACTGTCACACCCACCACACTACTGTCACACCCACCACACTACTGTCACACCCACCACAGTTCTGCCACACCATCCACACTCCTGTCACACCCACTACAAGCCAGCCACATCTGTTGTGAACAAAGCTGAAAGGCTTCCCTTTGTTTCGCATTAATTAGTGATATTTAAAAGCCTACGTCATATAAAGTGCAACATTTATATGTAATACAATAAACCACAATTTGGAACCCCCTTTTAACAGGCTAGTAACTAGGTGATCTGGGGCAGACTTACAGTACAGGTAAGTACAATGGTCCTATACAACCCGTCCTTTCTAATAATGCGTCACATTTTGACGTATACCATCCCCCTAACGACAAAAACTGATGTACTAAATATCGTAACGGGTGGCAAAATTGATATAATGTCCCGTTTTCTATTGATGGATCCTGGATTAGGTTAGGTTCGGGCAATTTAGTATTTTATTGTTGTCAACGCTCGAGAGGACGGGGTGCATTAAACGCACAAAATTACACTCGGGTGAGCTGTTTTGCGGACGTTGGAACGTTCACATCACGACACAACAGAACTAAATGCTGACCAAGACTTCACTGGACTTCCTGTCCAACACCCCTTCCACACGGCGGACATCCTGACGTCTGGACCAGAAGCCTCTATCTAGTTCAACGGTGGAGCTCAGAGGACCTCCAGCATGACATCTGTCTATTGCCGAACTTACGTGATAAAACAAACTTTGCAGGCAATCCGGGTGATGGTTAGAAGTTCACGGTAACTGATTGGGTGATTCAACTGTGATCGACAGTGTTAAATCATAGCTTTTCTCTTAAAGTTGCCTTATGGAAGGGCGCATAAAGACACAACTCAATGGGTATACACACTGAGAGGTGACTAAGACAATGACCACACACTAGAAAGTGAAGGGACGACGACGTTTCGGTCTGTCCTGGACCATTCTCAAGTCGGTTGTGTAAGGCAATAAATAGGCAAGAGAAGTTGGTAAGCTCAACACGGCCACCTCGTCCGTGCCCAAGCTCTGGTGTCCCTGTGCTTTGTGGTACTATATGTGGCTGTCAGTCACACAACAGGGGCTCACCATAGCCCGTGCTACATGGACACATCGTTCTGAGTAGCTAAATCTGAAACAACACACACAAGCCGTACTCTCTCTCTCTCTCTCTCATACACACACTCTCTCTCTCTCTCATACACACACTCTCTCTCTCTCTCATACACACACTCTCTCTCTCTCTCTCTCATACACACTCTCTCTCTCTCTCATACACACACTCTCTCTCTCTCTCATACACACACACTCTCTCTCTCTCTCTCTCATACACACACACACACTCTCTCTCTCTCTCTCTCTCATACACACACACACACTCTCTCTCTCTCATACACACACACACACTCTCTCTCTCTCATACACACACACACACTCTCTCTCTCATACACACACACACACTCTCTCTCTCTCATACACACACACACACACACTCTCTCTCTCTCTCATACACACACACACACTCTCTCTCTCTCATACACACTCTCTCTCTCTCTCTCTCTCTCTCTCTCATACACACTCTCTCTCTCTCTCTCTCTCTCTCATACACACACACTCTCTCTCTCTCTCTCTCATACACACACACACACTCTCTCTCTCTCATACACACACACTCTCTCTCTCTCTCTCTCATACACACACACACACTCTCTCTCTCTCATACACACACACACTCTCTCTCTCTCTCTCATACACACACACACACTCTCTCTCTCTCATACACTCTCTCTCTCTCTCTCTCTCTCTCTCTCTCTCTCTCTCTCTCTCTCTCTCTCCCTCTCTCTCTCTCTCTCTCTCTCTCTCTCTCTCTCTCTCTCTCTCTCTCTCTCTCTCTCTCTCTCTCTCTCTCTCTCTCTCTCTCTCTCTCTATGTCTCTATTACGATAACATACGTAAATGTGTATTTGTCTTGGTAGGCGTGCCGACTCTTCACAAATATAGTAATATAATTTTCACTCTTTTCACTCTCTGTGGATGCTGCTTCACTCAGCTCTTAGTTCTTCCTCACTCGCAATCCAATGTCATCTTCCTCTTTCATTCCATTCCAGAGTCATTTTCCTTTCTCACCTTCCTCTCTCACTGCAATTTCATCAGCTGTCACTTAACTCTCATCGATTTAAATTCCTTTCGCTGTTCCTGCTCGTCAAGTTCAGCAATCGAAATCACTATATTCCTCTCTGCTTTCTTGCACTCTGTTCAATCTCATCTTCTTCCCGGACTCATCCAATTTTATGATTCCACTTTCCATCCTTTGTACTCCTTAAGTTCTCAGTTCTTTCTTAACTCTTACTTTCCGTCTTTATTAATTATTTTGCTTCACATTCTTTTTATCCCTCTTCTTCTCGCCTCTTAAACAGTTCCTCCATAACCTGCTTGGAACGTCTTCCTCTAACCTATTATGTTAATTTCTCTCTCTTTAATCCTTCTCATATTTTTCATTTTATATTCCTAACTTTCCAAGTACTTTCTGCCATAACTCTCCAAGTCCTTTCTTCTATTCCTCAGTTTTTATTCTTCAATCTCTAACCCTTCTTCCCTATATTTTTCTATATGTCCCATTCCTCTCCTTCGTTTTCCTTTTTTATTGTTCTCTTTCCCGTCTTCTGTTCCACGCAACGATCTTTTACCATGTTTACTAATTGCCTCTATTTCTTCCAATACATACTTCCATAAGTTTATCCCATAACCATTTAAATATAACTCTGGTAACATTCTTCTCTTTTCTCTCAACTATTATGTCTATTTTAATAATGATTCTATTTGTCTAAATTTGTATTCCCTTACATCCTCGTTATCTGGCTGTTCTACCCACCTTACCTTCTCGTTATCTTGCTGTTCTACCCACCTTACCTTCTCGTTATCTTGCTGTTCTACCCACCTTACCTTCTCGTTATCTGGCTGTACCACCCACCATACCTTCTCGTTATCTTGCTGTACACCCACCATACTTTCTCGTTATCTTGCTGTACCACCCACCATACCTTCTCGTTATCTGGCTGTACCACCCACCATACATTCTCGTTATCTTGCTGTACTACCCACCATACCTTCTCGTTATCTGGCTGTACCACCAACCATACATTCTCGTTATCTTGCTGTACTACCCACCATACCTTCTCGTTATCTGGCTGTACCACCCACCATACATTCTCGTTATCTTGCTGTACCACCCACCATACCTTCTCGTTATCTGGCTGTACCACCCATCATACCTTCTCGTTATCTGGCTGTACCACCCATCATACCTTCTCGTTATCTGGCTGTATCACCCATCATACCTTCTCGTTATCTGGCTGTATCACCCATCATACCTTCTCGTTATCTGGCTGTACCACCCATCATACCTTCTCGTTATCTGGCTGTACCACCCATCATACCTTCTCGTTATCTTGCTGTACCACCCATCATACCTTTTCGTTATCTGGCTGTACCACCCTCGCTTACTATCACTAACGAACCTACCCCCTTATCTTACCTTCTAGCACTTTCCCCGTCCACTTATATATTTGATCTCTGTATTTACTAACTTCTTAACGTACCCTCCCCCCTCCCTTTCCTAGCCGTTCCATCCAGTCAATCCCTTCTACTAACTCTTCCATCCACCGAGCTAGTCAGTACGTACTTCATGTTCTGCCCACCCTGCTTTGCAACCCCCTAGTTACAGTTCTGTCCACCCTACTAGCCAGCCCCCTACCGCTTTTCTGTCCACCCTACTAGCCAGCCCCCTACTGCTGTTCTATCCACCCTACTAGCCAGCCCCCTACTGCTGTTCTATCCACCCTACTAGCCAGCCCCTACTGCAGTTCTATCCACCCTACTAGCCAGACCCCTACTGCTCTTCTATCCACTCTACTAGCCAGCCCCCTACTGCTGTTCTATCCACCCTACTAGCCAGCCCCCTACTGCTCTTCTATCCACCCTACTAGCCAGCCCCCCTACTGCTCTTCTATCCACCCTACTAGCCAGCCCCCCTGCTGCTGTCCTATCCACTCTACTAGCCAGCCCCCTACTGCTGTCCTATCCACTCTACTAGCCAGCCCGCTACTGCTGTCCTATCCACCCTACTAGCCAGACCCCTACTTGCTGTTTTATCCAACCTCTCTGATCTTAACCTGCTGTTGAAGGTCACTTTGTATTGGAACTCGTGCCATGATCCCCCTCCCCACTCCCTGCCCCTCCCCATTCCCTACCCCTCCCCACTCCCAACCCCTCCCCACCCCCTACCCCTCCCCACTCCCTGCCCCTCCCCACTTATTCCTCCCTCCTTCCCCCCCCCCTTCACTCGCCCCAGACCCCCTCCCTAACGAGGTGTTTGCCCCACTGGTAATGCTCCCTCCATTTCCCCTCGTCGCCGCCGGACCAATACCGCGCGCCATTCACCCACAATGCACCATTGTGCGCCATTCTTGATCGCCGAGTTTGTTATTTGTCAAGTGCAACGCCGAGTATAAATTCCAACTATGGATTAAAATAGCCACTGGACAATTTTAGAATCTAAAAATCTGCTCACGTGTCTTTTTCTTTTCCTTTCTTTACCTCAAAGTTTTTATTCTTTCCTTCTCTCTGTGGCTTTCTCAATGTTGTTGTTGTTGTTGTTGGTGTGTGTGTGTGTGTGTGTGTGTGTGTGTGTGTGTGTGTGTGTGTGTGTGTGTAATTAACTAAGTGTAATTACCTAAGTGTAGTTACAGGATGAGAGCTACGCTCGTGGTGTCCCGTCTTCCCAGCACACTCTTTGTCATATAACGCTTTGAAACACTACTGTGTGTGTGTGTGTGTGTGTGTGTGTGTGTGTGTGTGTGTGTGTGTGTGTGTGTGTGTGTGTGTGTGTGTGTGTGTGTGTGTGTGTGTGTGTGTACTCACCTATTTGGACCTGCAGGATCGAGCACTGACTCTTGGATCCCGGATCCCGTGTGTACTCACTTAGTTGTGCTTGCGGGGGTTGAGTTCTGGCTCTTTGGTCCCGCCTCTCAACCGTCAATCAACCGAAATACAGATTCCAACGTAAGGAGCAGGGGCAGTAGTTGTGTGTGTGTGTGTGTGTGTGTGTGTGTGTGTGTGTGTGTGTGTGTGTGTGTGTGTGTGTGTGTGTGTGTGTGTGTGTATTTTCTGCGTGTCTGCAGCCCGTGTTCAATGCCTGAAATTTCGATACTAATTGCATGCCTCCCAATGGATTACCAGAACCCGAACGCTCGAACACAGGCAAACGAATCCCTGTAACGCAACAACATCTCTCTCTGCCACACACTCACACACAGGCACGCACACGCACGCACAAAAGCCCAGACCCTGTGCGAGTGCGTGCAAGTGTCAGGCCACACATTGGATACCTATAAACCTGCGGACAACCGCTCGAAACCCAGCTCACGCTAAGGGGTCCTTTCGGAGCTGGGTATTTGAAACAGCGAACGAAGAGAATTAGGCTCTGATTGGTGGAATGGATTAGGTGGCAGGGGGTTCGGTACAGAGAGAGAGAGAGAGAGAGAGAGAGAGAGAGAGAGAGAGAGAGAGAGAGAGAGAGAGAGAGAGAGAGAGAGAGAGAGAGAGAGAGAGAGAGAGAGAGAGAGAGAGACAGAGAGAGGGGGGGGAGGGAGAGAGGGGGGGAGGGAGAGAGAGGGAGGGAGGGAGGGAGGGAGGGAGGGAGGGAGGGAGGGAGAGAGAGAGAGAGAGAGAGAGAGAGAGAGAGAGAGAGAGAGAGAGAGAGAGAGAGAGAGAGAGAGAGAGAGAGAGAGAGAGAGAGAGAGAGAGAGAGAGAGGGAGAGAGGGGGGGAGGGAGAGAGAGGGAGGGAGGGAGAGAGAGGGAGGGAGGGAGGGAGGGAGAGAGAGAGAGAGAGAGAGAGAGAGAGAGAGAGAGAGAGAGAGAGAGAGAGAGAGAGAGAGAGAGAGAGAGAGAGAGAGAGAGAGAGAGAGAGAGAGAGAGACAGAGAGAGAGACGAGTGAGCAGAAAGTGCGGACAGCTATGGTAGTTGAACTGAATTAGTGACTTGGATTAAGGGAACTTATGTGGCAAAGGAACTCTGACCGGACCCCTGTAACTAACAACGCCTCATAACACTCACAGGATTACACCTGATCATACTATCAAGAAACAATTTAGACAAATAAAAAACAAACACAAACTCCTAACTATATAACAACACCCACTTAAAATCCCTCTTGCATTTCTGGGGGCAGGATAAATGGTCATTTTAATCCAAATCCCAATTGTTGCTGCGGCACGTTAAATCTTGTTTAAGTCGTTATTGTCGTTGGAACATGATAAATGTTAACCTGAACTAGGTGAACAGGAACCTCAGGTGGAAGGAAATGTCGCCTAAGCGATACTGCATGATGCGGGAATCAAATCCTTTTTTTTTGTGGCCAAACTGCGGCTGTGTACCGTAAAACATGCAAATATCTTGTAAAACACACCACTGATTGAGGGGTGTGGGCAGCACACTACAGGCAGAGGGCAGGTGTGGGCAGGTGTGAGCAGCACACCTGCCAACTTCACAGAGCATCGCGACACGCTCAAGAGCTCCTCACTGCTACTTTAAAATCTCAACTCTTTCTCCCTACGCTCGCAGTTACTTAATAAGATAACACTGATTACTGATTGTTCCGGCCCAAGCCTTTTCTGGTGAGATGAGCGGGGGAGAGAGAGAGAGAGTAAGAGAGAGAGAGAGAGAGAGAGAGAGAGAGAGAGAGAGAGAGAGAGAGAGAGAGAGAGAGAGAGAGAGAGAGAGATAATAACACATTCACTTCAATCTTCACACAAAAGCTTTATTTAGGGAGGCAGAAGTTAACATGTTATCGTGGCTAAGGAGCCTACGGGACTGTGCCAGTCAGCACTAACATAACAATCCTTCAGTGTACAAATTCTCCATACAAGCATTACTTATCGTGGAGTCAGAATCAACATTACCAAATATCCACACCCAAATTGGAGAGTGAAATATGGTCTCCGACAAGGAGGATCAAGGTGGGCCACCCAATTTGCACGGCACCAAGTTATACACAAGAACCGGGAAGCCGCTTCCCCGCCCAGAGAGGCTGTAATTGAATTTTAGAAATATCTTTTGCTCGATCCGCACTTGGCTGGCGTTAGGAAAAATTAAATCAGTTTCCGTGGTTTTGCTTGCGCAGGCGCGTGCTGGACAGCGAGCGCAGCCAAATTATCCCATTTCTTTGTCTCTAGATCAGTATTTCGGTTCACTGAGTAAGAGCCAATTACAAAAGAATGAATTAGTTACCGAGGCCCCATATTCCACGTAATCCATGGAGTATATTATTATACCGGCTCCATATTCCATGGAGCTGGTCGGCCGAGCGGACAGCACGCTGGACTTTTGATCCTGTGGTCCCGGGTTCGATCCCGGGCGCCGGCGAGAAACAATGGGCAGAGTTTCTTTCACCCTATGCCCCTGTGACCTAGCTGTAAAATAGGTACCTGGGTGTTAGTCAGCTGTCACAGGCTGCTTCCTGGGGGGTGGAGGCCTGGTCGAGGACCGGGCCGCGGGGACACTAAAGCCCCGAAATCATTTCAAGATAACCTCTCAAGATAGTCGTATTGACACCCGGGGCTGACGTGTGGTCGTCTCTGTTCACTTGGGAGTATTGCTTTACATACAAAATATAATGTTAAATCTTTCAAGCCATATGTGAACACCAGCACCAGTGGTGTTCTAAACCGGAACCCAGCGAGTCTCTTCGGCAACAAGTGCGTGCAACCTCACTCGTTGCTATGACTCCAGCGGAGGTAATCCCATGTTTTCAATCTCAAAATAATCATTACATAACTGACAAAACGAGGAAGGAAGGAATTATCAGGGGAAAGCGCCAAGCCATTACGACTATATAGCACTGGGAAGGGGTCAGGATAAGGATTTGTGATGGGACGAGGAAAGGAATGGTGCCCCAACCACTTGCACGGTCGGGGATTGAACACCGATCTGCATGAAGCGAGACCGTCGCTCTACCGTCCAGCCCATGTGTCGGATTAAATGATTCAAGGGTACTCCTGATATGGTTAAAATGAACACACAATAATTCACCAGTGTATATCATATCTGTATGATAGTCTTCATTCATACAGGAAAGCAGGAGAAGCAGACTGTTCAGCAGTAAATACGTTAGCCTTGGGATGTGTGACAAATTGCCTCTTTAATTTTATTCACTGTGATAAACAGAATGAAGATGGAACACTCGAGGAATGGAATATTGGAGACACAGTTATAAAGATGATCCTATCAGTCAATCCTCGAGACGAAACCCGTTTTTTAGGGTACATTAAAGTCGCCCTGGCACCGCTGCTCACTGTGAGACACACACAAACACACACACACACACACACACACACACACACACACACACACACACACACACACACACACACACACACACACACACACACACACACACACGTTACACACATACACATGTCACTACCCATGTATTTACAACACAGTAACAGTGAATGTTGTGTGTGTGTACTCACCTATTTGTATTCACATATTTGTGCCTGCGGGGGTTGAGCTGTGGCTCTTTGGTCCCGCCTCTCAACTGTCAATCAACTGGTGTACAGATTCTTGAGCCTATTGGGCTCTATCATATCTACATTTGAAACTGTGTATGGAGTCAGCCTCCACCACATCACTACATAATGCATTCCATTTGTTAACTACTCTGACATTAAAAAAAATCTTAATAATGTCTCTGTAGCTCATTTGGGTCCTAAGTTTCCACCTGTGTCCCCTTGGTTCGTGTCCCACCCGTGCTGAAGAGTTTGTCTTTGTCCACCCTGTCAATTCCCTTGAGAATTTTGTAGGTGGTTATCATGTCTTCCCACACTCTTCTGTTTTCCAGGGATGTGAGGTTCAGCTCCCTTAGCCTTTCCTCGTAGCTCATACTTCACAGTTCCGGGACCAGTCTGGTGGCATTTGTGTGTGTGTGCGCGCACGCGCGCGCGTGTGTGTGTGTGCAGAAACGGAGAGATCCATGAGAGTGAATAATTAAACAAGAAGCAAAAGATCAGGAGGCTGCGTCAATAGGTTACTTACACAGTTGGGCATCACCCACGACAAACTATAATACTATGCTGTGATGTATGCAAATAAGATTAACAAATGTCTTTGTTTGGCTGTCATATACAGCCAACAAAGACTCTAAAATGCTGTGTGACAGTCAACAAAAAAGTAAACACAAAATTATTGTGTAGAAGTGAAAGAAAGCAGAAAACAGCACAAACATTAAAGCAAGTGGGGACAGCAACAAATAATTAACTCAATCAACACAGACTCGCATTCGTTAAAGGAAGCGAACAGCAGACATAAAAAAGTATTGTTTGAGTGCAAAGACACAAGAGGGGACGGGAAACGTTACAAGGGGAAATACAAAGACACAAGAGGAAGGGACAAGTTACAAGGGGAAATACAAAGACACAAGAGGAAGGGACAAGTTACAAGGGGAAATAACAAAGACACAGGAGTAAATATAGAGGTGAAGACTAGGTATAAGGAATCCTTCCAAGACCTGGCCACGCCGAGTCTAGATAAGACGAATGAGTCGAGAGATAACGAGATGATTTTACATGAGATTTGCAAGAAGAAAAAAAAAAGGTAAGACTGATAGATATGCCCTTCTCACCTAAAAAATCTTAGATTCATTAAGGTGACTCGAAAAAGTTGGTTCGAGTTTTATACGGAGGGTGATGGGGCTGGGGTGATGGGGCTGGGGTGATGGGGCGGGGGTGATGGGGCGGGGGTGATATGTGGGAGGGTGAAGGAGAAGGTTAATGGGGGCGTGGGATGACCTACGAGTGGAAGAGATCCAGTGCATGACACGATTTGTGCAGAAATTCGACAATTTCTGTGCATATAGCTGTCAAGACATAGACATTCTATACAATTCTGCACATCAAATTACTTAATCTGACCTCAGGTCGAGTCACGTATAACGAAAAGGACACAAACGTACCACACTCGACGGAATAAGGAAATTAGGAACGTCTGATAGTGGTCGAGTGAGGGTTAGGTTCGGCCTGTCCTCACACTTAATGAACTTAAAATTTTATACTATCCACCGCAGCGTGACAATACAAGTGTTGCAGTGATATTAAAGCACCGCAACACTCACGCTTCCTCGGATTAATACACATCGGCCCCGATAGGTTAAGTGAGTTGCCTTGGTTGAAACGCTTCTAATTAGGAGAAAAAGTTCTGTAAATTTGGCGCTTGTCAAACCGTGAGAACGGACAGGTGGCACGGGCATGTATAGCCCGTAAGTGGAGGCCCTTTGGAGCCATTACAAGTGTCAATAGCTGATACTGGAGATCTGTGGATGTGGATCACCACATACCCACGCTCCACTATATAGGACCATCACATGCCCACGCTCCACTATATATGATCACCATATGCCCACGCTCCGTTACGACTCAACAATTTACTATTACTCTGGGATTGCGGTTAGCAGGCTGAGAGCTTTTCCTTCTCACAGCTCATGATAAGCCTTATCCTCTGGAACACGACCCGCCAATCGGGTAACTACCAGGTACCCAATTACTGCAAGGCGAACAGGGGTGAAAAGTTAAAAAAATGGTGCCCAGTCAATCCTTTCAGGTGATTATATCTGGCGAGTTCGTGGGGGTGAACTTTCCCTCCATGAAACACACTAACGTTTGTGATCATAGTTGAAGGTTACGCCAGTGATCTTAATTATTAGATATTACTAACCTGTAATAACGTCTCATTACCTTAACAAACGACAAGTTCTTTTTACCCATAATAGACAATTTTGCCACCTTTTGAGGCATAAAATACCTGCAGCCAATGTATCAAAAATATTACGCCATATTTTGGCTGCCATGAATAACACTTCAGAGGTTTGGTATTTGATGTGACTTCCGATAAATGTTTTTTTTTTTAATTAATGAGGAGTGTTTGGTTCATGTTTATATTACATGTTTATTACTTGATTACTTGGAGAAATTTACGCTTCGGAATGTTTATGGTCAGTTTTGTTTATTGGTTTATATGTGTTTATTTCAATATATTCACCTGAATGGGTGTGTAGTATATATATATATATATATATATATATATATATATATATATATATATATATATATATATATATATATATATATATATATATATTTGCCTCCCTCGTGCTAAAGAACTTCTTTCTAACGTAGGATTTCATCTTATAATTGTATTAATAAATATGTCTTTTCTGCTCATCTTGTGTATCTAAATATTAGAATAAAGTGCTTTACACCATTCAGAACTTAAGTTTTCATCTATTGATCTGTCCTCGTGTCTAAAGCTCGAGTCATTGGCTTTCTGCCGCAAAATTACTTCATTTTCTCCAGCGCTTAGGATGTTGCGAATTATGTAGGCTTATACTATCCAATTATTTCCTGCACGGGAGATACTCGTTTCGCGGTTTTCATTTTATTAAAGGTCAATTATATGACCTTTAATAAAGGTTTTCTATATGGTTTTCATTTTATTAAAAGGTTAATTATATGATTTTGGCTGATAACTTCTCCTGTATTTAATTTATTTGAATAAGGTGAATTTGGAGTATTTGATATTCGTTAAATGCCATTTTGTGCCATGTGTCATTTATATGCACTTACTACAATACAAATAGACCAGCTCTATCTCTTCGGAGTTGGAGAGTTGTGATGTAAGGCGCTGAAGGTACATCAATATTACTCTGTCTTGGAATTTAACTGATAATTGGAGGACAAAAGTCTCATATTAGAAGCGAGTTCCTATATGATCTAATTTGTGGGTTGAAAAGTTAAAAACCTCAGGGAATATAGGTATTGAACGACTCTCTGAAGACATCTGGTAAACTTCAGAGTTCCATCACTCTTCATATATAATTAATGTGTAGCTGGATTAAAGACTAGATTCTTGTTGTCAAGTCTTACATTAGGAAAGTATATTTGAAGGTTCCATGAGATATGTATCTATCGAGTATTTTTTCTGGGGTATCAATAATGTGTTCAAAATCGCCCCCCAAAGATAGTTTAATGGGTTTCATATATATGTTTCATGGTCACTAATATTTTTCCTGATAAATCCGGCCTGAAATTATTGACATAAACACAGTCCTCTGGAATTAAATTCAGGATAATATCAGGATAAACGTTCCAGAGAAGCATTCTATCACAATACCTCGGGGTGGGGGGGGATGCCTGTCACGTATCTTCATAATCGACTTGATAATAGTCCTAAAGGACCGAAACATCGTCATCTTATTATCTTGTAGTGTGTGGTTTGGTCAACATTAAGTCTGTATGTACTGTATGTATCTGTACTGTTGCTTAAATTAAAGAACAGATTCCATAATGAAGTAGTTTATGCCATTTATAATTATCAGTTAAAATTTAATATAATTTGCTAAATTTCCTGAACAATTCATATATGTTAACTTACTTCTCATTTAGTACTGATAAACAAATTAAATTAACTATTTTAAGTTATTTTTAATTATTAAAAATAAAATTTTTAAAGTTATACCCGAAACGTTTTCCATATTAGTTGCCTTAATTCAATATACATTTTTTGTACCTACTAATTAACCACTGAATAATGTTCTTATGAATATATTTTGTAATTACAATTGTAGTCTCCAAGAAGAGAAAGTCAGTGTCTCATTAAACAATTACAACTTTGGGAAATAAGTTCCACTCAGTATTTTCCCATAAACCCTTGATAACGAGTTATTCAATACCCGTTTGATGAACAATATTTTGATCTTACAATGATATTCTTTCTCAAAGGTTATGCACTGCAAAATGGTCATATTTGCCCTTGCAATAACTTAAGCCTCCAAAAATCTTTCCTGAACAAAACTTCGAGGTCAGCTATGTGTCTCATTCTGAAATATTTAGCGAATATAACATTCACTCGTGACCTGAATATCTGGTCCAGACAAGGACGAGGAAAATATTATATATTCTGAAATTTATTCAGCAAACTCACATTGGCTTATTTCCTGGGAACTCACAAACCTGTGTAAGTATCCAGACGCTCCTACAGGAGGCACTGAGGGTGGCCGTCATCTTCAGTATCATCAACATTTATGTTGTGGCCAGTGCTTCTTGTCACAATACTCCACAACACTGGTGGTGCTTCACAACACTGGTGGTGCTCCACAACACTGGTGGTGCTTCACAACACTGGTGGTGCTCCACAACACTGGTGATGCTCCACAACACTGGTGCTCTACAACACTAGTGATGCTCCACAACACTGGTGGTGCTCCACAACACTGGTGGTGCTTCACAACACTGGTGGTGCTCCACAACACTGGTGATGCTCCACAACACTGGTGGTGCTCTACAACACTGGTGATGCTCCACAACACTGGTGGTGCTCTACAACACTGGTGGTTCTCCATAACACTGGTGGTGCTTCACAACACTGGTGGTGCTCCACAACACTGGTGGTGCTCCACAACACTGGTGGTGCTCTACAATACTGGTGATGCTCCACAACACTGGTGGTGCTCTACAACACTGGTGGTTCTCCATAACACTGGTGGTGCTTCACAACACTGGTGGTGCTCCACAACACTGGTGGTGCTCCACAACACTGGTGGTGTTCTACAACACTGGTGGTGCTCCACAACACTGGTAGTGCTCTACAACACTGGTGGTTCTCCACAACACTGGTGGTGCTCTACAACACTGGTGGTGCTCCACAACACTGGTGGTGCTCCACAACACTGGTGGTGCTCCACAACACTGGTGGTGCTCCACAACACTGGTGGTGCTCCACAACACTGGTGGTGTTCCACAACACTGGTGGTGCTCCATAACACTGGTGGTGCTCCACAACACTGGTGGTGCTCCACAGCACTGGTGGTGCTCCACAACACTGGTGGTGCTCCACACCACTGGTGGTGTTATTGACAATATTAGGCCAACAAGTTACTGATATTAAACTAACACAAAACTTTATGAACTTCATAAATAAATTAATAAACTATTGTAATGAATGAACGAATATTCTGTGTCATATCGTCAAAATAAACATCAACCTGTCAACAACTCAACATTTTTCAGCAACTATTCAAATAAAAACACACAAACTGGAAATAAATAAAAAACATAAAATCCTGGATAACTAAAAACAGAACAGTGACAAAAACAAACAAGACTGTCAGAACTGACAGGTCAACACGCTTGACCAGTTCTTGCAAACAATGAAATAATAAGAGCTTATCTTAATAGTCACAAAGGCTTTTGTTTACTATTATGGCACAGTGGCACAGCCTGTCCTCACACTTGATGCACCATAATTTTTGACTCAACTAGAACGTAAATTTCCCGGTAGCAGGTGATTTATTTAATAATAATTCATTTAATGAAGTGAAAAGTACGATAATCATGATGCTACATCAGACTAATGAGAATCTACTTGAATAGGATATGTGGACTGCATGAAATTGAACGTGTTTGGTAAGGCAAAATCGCCTCATATCTGATACCTGTCAAATCGGGAGAGAATGGGTTGGATTTACCCCCATGCAGTTACACAAGCAATTGACTATGCATGTTCCGTGGAGGGGAGATTCGAGGCTATTGCAACAGGCTGTTGACGCATACACGGAGTTAACACCACTCAGCCATACTTGACACAAGGCCTCGAACCCTCTTCTACTCATGAACAAATCCACAAGGGCCGTGACGAGGATTCGAACCTGCGTCCGGGAGCATCCCAGACATTTGATGCATCACGTTAGTGTGATCTCTGTGTGTGATCCTCTTCAACTCTCTTCAAATGTTGACTTCATCACCATAACAATTTCATACTTAACACCTGTTGAGTTTAAGTGTAAAACATGATAAAAACCACTGATGAGTATGACCAGCGTGAATATTACAGAACATTTATCTACAAGAACGACAATACAAAAATGTGCACTTTCAAAATACATGAAAGATGGTCATAAATATTCATACAGACCGAGGCGAAATGGACACTTGGAATGCACAAGCGTCTCGACACTGGACGTGCATTAACATAACTCATCGATTGTTCACTCAATGGACTTGAAAGAGTGCGAGAAAAAACTATATTTTATTCAGGAGTAACCAGGGTGAGGCAGGCACTCTTCACACTCCAAAATAGAGTTGTGGCAGAACCCAAGCCAACAGCCACTCCATAAACCCAGCGATATATATATATATATAGAGAGAGAGAGAGAGAGAGAGAGAGAGAGAGAGAGAGAGAGAGAGAGAGAGAGAGAGAGAGAGAGAGAGAGAGAGAGAGAGAGAGAGAGAGAGAGAGAGAGAGAGAGAGAGAGAGAGAGAGAGAGAGAGAGAGAGAGAGAGAGAGAGAGAGAGAGAGAGAGAGAGAGAGAGAGAGAGAGAGAGAGAGAGAGAGAGAGAGAGAGAGAGAGAGAGAGAGAGAGAGAGAGAGAGAGAGAGAGAGAGAGAGAGAGAGAGAGAGAGAGGAGAGAGAGAGAGAGAGAGAGAGAGAGAGAGAGAGAGAGAGAGAGAGAGAGAGAGAGAGAGAGAGAGAGAGAGAGAGAGAGAGAGAGAGAGAGAGAGAGAGAGAGAGAGAGAGAGAGAGAGAGAGAGAGAGAGAGAGAGAGAGAGAGAGAGAGAGAGAGAGAGAGAGAGAGAGAGAGAGAGAGAGAGAGAGAGAGAGAGAGAGAGAGAGAGAGAGAGAGAGAGAGAGAGAGAGAGAGAGAGAGAGAGAGAGAGAGAGAGAGAGAGAGAGAGACATCAAGAAATACAGAGAGACAAGACAAGAGTTTGGGATTATGTAGCCATCTACACCTGAGTAGTAAACCTGAACTAAAACTTCCTGCAACAAAACTTCAAGTTAGTTACGTTATAAAGTAAACTCACAACTAAATAAACACAACTTAAATCTTCAAGTTCTCTCCCTAAATTCTGGCGACTGAGGCTTCCGTTCCTACCCTAAAGACCAGCGAAAAATCTTATAATGAAGCTCTTTCTTCTGCGCATTAACCTTAGCATAATATTAAATATATTAAGTGTGAATATATTTGTGTGATCTAGCGAGAAGTGAACAATTTCAATAAAAAGCACCCTATTACAGCCTTCATCTCTCACTCGGCCTCTCTCTCTCTTTCTCACTCTTTCTCTCTCTCTTAATCACCCAGCCCACAAGCATTCACTATCTTCATTACGTTAAATAGGTCTTTGCATAATAAGACATTTAGTAACGTAAATTCTTAAAAAAATACTTAAAACTGCATGCAACTCTACTCTATCATTTGACCAAAAATCTTCAAGTTGCTAAAATCAGAGTAAACCATCTAAAAATCCCCTCACGTCTGCATGTCATAATTTATACCGATAACCACTAGTATTTAATATGTCTAATAATGAGCACATATATCACTTAAATATTTAAATGAATGGAAATAGGACATGCGCAGGACATTTATGTCTGACGTGCTTCAGTAAATCCCGTGAATAATGAACCAGCCAAACATTTATAAACCAAATAAATATCTGCTGTGTTATGTGCATTTTGCCACTACAGTAGTCAAGTTTATTTTCAAATTATTTGATTACGAGTAAAATGAGTGCCATTCATGCGTGCTGAGAATAGAAAAGTGTAGGGCTGATGAGTGCAGAGACTGGAAGAGTGAACCGTTTATGATGCCAGAGACTGGGAAAGGTACCGTGCAGTGATACCACTTACTCTGAGACGGGGAAAATGTACCGTGCAGTGATACCACTAACTCTGAGACGGGGAAAATGTACCGTGCAGTGATACCACTTACTCTGAGACGGGGAAAATGTACCGTGCATTGATACCACTTACTCTGAGACGGGGAAAATGTACCGTGGGGTGATACCACTTACTCTGAGACTGGGAAAATGTACCGTGCAGCGATACCACTTACTCTGAGACTGGGAAAATGTACCGTGCGGTGATACCACTTACTCTGAGACGGGGAAAATGTACCGTGCGGTGATACCACTTACTCTGAGACGGGGAAAATGTACCGTGCGGTGATACCACTTACTCTGAGACGGGGAAAATGTACCGTGGGGTGATACCACTTACTCTGAGACTGGGAAAATGTACCGTGCAGCGATACCACTTACTCTGAGACTGGGAAAATGTACCGTGCGGTGATACCACTTACTCTGAGACGGGGAAAATGTACCGTGCGGTGATACCACTTACTCTGAGACGGGGAAAATGTACCGTGCGGTGATACCACTTACTCTGAGACGGGGAAAATGTACCGTGCGGTGATACCACTTACTCTGAGACGGGGAAAATGTACCGTGCAATGATACCACTTTCTCTGAGACGGGGAAAATGTACCGTGCAGTGATACCACTTACTCTGAGACGGGGAAAATGTACCGTGGGGTGATACCACTTACTCTGAGACGGGGAAAATGTACCGTGGGGTGATACCACTTACTCTGAGACGGGGAAAATGTACCATGCGGTGATACCACTTAAAATGAATACTGAATACAATGAGTGTTTAGGCTCCACGAGAGCGTGGGCTAGAAGTATTAGTGTTGGGCCACAGAGTGAGGGTAAACAGAAGTGTATACACCTGTTCTCGTCACGAAATATATGCTTAATGCAATCGCTCCTAGAAATATCGCCAGAAACCGATTCTCTGAGAGGAGAGATAACGACATGTCTACAAGTGTCCCCTCTGACCCCCGCATTACCCATTGTCTGATTGGCTTTCATCCCGTCTATTATTCCCCTATTTCTTTACCTATGTGTGATTACTTCACCTTAACCCTCACACAACTTCACCTCTCTCACATGTGTATTTAAGAAAAATATGCACCCTGTATATATATATATATATATATATATATATATAATTATTTATATATATATATATATATATATATATATATATATATATATATATATAAATATATATATATATATATATATATATATATATATATATATATATATATATATATATATTATTAAATATGACCGAAAAAGTAAGATTAATAATTCTAACACGAATTTTCTCTATCTTTCTTACGTTTCTTTTCACTGTTGATGGTAATTCAAAGATCAATTCTCCAAAATTCATTTTTATTTCTAGTCTGACGCGACACTTCAGCGCGTTTCG
This sequence comes from Procambarus clarkii, assembly GCF_040958095.1. Classification (NCBI taxonomy): domain Eukaryota; kingdom Metazoa; phylum Arthropoda; class Malacostraca; order Decapoda; family Cambaridae; genus Procambarus; species Procambarus clarkii. Next base: position 23,146,531 of record NC_091205.1, read on the forward strand.
TAAAACTTATTACATTTTCAAAGACTTTAGTTTACAAACACAACTGAAACTGAATAGAGCTTACATATCTTCGAGGTTTATATCTACATTTGGGTGAGGTGGATGAGGTGAAAAACGAACTTTCAACAATGGGTATTCAATGGGTATTAAATTCCAACACAAGACAGAACACGAAACAATGGGTATTGAATGGGTATTAAATTCAAACACAAGACAGAACACGAAACAATGGGTATTGAATGGAAGTTATTGTAGAAAGCCTATTGGTCCATATTTCTTGATGCTGCTTACTTTTTTGGTCATATTTAATAATATATGTCTACAGGAAAGACTGCTACCAAAATATACTAATATATATATATATATATATATATATATATATATATATATATATATATATATATATATATATATATATATATATTAATTAACACAAGACAACCATTTCCTCTGTGACAAACACCATAATCAATTAAACAACCTAAAATTAGACACTAAATATATACCTTAATTGTAAAGATTGCAGAAAATAAGAAAGCTTCATGGTTTGGTTGATGTCATTTGTGCTTGACGAATAAGAGAGAGAAAAACCTGAGCATCATCAGTAATAAAAATATAAATAAAAACGTATATACCTTCCCCACTCCCTCAAATAAAAAAAAAAGAGCATCATTCAAAAAATCAGCTAATTGTCTCTGCACCAGAAAGCTCGGAAAAAATATAAAAAGAAAATTGTTCATTAAATTTGCTTCGGAACGATGGAACGAGTAATGAATTCATGCAACGAATTGAAGGAAAGTAACGTTTACAGTGACACATAGCACATGCTGCCCAGAGCCAACATTTAATAAAAGAGTAAGCTCCGGCAAATTGGAAAGGAATTGATTGAGCAGGATGGATGCGCACTTCAAACTCACCAGGCCACTTGACATATTTGTTTTCAAACCGGAGTGGAGGGGGGGGTACCCACACACACACACACACACACACACACACACACACACACACACACACACACACACACACACACACACACATACACACACACACACACACACACACCGAGGGGACGCCGGTGGCAGTGTGGACAGCACGCTGTACACGTAATGCTGTGACCCGGGTTCGATTTCCGGCGTCGGCGAGAAACAAAAAATGGGCAGAGTTTTTGTGACCCTGATGGCCCTGTTACCTAGCAGTAAATAGGTGTCTGGGAGTTAGACTCCTGTTACGGGCTGCTTCCTGGGGGTATGTGTGTGGAAAAAAATAGTAGTAACACTTAATTGATTGACAGTTGAGAGGCGGGCCGAAAAAGCAGAGCTCAACCCCCGAGAGCACAACTAAGTGAATACACACACACACACGCGCGCGCGCGCGCAGATTGAACACGAACAAGGAACTCAGATGAAAACTTAGTTCCCAAATGAGCCACAGAGACATTAGAAAGAATTTGTTCAGTGACAGTGTAGTTTAAGAATTGGAATGCATTAGGCAGTGATGTGGTGGAGGCTGACTCCATACACAGTTTCAAATGTAGATTTGATAGATCCCAGTATGCTCAAGAATCTGTACACCAGTTGATTGACAGTTGAGAGGCGGGACCAAAGAGCCAGAGCTCTTAACTCAGCTTATAATGAATGTAAGACACACACACAAACCTATGCTATCACACATACACACAATATATATATATATATATATATATATATATATATATATATATATATATATATATATATATATATATATATATATATATATATTATAGGATTATAGGATGGATAGCTATTATGACCGATAACAATTTCCTGAATCGATTCTGCAGATAATCTCCCTCACGGCTGGGCTTAATTACAGCCATCAGGTGATCGTGTAACGACTTATAAAACAGAGCAACATTTCATGCACGATATTTCTTATCAGAATACAGAAGAACACTCAACATTGTTGACTGATAAGAGTAACAAGTTTTTTTAATTGGAGTCGATACGAAGAGAATATAATAGACAGGATCCACTTGGGTAACAGTCGGCCATTTATAATGGGTAAATGGGTAATTAATGATGAGTCAATGGATTATATATATATATTTTGGGTTAAAATATTTTTCATATATGGTTATTGGTTTCATTCATCATATACAAGAAAATCATTTATATTGATACCATGAAACCATGAAAAATTCGGAAATTCATAATAGATCAATTCGAAATCCACAACAGGTAAGTGAATCATTTATAACGGGTTAGTGGGTATTTCACAAAGGCTCAACTGAACATGCTTAGTTTTTCAACCGGTCGTTCACAATGAAACAATGGGTCACGCATCGTATGTTAGGAGATTATTGAGGCTTTAACGATAAATCAGTGACCTTGTAATCCTTCAAACAACACTACTCATTCATAACACTTCATTTATAATGGAATAGTCAGTAATTCCTTGTCAGTGGATAAATCCTAATGGGTCTGTATATCGTCACAATGGTAAATGGGCTAACAAAAGTCAGTAAGTGAATCACTCATAATAGGTTAGAGTGACACTGTCAGTGAGTCTTTAATGGCACCAGTCATCCATAGAAGGCACACGAGTCATTCAAAATTAATGACTAGTATATATGATTATTCATTAAGTATCATCAGATTGGTTTTAAGTATCATCATTGGTTTCAACTGTATTGTTATTATGAGAACATTTAGTACAAGCATATATAAAACAGAGCTAAATAACAGGAACTTGATATAATACATTTACAACATTCCCGTGAGAACCGCTATTATTCATAAAAATTGAGATTGACTCATATTGACAAATGTCCAATCTACAGCTTGTTATCGGCTGGGACAGTTAATATCTCGCACATACACATCGTAAACCCACCACCACCACCACCTTTTTGATCAAAGGCTCTCACAGTGTAGTGTGGCTGAGTGCGCAGTTCATCACCTTTACCCAGCGTCGTCGTCTGAAATGTTAACGTGTGCATCAAGGACGCTTGCACTAAGTAATGCCCAAAGTGGAGCTCAACTTTTCATTACTTGAGAAATTATTTATTTTCCCACTTTAACAGTGAATTATAACACCAAGAAATTTATAGTGAAATAAGTTAAAATTTTCTGATGTTCTATAATAAAACGTAATACAGTTAAATGCTAACCAGAAAAAACTACAATTAAACAATGATAAAAGTTTCAAGAAATAAAGTCGGTGCTACACAGTCTTCCCAGTTAGGCGCCTTCTTTTAATAATTCTATAAATAATGAAAAAACACCATAAAAGAGCCATCATAAAACATTGAAAACGTAAGTGACTGAAACACTACAACGCAAGAAGCGTTTTATCCCTGTGATCTTCATCTCGTGTCTGTATAAGGACATGCAACAGTTACGGATCCCAAACACGAATTACAATGGATCATTTTCAATTCCAAGACGATGACTTGTGTGCCATCTCTTACGCTAACAGATGGCACACAGGATGGCTAGGAAACTGGTGTTGCATTCACTGCAACACTTAAAACACTTTCTAAGGCATTGTTCTCCTACCCTCCATAAAATTCCAAGGTATTGTCCACAAAATAATTTCCTAAGTTATCGCTCCAAAAATTGTTTCCAAGGTGTTGACCCAGAAAGTGTTTCCAAGGTATTGACTCCAAAAATTGTTTCCAAGGTATTGACTCCAAAAATTGTTTCCAAGGTATTGACCCAGAAATTGTTTCCTAGGTGTTGTCCCCCAAAAAATATGTTAACTCTTTACTCTTGATGTTAACCACCCAATTATACAAACAAAAGTATTCTCAATCTCACCATCTCTGTTATATCATGCTACAGAGGCACAGAGACAGACAGACAGACGGGGCCAAACTCTAAATCCGTCAATATTTCTGTTGGACGGTTAACAGTGACAGAGTATAACATAATAAATAATGAGAGAATAATAGCACAATAAATAGCAGTGTGTAAAGGTGTATTATATAAAACACTCGCAAGACACGTGATAAATAGTTGTAATGCTTCAGGATAATACTTCACACCCACTATGTCACCGTAAACCTGTAAATGCTGGGCACGAGCACAACTTATATATATAAATATGTGTATATATATGACAGTGTCAGACCACGGAGGAAAATTGAAACGGGAATTTCCTTAAGTACTTTCGTATATTAATACATCTTCAGAAGGAGTGATTCAATATTCCTCCGTGGTCTGACACTGTCACATTTTTAATCACGTGTTTATTTTCGTGATTTACACACACACACACACTCTCTCTCTCTCTCTCTCTCTCTATATATATATATATATATATATATATATATATATATATATATATATATATATATAACAACATATATATATATAAAGGTAAGATTAATAATGCTAATACGAATTTTCTCAATATTTCTTAAGTTTTTCTTCACTGTCTGCGGTAATGGAAATATCAATTCTCCAAAATTCATTTTTATTAATAGTCTGACGCCTAGAAGCGTTTCGAAAGGGCTTCATACATTCTCAATGACTTGTTTACACTTAACACTACACATGTGATACACTTGATACACTGTTTATAAGTGTACACTTAACACTACGTAAGTGTAGTGTTAAGTATTTAGGTGTTTTTAAGTGCAGTGAAGTGTTAATGTAGTCATAAGTGTAGTGTAGTGTTTACACTAACACTACCCTTATGATACACTTGATACACTGTGTATAAGTGTACTTAACACTGAACACTACGTAAGTGTAGTGTTAAATGTAAGCAAGTCTTTGAGAATGTAAGAAGCCCTTACGAAACGCTTCTAGGCGTCAGACCATTAATAAAAAATGAATTTTGGAGAATTGATATTTCCATTACAACGGACAGAAAAAAAACCATAAGAAATATTGAGAAAATTCGTATTAGAATGATTAATCTTACCTTTTCGGTCATATTCAACAACATATGTTTACAAGAAAGACTGTTACCAATATATATATATATATATATATATATATATATATATATATATATATATATATATACATATACATACTGGGATTTCCCCAGCCACGGTGGTTGCAATGCCAACACATTCTCAGCTACTGACTCATGTTGTTGTTAAAGATTTGCTACCTGGAACAAAGTTCCAAGTAGCACGGGCTATGGTGATCCCGTAAAACTGACTGATGGTTGGCCAGTTTCAGCCAATACCGCGGCCACATTTTCTGTGGTAGTTACACAGCACAAGTAGTACACATTAAACGCCTAACTACTTACCTGTTCACGTCGTCAGCAAGGAACGCTGAATGTGCTGAAGGAAGTCCCTTTATTCTTCGTCTTTACTGGTTGGACTTATTTTTCCTTTCACTGAAGTTATTATTTGTCGAAATCAAATGTATATTTTCTTGAAAAGCCTGAGTGAAGGAGAGCGTGGAGGATGGGTGACCAAGAGAGCGTGGAGGATGGGTGACCAAGAGAGCGTGGAGGATGGGTGACCAAGAGAGCGTGGAGGATGGGTGACCAAGAGAGCGTGGAGGATGGGTGACCAAGAGAGCGTAGAGGATGGATGACAAGGAGAGCGTGGAGGATGGATGACAGATAGCGTGGAGGATGGGTGACAAAGATAGCTTGGAGGATGGATGACAAGGAGAGCGTGGAGGATGGATGACAAAGATATCGTGGAGGATGGATGACAAGCAGAGCGTGGAGGATGTATGACAAAGATAGCGTGGAGGATGGATAACAAAGATAGCGTGGAGGATGGGTGACAAAGATAGCGTGGAGGATAAGTGACAAAGATAGCGTGGAGGATGAGTGACAAAAAGAACGTGGAAAGAAAACGTTTCACTGGTTATATTTTCACAAGTAATACCATCACAACTACATTTTCCCCTTTTCCAGATTTTCAACCTTTCAACTGTTTCATGGTTCATACATTCCTTGTTGCTGTCATTTTCCTTGACTTAACACGTGTCTCACTTAATCCTCAACATAATCACCGTACCCGTTAACACAATTATCAGTGCCAGAGATCGATCTTTCTATCGAAAACAGCAACAATTATCTGAAATGTCACATGAAGATACGCAAGGCGAAGCACGACTGCTCACTCCCACTGACGCCAAGAAACTGAGTATCAATGGTTGTTATGGGAAGTGAAGATGGAGAGTTGGTGGGGGCGGTTGTTGTGGAAGTGATATCCAATGGCTAGCTAAAGAAATATTAAACACACAAACTCATACATACATACATACATACATACATACATACATACATACATACATACATACATACATACATACATACATACATACATACACTTACACACACACACACACATATACAAATAACGCTGCTAAGCAGTTACTAATTAGAGTTCTATAATACCGATTGATGTATTATAGATGATGTCAGTTGAAGCAAAATGAAGTCAGCCAATGACTGGAGGAAACATCAGACTAAAGCCAGTATGGTGACGTCACAACGATCAGTCAGCTACCATTGGTGCCCCAAATATTAATGATGTATGAAATGAGATTCAATTCGTCCAGTAACAGGTGATGTCAATGGCTATATATTGTTAATTACTTCAGTATGCTAGATGCATTTCCAGCATAAATTTTATGCCCGCACAAATATTAAACAAAAATTGGTAGGCAGGAGTTTAATCATAAACGCTAATTAAGTAGCCTTCGTGAACACAGTTTTGTTTTTATTAAAGAAATAAATACTTATAGAGCAGTAATGAATAATAGAAGATAAACAGTTGTGAGAAATGTTATCTAATAATTCGCTTGATTGTATAATCGTCTACCAAGGGACGATTATACTCTATCAGTTATATGTAGTTAACTGTTAACCACTTCAACCCGCCCTCATTGACCAAGAATTGAATTGAACTGAACTGTCAGGGGAAAGCGCCAAAACATTACGACTATATAGCTCTTGGAAGGGGTCAGGATAAAGATTTGGGATGGGACGGGGGGAAGGAATGGTGCCCAACAACTTGGACGGTCGGGAATTGAACGCCGACCTGCATGAAGCGAGCCTCACCTCGATCGAGAATCAAAAGCATTTTACACCTGAATCGCCACTAATTACACTCCAACTATTATCGTGTTCCAACCCAGCGCTACCTTGAGGCAATGTAAAATTACTATCACCGGTATTTAATAAGTCAGCAGGTGACGAAATACAGATGATAACCGACAGAAGAACTTTTTCATACAGTGTAATAAAAAAAAGTTTTTTACTCCAATAAAAGTTTGTATAACTAAATATTATGTGATTATGCCGTCAAGTGTAGGTGAAGTTTCGTAAGGTAGTTTGGTTACGTTCATTTAGCAAGTAATTACAACACAGTGATGGAAGAGAGCATGTCGTGGACTTACTACCAACTGGGTATAGTAACATACAAATTAATTCATATATTGAAAATAAAAATCATGAACCAGGCGGTTCTTTAAATAATGGAGAGCAAAAACTTTCCGGTTTGGTGTTAGGCTTAGGGCACGATCAATTAATCTGATCACGAGGGTTATAAAGGTCATTAAACACGCTTACTGACCAACCAGCAAGTATACTTTAGCCTTGAACATATTTCAGCACTGAAGTCAACTTTCAGTGTATACTGTATATACACACACAACAAGAAATAGGGTACACCTCAGTGTATATAACCCTTGCCAAACCTGTTCAGCTCACTCTATAGTTTGAACCACATATCTCATGAGTGTTTCACCCACATACTCTAACACAAATAATTGCCAACAGTACCAAAACATTTAACTAAACTTAAGGCTATCTACGCACAACCAGAAAATACAACTAATATTATTTCTTTACTTTAGACAAACAAAAAGTTTTCCATTACACCGCACGAAAACAATTCTGATGGAGCTCTGGTAGGGCGGCGTGGCCACTGGCAGTCCACTCAATAAACCTTTCACACCAATGCCAAACACGAAATTTTACGAAGAATTATAACTTGCAATAAGAATATCAGCAGTATAGACATCTCGCTTTAATTAACCATTTTTGTTCTGGGTAACAAATCAGAATTTAAATGACCGCCAAATATTCTAATTAAATTTCATATAAGAATCATAAATTGTCATTTGTTCAACAGTCCCAGTTCCACAGTGTGCTAAATTAGCTTTTTACAATTGTTTCAGAGAAAACGTCCTCACCTCATCGCTCGTTAGGAATCCTGCAAAATATTAACCTAGAATACAAATCGAAGCCATGACAAATTAGCCATTAATATTTGGAGATGAATATACGAACGCACACCATAAGATGAGGCTAAAGAACAGATTATCTACAATTCACGTATTACAAGCGCGAATTTAATATACCACCAACTTAGGGGGAAACTTGAACCAAATATAAACTATGACCCGATGACGATATGTACACTTAGCGAAAACTTAAGGATCAATAATATTGCCACACATACACACACTCACACACACACACTCACACGCACTACTGCCGGGCATTTAGCTCACTGTCACAACATTTTGTCTGGACGAGTCACTGTGACAACCGGAGCGCTAACCGGGTGGGCGCGAGATCTCTTGATCTACGAGAGAGACTGGAGAGGGAGAGAGGTAGCGTAGCGCGACTGGCTGAGGAGGGTGGCGGGTGACGCTATGGGACGGGAGCCAGGACCGGCGCGCACTGTACCGCTGCTACCCACAGACTGGCCCTCCCTCACGCTCCTGCACCTCTCTCTCGCTCTCTCCCTTTCTCACACACACCTCTCTCTCTCTCTCTCTCTCTCACCTCTCGCTCTCTCTCTCTCTCTGCACCTGTGCACTCTTAGGCTACCACCCCTCTCCTACCACTTCTCCAATCCCTTGGTTTTCTCCACCTGTCCTTACTACTCCTTACCATTTCGTCTTGGCAGGTGCAGAACTCCCCACCCCAGTCTGGATTATCCGATTATTAGAAAAATCGGTACCAGTTGGTTCCTCATGCTAATTACACACATTGTATTTGTTGCAAGTTCCTCGTGGTTTTACCAACCAATCCAACAACTTCCCAACACAATTGTTTTGCTAACTAATCGAACACCATCCCCCCTGCATAATTAGAAACTTATTGACAGCCATCGACTTATTATTGTCTTGACAGCCGGTAACTTGACATAATCTTGACACAGTCGTCAACTTATCATAGTCTTGACAGCCGGTAACTTGACATAATCTTGACACAGTCGTCAACTTATCATAGTTTTGACAGCCTGTCACTTGACATAGTTCTGGCAGCCAGTAATTTGATACAGACGTTAACTTTTAGGGTAATTTTATGGTAAATATTTGTTGTCATTCTCCACACATGTACCCGCATATTTACAGATACATTTGTGCAAAACTTGTGCATATGACTTGATTTGCGTGAACTTGACAAACTTTGGCTATTTTAATCTCTCTCTCTTTCTCTCTCTCTCTGTTTATAACTGACACTATAGGGGTTCAGCCGGAATAGTATTAAAGTTCCACATGAAAACAGCAAGTCAGGAACGGTTTTCTTCTCTCACTTTACTAAAAGCTATACCCCAGAAATTAATCTATTTAATATATTTTTTTCTTCTTAGGTATAAACTAGATTTAATGTCACGGTAGACCCATATTAGCAGTCAGCCAAGGAATGAATGACGGCTGATGGTTCAATGTCTGAGAAAGGCACAACCAGCATGAGACTCTAGATGGATTAGCAGCCTGTGTTAACCAGACCTCACACTAGAAGGAGAAGGGACGACGACGTTTCGGTCCGTCCTGGACCGAAATGTCCGTCCTGGACATTCTCAAGTCGATTGTCGCCATTACAATCGACTTGAGAATGGTCCAGAACGGACCGAAACGTCGTCGTTCCTTCTTCTAGTGTGAGGTCTGGTCAACATACTTTAGCCACGTTATTGTGACTCATCGCCTGCACTTCACAGCCTGTGTTGTAAATGTTGTCTTATGTCTGGTGGTCCACCAAGTTGCGCCAGCTGGGGAACCTTGAAAATATTGTCACTGTACATATCAGCGAGGCCAGTGACCTCCCTCCTGTCTTCAAAGCTCTTTTGTGCTGACCATTCCAGCTGAACAGTCAAGACTAAAAATGAGTAGTTTTGTTAGGTTTTCTACCGTGTCCAGAAATAAATGATGGAAGGCGGACCATCAAGAAGAGCGATGTATACTCAACATTGGAGCGAATGTGGGTATTGTAGTGGTTGTATTACTTATTGTGATGGCGAGCGTGGTTATTGTTACGATTGTATTATTATGGTGACGATTGTGGCTCTTACGAACTTGGAACTATTGCTTTAACACAAGTATAACATGCGCCTTAGTGCTATAAGTACACATCTAGTTGTACTCACTTAGTTGTGCTTGTGAAGGTTGAGCTTTGGCTCTTTGGTCCTGCCTCTCAACTGTCAATCAACTGGATCAATAAGTGTCTTGGTTGTCTTGCATGTTTGGTTCACAACGTAGTTCTTTATGGTATTTGAAGGTCAACACTTTATCAGCAACATATCTTAATTCCTTACCCTCATATTCCCTACAGGTGCTATCTAGTTATACCGGCTTTAACTTCATAATTATCTACCTAACACAAGATAACAAGTTAACCGCTGAACATCAACTTTCGTCCATACGCTTATTCCGGTGATATCATATTGTCAAATATATTATATTATTCCAGTGATTATATTGTCAAATAATCAACTACTGCCATCAGTCTGTTTACCCCTGTTCACCCAGCAGTATTGAGGATCAGGATGTGAACCGATTAAAAAATCCTGTTTCAGTAAAACTAACAGGGTAAGGCTTAAGGTGAGCTATGTAAAGGAAAACCTCTAAACCTACTATCAACAGTCGGAAGTCGTCTGCTCTTGTAATCACCTTTCTCGCAAGATTTTCTGCTTGATTTTTACTTAGGTTTTGTAACGCTGTTTTTGAATCAGTGCAGATCACTGCGCCATTAGTGTTTTCGTTGTAACCACCTTTGACAAAATTAATTTAATAAACTTATGTTTTGGGGATTTATCATAGTTAATTATTGAGTTTGACATCCGTTAATTACTGCCAACAACACTACCTTCTTAATCTTCCCGTCCCCCCCTCTTTCTCTGTCTCTTTTTATGTCTGTCTGTGTGTCTTTCCCACACACACACACAAGCACACACACGCGCACATAGGGGCCTCGAGGCTGAGTGGACAGCACTCCGGGGTCATAGGCGTAAGGGCCCGGATTCGATCCCCAACAGAGGCAGAAACAAATGCGCAGAGTTTCTTTCACCCCGATACACTTATTCATCTAGCAGTAAATAGGTACCTGGGAGTTAGACAGCTGCTACGGGCTGCTTCCTGTAGATGTGTGCGTGTGTAGGAGTACGTAGTTGACATAATTGAGGGGAAAAATTAATTGGTTAGACAGGTGGGGTCCACGAGCTAATAGCTCCATTCTTCAGATACAAATAGTAAATACAAATATTAAACACGCACACACACAGACACACAGACACACACAGACAAACAGACACACACACACACACACACACACACACACACACACACACACACACACACACACACACACACACACACACACACACACACACACTAGGCTCAGGAATCTGTACACCAGTTGATTGACAGTTGAGAGGCGGGACCAAAGAGCCAAAGCTCAACCCCCGCAAGCACAAATTGGTGAGTACACACGCACACAAGTAGATACAGAAGAATATATCTGACACGTGTTAGCAGGCTAATAGCTCTGTCTTCTCACAGCTGATATTAATCCTTACCCTACCAGTTTTCACTGGCATACAACCCTCCATTCGAGCTACATCAAGGTTCCCAATAATTGTTGAGAGAACAGAGACGAGCAATTAAGGACTGGTACCTCACTCCCTCCTTCGTGCTACTAAAAGAGACAAGGAGCTTATCTTCAGAGTTTCATAAATATATTTGCTTTTGAGGAGTATTTTTTTTACATGTATAGAACCTACACAACGATATCGATAACCTATAAGCTTTGTTGAGGCTCGTGGTGGTGGTGGTGGTGGTGGTGGTGGTGGTGGTGGTGGTGGTGGTTCTGGTAATTGTTATTGTGGTGGATGAGGTGATGAAGGAATTGGTAGTGATGGTAGATGAGATTGTAGTAGTAGTAGTAGTAGTAGTAGTAGTAGTAGTAGTAGTAGTAGTAGTAGTAGTAGTAGTAGTAGTTGTTGTTGTTGTTGTTGTTGTTGTTGTTGTTGTTGTTGTTTAAGATTCGCTACCTGGAACAAAAAGTTCCAAGTAGCACGGGCTATGGTGAGCCCGTAGGAGCCCACTCTTTGTAGCAGTTGTGATGACTGTGGTGGTTATGGCAGTGGTTTTCCGTTGTTCTTGTGTTGTTGGTATGCTTGTTATAATGGTGGTTAATGTTGTGATAACGCTGAAAGTGGTGATGGTTGAGACGTTGACTGCGTCAATGGTTGTTGTGGTCGTCATTTTGTCGGTTATGGTGGTCATTGTGGCGGTTGTAGAAGTTATTATGGTGGTGGTTGTGGCTGTGGTAGCGATTGTGGTTACTGCGTCGGTTATTGAGGTGGCGAGCGCGAGTTATTGTGTTGAGGATTGTGGAGGTTGTGGTAGTTATTGTGGTGGTTGTAATGGTAAGGGGTGCTGACGATTTTGCTGGTTGTTTTTGTGGTGGATACGTTAGTAGTTTGGTATAGAGATGGTTGTTGCGATAGTTGTTGCTGGGTTGGATCTCGTGGTTGCGGTTGTGGGATAATCTTGTTTGAACATTGTTGTATAATGCACACTGCACAGGAACAAAGCAATTATTGGACTCCAGACACCACGTTAGTCTGCGGTTGAAGATCTTCTCCATCAATTTACATATGCTGCTTATGAGGGCTATGAGTCTGGAGCGCGTAATAAGGCTGGCATCTCTAGGTTTCAGGATGATGGAGGAATGTGGGGCTCATCTTGCTGTAATGATTCTCCTTGTCCACGTTTGTACGAACAAGTGTAGTAAGTTTAAGTAACATGAAGATACTTTAATCGTTCAGTAATGAACCATGGTTGCTCCTGTGGTTTGTTAGTTGTTTCTAAGAGGCTGGTACAGGATTTTGTATTATCTTATTCATGGTGTACCCGAGGTGAGGGGGAGTCAGGTCCCCTGGAATGTTGTCCTGTACTTGAGTTGTAGCCTGTTGAATCTCCCAGAAATGAAGACTGCTGTATTTCTGCTCTTTCTCTTTCAACTAGAGATTGCAGTATTTTCTAAAGCTGATGCGTGCTGTATCTTAGCAGGAGACTGATGTATCTCTCTCAGCTGGAGACTAAGCAAAATGCTCG
>NC_091205.1:23164849-23167349 GCF_040958095.1 Procambarus clarkii
AGGGAGGGAGGGAGGGAGAGAGAGAGAGAGAGAGAGAGAGAGAGAGAGAGAGAGAGAGAGAGAGAGAGAGAGAGAGAGAGAGAGAGAGAGAGAGAGAGAGAGAGAGAGAGATGGAGAGAGAGAGAGAGAGAGAGAGAGAGAGAGAGAGAGAGAGAGAGAGAGAGAGAGAGAGAGAGAGAGAGAGAGAGAGAGAGAGAGAGAGAGAGAGAGAGAGAGAGAGAGGGAGAGAGAGAGAGAGAGAGAGAGAGAGAGAGAGAGAGAGAGAGAGAGAGAGAGAGAGAGAGAGAGAGAGAGAGAGAGAGAGAGAGAGAGAGAGAGAGAGGATGTACAACACTTTGACGAGTGACGTGAATAGGACAGTGAGATGGAAACTGCTAAAGTATTTCAACATGTAGTTGAGATACTGGAATGGTTTGTTAGCAAACATGAAGGTAATGACATAGAAGAGGAAAGAAGAGCATAGCGGGAAGAAAGGAAATAATAAGAGAGGGGGGAAAACAGATAAGAGAAGAAATAGGAGAAAACAGGAGAAAGAGGGAGCGAGAGAGAGAGCGAGGTAGAGTGAGAGAAATACAAACACAAAACAAGAGAGAGAGAGACACTAGTAGTTCAGAAATGTTACATGCACACTTTTCGTTCTCCATTGCGCATACTGATGGAAGTTAATTTACTGTTTTATGTGAGGTTTTGTATCGATTTGTTGATGTTAATAGAGCGATTGGCCCTACTGACTCTGTGAGATGCAGGTGATTTATTAACATATTCTGCATATTCGGAACTGCAGCACGCACATGTGTGTCTATCATATCTGCATTTGAAACTGTGTGGAGTCGGCCTCCACCACATCACTTCCTCCACACACACACACACACACACACACACACACACACACACACACACACACACACACACACACACACACACACACACACACACACACGCGCGCGCGCGCGTGTGTGTGTGTACTCACTTAGTTGTGCTTGCAGGAATGAAGCTTCGGCTCTTTAGTCCCGCGTGTCAACAGTTAATCAACCGGTGAACATATTCCTAAGCCTATTAAGCTGTATCATATCTACATTTGAAACTGTGTACAGAGTATACACAGTGTGTGTGTGTGTGTGTGTGTGTGTGTGTGTACTCACCTAGTTGTACTCACCTAGTTGTGTTTGCGGGGGTTGAGCTCTGGCTCTTTGGTCCCGCCTCTCAACCGTCAATCAACAGGTGTACAGATTCCTGAGCCTATCGGGCTCTGTCATATCTACACTTGAAACTGTGTATGGAGTCAGCCTCCAACACATCACCCCCTAATGCATTCCATTTGTCAACCACTCTGACACTAAAAAAGTTCTTTCTAATATCTCTGTGGCTCATTTGGGCACTCAGTTTCCACCTGTGTCCCCTGTGTGTGTGTGTGTGTGTGTGTGTGTGTGTGTGTGTGTGTGTGTGTGTGTGTGTGTGTGTATTTGCCACATTTGTATTACTTAACATTTCTCCTTGATCAAAGGTTGGAGCCAGAGATATAAAAAACGGGTCAGAGTATGAACCAAGCTATCAAGGTATATTCGGGAGAATCAGTGAATGATACCTAAGCAGAATATAATATTTCAGAGCTCCCGAAATAGAATTTTAGTAAGAATAATACTTCCATTGCAAAAAAAAAAAAAGACCAACTTTTTTTTTACAATTCTGTGAAGTCATAGAATATTGCATTGCTTTGTTTCAGCGCTCACATAAAGCAGTGTTGCAAGACACTGCTTTACATATGCTTTACACTGCTTTACATATGCTTTACACTGCTTTACATATGCTTTACACTGCTTTACAAGACACACTTGCGTTAAGTGCAAGACCCACATATCGAAAATGAAAAAATGACGACCTTTCGTCCCGTCCTGGACCATTATCAAGTCGTGTAATGAAAAAAAGAGAGGAAGAAAAAGTCACTTTATAAGATAAGAGAATGAGATGATAGGTAACAGAGTAAGGTGAAGATAAGTAATATGATAATATGATAAAGTATATGAAAGGGGCCATCTTGTCGAATTGGCTCTCACACATGATACGCCAAACATGAATTTTAGTCCTGACTTGCTTGCTGTTGACTCTTCC
Source organism: Procambarus clarkii (assembly GCF_040958095.1). Taxonomy (NCBI): domain Eukaryota; kingdom Metazoa; phylum Arthropoda; class Malacostraca; order Decapoda; family Cambaridae; genus Procambarus; species Procambarus clarkii. Next base: position 23,166,959 of record NC_091205.1, read on the forward strand.
CTTTCTCAGTATATAAATGCTCTAACCTGAATATGCTCAGTATACAAAAAATCGCCAACAGAACCTAAACACCTAACCTAACCAATGTCTAAATATGCCCAGTATGCTAATATATAAGAATAATCATTTATATTTGAGAAAATTCCTATTTTAAATGAACATGATAAAATTGATGCATATATCTTTGGGGTCGACCGCTGGATGGAATGAACGTAAACTGAGGACGGGTTGAATATTCACCGGCCACCATGTGCTTGATGATTTGCTTAGTCTCATAAGCTTCTGGTAAGGTAGATAATATAATAATTTAACATATTACAAATAATGAATGGACAGCCCGTTCTCACGATAAGTCAACCGTCAATTAATAATTCTGAAATAGGTTTCTCTA
>NC_091205.1:23174849-23179849 GCF_040958095.1 Procambarus clarkii
ACACACACACATTATCTTAATCATTAAACTAACTTTATCTTTTCAACTTGGCCTGTGACCAAACCGTCTCGATAAAGCCGAATATTCTGTTTCTTGAGAGGAATCGAAAACAGATTCTTTACAATATTGGAGATCGAGAAAAGCATTTTATTACCAGTAAAATAGAGTGATAGATCCATTAAACCATTTAATATTTGGTTAAAATTATAAGAAGATCACAAGTTTTGCCATTTTGCTTTCAGTGGGCTTCCTCACCTATGTGTTCTCAGCCTCACTTACATGTTGGCTCAGTTTCTGGTCATAAGTGTTTTTTTATATTCAATTTTATGATCATTATTACATTTTAAATTGCTTTAACATCGATAACCTTCTTATCTAAAGTATTCCATGCCGAATCAGCATACGTTACAGTGTGTGGGTAGGGTGATAGTATGTGTGGGCACTGAACAGCTCCTGAACATCGATTACACGTTGCATGTGATCATTATGCCGATTATAACAGCATGTTATCATAATACCCCATTATAACTGCATGTCATCATAAACCCCATTATAACTGCATGTCATCATAAACCCCATTATAACTGCATGTTATCATAATACCCATTATAACTGCATGTTATCATAATACCCATTATAACTGCATGTCATCATAAACCCCATTATAACTGCATGTTATCATAATGCCCATTATAACAGCATGTCATCATAAACCCCCATTATAACTGCATGTCATCATAATACCCATTATAACTGCATGTTATCATAATACCCATTATAACTGCATGTTATCATAATACCCATTATAACAGCATGTCATCATAATACCCATTATAACTGCATGTCATCATAATGCCCATTATAACAGCATGTCATCATATTGCCCATTTAATTGTAATATACAATCACTTTAATATACGATGAACTCTTGGGGATTTGTTTTTTTGGCTTAGGATGTAAGTATGAAAATATGAGTGATTTATTTCCTATGTTTTAAAGTAGCATATTTCAAAGACGGAAATAACTGGCATTCAATTGAACTCTGACGTCAATTCCATCGCTGCATCATTTGAGACGTATAAATCAATTTGGAGAAGTGGCATTAAGGCTAGTTCTGATTGGTTGTGAAAAGACAAATATACCAATCAGCAAGGAGCTCTCTGACGTATTTGGAGAGCCGTGTGACTAGACTTGAGAGCTCAGTTGACGTCCGACCTGGGTGAGGCAGAGCTTCTCTTCACTCTAAAGTCATCACTTAAGATAGCTACTCTAACATTGGTATGACGGGTCTTATATCATGGAAAGGCCGTAGCATGAATCAGGAGCTGACATCTAAAGGTTGTGGCATTTTTTGAAGCAAATTCGACTCCAGTGCGAGGAAATTTAGGCTGTGTTTCGACTTGTGCTTCGAGTTGGCAGTAAGTCTGGTGCCATGTGGACGAGCGTGCCAGCTGAAGAAATTGGTAGCTTCGATGCCAAGAAATGTGAGGTTGAAGATCGCAAGTAATATGATGTCATTTAAGGGGCGGAGAAGTACTGTAGCAACCCCATTATTATTTTATTTTTTTGAGATATATACAAGAGTTGTTACATTCTTGTACAGCCACTAGTACGCGTAGCGTTTCGGGCAGGTCCCTGGAATACGATCCCCGCCGCGAAGAATCGTTTTTTCATCCAAGTACACATTTTACTGTTGCGTTAAACAGAGGCTACAGTTAAGGAAATGCGCCCAGTAAATCCTCCCCGGCCAGGATACGAACCCATGACATAGCGCTCGCGGAACGCCAGGCGAGTGTCTTGCCACTACACCACGGAGACTGTATTAAGTAGAAAGCAAGTGGAACCATCTGTGGGATCTCCAAGGAAAATTACTGGCTGTGTGCACTTCTGCTTATGAGCAGCACCTAATCCATCATCTGTTGCTCTTTCAACATCAGCGACGCATTGACATTTTCGTCACAAGGAAGTGACACGGTCAACTTTTACAGTTGGATCGCAACTGGTATCATCCAGTATCACGAAAGGAAAACTGCGAGCTGAATAGAAATAAGCGTTTTGAGAGATTAGAAACTAGTTAGCAGAGAACACTAGACAAACTAGGCAAGAGTTTGAAACGTCTAAGGTGCAGCGATTAACTGTAATGTTTGCCATTGTTCAATGAGGTGAGAAGTGTTATGCTCTGGGACAAATTAAATCTCATTTTGGTGTGGTAAGACCAGCCTAATTTTGGGCTTACATTATTTAAATAAATAAGCCGGGAACATTAATCCCATTTTATTCACATTATCCTCTTCATAATATCATAAGCTGTAAGGGGTTATGAATAAAATGATTACTAACTTAAAAAGCTTTGTGGTGCCTGAAAGTCACTAATATAAATATATTCGATCCTTAATACAATTGGTGGTCATTTTTATGTTAGAATAATTTATCTATATACATTATAAACATTGTCAGCATCCATATGTAAATATTCAACATCAGAGCCCAGAGGCCATCAGAGGGAGTCATCATCAGCACTTCAGTGAGAGCCATTCCATTGATGTGTTTTACATCTTTCGAGTATCTTTCACAATTATATCGGTGTAGGTGTGTCCTTTCTGTTAAAATTTTGTAAATGGAATTAAAAATTGTGACCATTGTAGCACTGACGATTTACAATGTTAATTTAGTCAGGGAATTTGCGAAACTGCAAATTTTTTAAATGGTTTCAGACGCATCTGGCTTTATAGTATCAGGTGACTATAATACCTGACTAGGCTAATAATGTATGTTAAATATGTTAATAATATGTATGTTAAATAAACATGTAAACAGTTGTGAAGTGTCAGACTTCGCATTGACACTTATCAAAACTGAGTACAAACTTAACGACACAGTTCTTACACGGGTGGACTTAGTAGCCTATAACAGCTGTCTCATCACCTGAGGAGTGTTGTAATGGTGCACCAGGAGCAGCCATATGGCACAGGGAACACCATACACAAATATGGTGTTACCTCTATTAGTCCAGTACAGTCCCGGTTGGTCGAGTGGTTAAGGAACCGAGTACGCCATGTGCATAATGCTCCTGGCTGTCTGGGTTCGAATCCTTCTGGGGTGTAGAGTTTTCAGTTCTAATAATCCAGTAAACTATATCTATAATAGAGAAAAATCAACTTTTTGCTCGTATGTTCACATAAGGTTCTAGGTCAGGGTCGGTGCTAATGGTCCTATAACGAAGGGGTAGACATAATGGTCCTATAACGAAGGGGTAGACATAATGGTTCTATTACGAAGGGGTAGACATAATGGTCCTATTACGAAGGGGTCGACATAATGGTCCTATTATGAAGGGGTAGACATAATGGTGACACACCAAGACGTAATTGGCGAAAGGTGACTGGCAGTCTCTAGATTTCTTATATATAACTAAATGGAAATGTCTGTACGAGATTGGAGGGGCAGATGGGGAAGACGGGGTACAGAGGAGAAAGCGCCAAGCCATTAGGACTATATAGCACTGGGAAAGGGTAAGGATAAGTATTGGGATGGGACGGGGGGGAAAAGGAAAGGTGTCCAACCACTTGGACGGTCGGGGATTGAACGCTGACCTGCATGACGCGAGACCGTCGCTCTACCGTCCACCCCAAGTGGTTGGACAAAAGACGGGGGAGAGGGAAAGGGGGCAAAAGAGGAGAGTAGGAAAAGAGAGAGGTGAGGAGGTGAAGGTTAGGAGAAGGGAGAATATGGAGGAGATGGGAGAGAAGAGGGGGAGAGGCAGGAGAGAGGTAAGAGGAAGGAAGAATGTGGAGGTAGAGAGGCAGACTGTCCCAGGCCCTGCCGGGATCCCCAGGATAACCCCCAGAATTATTAATAATAAATAATAAGTCACAATAATGATAAAAATAATGATAATAAAACCAAATAAATACTCAAACCCTATATTAACAACACGGCCAGACCATGCACTGAAATAAAGCACGCCTTTCAAAATAACTTATAATTCAAAATATTTCTAAAACGATACCACAGTCCCTTAAAAATTTCTCCAATATTGCATTCAGAGAGAGAGCGCTTCCTCTCAATAAATGATTACCTTCCGCTTCCTGGAAAACATCCGAGGTATCTTAATGTGTTTTGTCCCGCCGAGTTGAGCTTGTGCGTCGGGAGAGAGCCTCAAGCATTAAGGTAATAATAGTTATATAAACTAAAGTCTGTAAGTGTGTGTGTTGAGTGTATTTATGATTCATATTATTTATTTAGAGAGGCGGATATGATTTCAGTAAAAAGTAAATCCAATGTGAACAAATTAGATTTAACTAAAAATCTGTTAAATTGAAACAGGTAATTGAAATAACTAATTTGTTCAATATAAAACTAATATATATATAAAAGCTACTTAATTAGTCCAGAAACGTTGTTTGATTGAACTAGATATCCACTATTAAAATTAAATAATCATTGAATCAAGCAAAACATCTAATCAAACAACATATTCGTTCAGAATAGATTAGATAACATTCCAAATAATAATGAATAAAACTACACCCGGGGCTCGGGCGATGGGGCCCTCCACCACCACCACCCAAGGCACTGGCTGGTGGTAGTGGAGGTGACCGGGCCCCTGAGATGGTGATCGGGGCCCTGAGATGGTGACGGGGGCCCCGGTCACCAATACTCCCTCCCGCTGCACATTTCAAACCTGTCATAGCCCTCTCCTCACCCCCTGTCCTCGCACAGACACCGTTACCTTGAGGTTACCTTGAGGTGCTTCCGGGGCTTAGCGTCCCCGCGGCCCGGTCGTCGACCAGGCCTCCTGGTTGCCGGACTGATCAACCAGGCTGTTGGACGCGGCTGCTCGCAGCCTGACGTACGAGTCACAGCCTGGTTGATCAGGTATCCTTTGGAGGTGTTTATCCACCACCACAGAGGTGCGAGTGTTCAAAGAATCGTGAAAGATTCGATATTCACCAAATCTGAGTTTAAAAGGTAAGCCATTTAAAACAGAGATGCTTTGG
>NC_091205.1:23182349-23214849 GCF_040958095.1 Procambarus clarkii
AACGTCTCGCTAGAAAGCAACGAAGACGAGTTGGAGAGATATATTGCTACAGGAAAATAACTGAGCGTGACAAAAAAAAAATAAACAATTTAATTGTTTTCAACTGGTAAGGACAAGCGAAGACAAGTTACGTGGCCAGAAACGTGTCTGGCCTCAGCATAGGTGTCACACTCTGGCCTCAGCATAGGTGTCACACTCTGGCCTCAGCATAGGTGTCACACTCTGGCCTCAGCATAGGTGTCACACTCTGGCCTCGGCATAGGTGTCACACTCTGGCCTCAGCATAGGTGTCACACTCTGGCCTCAGCATAGGTGTCACACACTACACTACACGGCGCGACGGACACCTGGCACCTCCAAGAACTAAGACACTAACAGTCTACTCACCAGATATAGATATAAGACTCTTGGCACTTAAGATGCTGTTGGTACTTAGATAATCCTGGCACTTAGGTGCTGCTGTCGGTGATATAATCCTAGCACTTAGGTGCTGCTGTCAGTGATATAATCCTGGCACTTAGGTGTTGCTGTCAGTGATATAATCCTGGCACTTAGGTGCTGCTGTCAGTGATATAATCCTGGCACTTAGGTGTTGCTGTCAGTGATATAATCCTGGCACTTAGGTGCTGCTGTCAGTGATATAATCCTGGCACTTAGGTGCTACTGTCAGTGATATAATCCTGGCACTTAGGTGCTGCTGTCAGTGATATAATCCTGGCACTTAGGTGTTGCTGTCAGTGATATAATCCTGGCACTTAGGTGCTACTGTCAGTGATATAATCCTGGCACTTAGGTGCTGCTGTCAGTGATATAATCCTGGTACTTAGGTGCTACTGTCAGTGATATAATCCTGGCACTTAGGTGCTACTGTCAGTGATATAATCCTGGCACTTAGGTGTTGCTGTCAGTGATATAATCCTGGCACTTAGGTGCTGCTGTCAGTGATATAATCCTGGCACTTAGGTGCTACTGTCAGTGATATAATCCTGGTACTTAGGTGCTACTGTCAGTGATATAATCCTGGCACTTAGGTGCTGCTGTCAGTGATATAATCCTGGCACTTAGGTGCTACTGTCAGTGATATAATCCTGGCACTTAGGTGCTACTGTCAGTGATATAATCCTGGCACTTAGGTGCTGCTGTCAGTGATATAATCCTGGCACTTAGGTGTTGCTGTCAGTGATATAATCCTGGCACTTAGGTGCTACTGTCAGTGATATAATCCTGGCACTTAGGTGCTACTGTCAGTGATATAATCCTGGCACTTAGGTGCTGCTGTCAGTGATATAATCCTGGCACTTAGGTGCTACTGTCAGTGATATAATCCTGGCACTTAGGTGCTACTGTCAGTGATATAATCCTGGCACTTAGGTGCTACTGTCAGTGATATAATCCTGGCACTTAGGTGCTACTGTCAGTGATATAATCCTGGCACTTAGGTGCTACTGTCAGTGATATAATCCTGGCACTTAGGTGCTACTGTCAGTGATATAATCCTGACTCTCAGATGATATACGATACATCCTACCGACTGAGGGCTGATCACACGTCTTGCAATACGTACTGGCAATGTAAGCCATTGTCTTATTTATCAATCACGAACCTCTAAAGAAGTTCTGACACTCAGGCTTCCAGGTCTTCTCCGGAGAAGACGTTCCTGGAGTTTTACCCGGGAAATATATTGTGACTTGGTGACAGGGTTCTAAGACAAAGCGGGGTATCATTCTGCAAGATATAAAACAAATGGAAAGGTAATGAACTGTCTCTGAAGACTCGGTGCAATCACTAGAAACGTTCGTCTGATCAAAAATATTCAGCATAAATTAAATTTTGATTATGGCGATGTAAAGGCCGTGGCTGGTCACGGAGACAAAGAGGAGGGAGCCATGCAAGTTGCTCCGCAGGCAACAAAGCTATCAAATATTGGAAACCATCCAAACCTCCCGATTGCCTTATAGCTCAAAGGAATAAGAATTGGAGACCGATTCGTGTATACTCAAGGCTGCAGTTTAAGTTAGGAGAGAGAGCAAGAGATAGAAACTGTGCCCTCTCACACAACTCTCATCTCGAATAAGAATTGGAGACCGATTCGTGTATACTCAAGGCTGCAGTTTAAGTTAAGAGAGAGGGCAAGATAGAGAGACTCTGCCCTTCTCACACACCTCTCATCTCGAATTCAAGGATTAACGTATAACATTTATCCTTATCTATAGCTGTAAACACGCAACATAAAATCTTACCAAAAAATATTAGGACTGAGACGCTACTACAAATCTCAGGAAAAATAAGTGACATTTAATTTTGTTATAAAAATATAGTAATCATTGAAAGCCTCAATCATACCATCAGGAATTAACGGGGTTCCCTTTTGAGAGAGCTGACTTTCTGGTGTCCCTTCACGAGACAAGAAAATGTATTCTTTCAGTGATGAAGTTCTTGAAGTAAATACTCTCCAGGTCGGACAAGGAAGAAGGAATGTTCGACAGCGTCTTTGAGCAGCAGGCAATTAAAAGGAGTGGAACAGTGATAGACAGAGGATAAAAGGTGGACAGAATAAAAGACTGGGATGGAGACGGTCATGATGGAGACTGGCATTGAGACGGCCATGAGGATGGGGATTAAAATGTAGACAAACACACGTCTATATTAACTGAAATGAAGATACAGAAGCAAACAAAGATAAAGATGACCTTAATATAGGGATATTAAGGGAGATTAAGGTGAGACGAGTAGAGATGTATGTATACTGATATAAGAATGGTGACGGGTACTCGGGGTGTCACAGAAACAAGGTTATCATGTATAACAAAACTCAATTACGGGCTCACCATAGCCCGTGCTACATGGACACTTCGTCATGAGTGGCTAAATCTGAAACAACAACAACAACTCGGGGTGATGTGAATGGTGATGAACAACCCGTTCTCTCGATGGTACACCGCCAAAAAATGCAACTGTCTTGTGTACCTAGACACGTACGAACCCAAGCAACCCACCAAACATATCGCTGCTCATAAAACGACAATATTACGCTGCTTTGTTAATAATACATCGCATTTTCTGTCGGATTGGTGGAATCCATTAATATTACGACATATTAAGTGAGAGGCGGGTTGGATGATGACAGGGATAAAATTGGAGACGGGAGCAACTTTTCCAGCTTGTTTAAACTCCTCAGGAAGTCGCCCAATGACTTAAGATTCAGCAATCTTCACAGGAAACTGAACCCAGGAGCTGTCATCGGCTTGTGCGTCTCGTGGATTAATGGCCTCCGAGAGTAAAGTAAGTTTCAAGGCAAGACAAATAATGATCGAGTTAAAGTGAGGTGTGAGGCTTTAATGTGGCGAACAGATGAGACTTATTTGTTTGGCTTGGCCACAATGCGGACTGTGACTGGCTGAGGATTTTATTGCTTGATGAGTTCTTTCTCCCTCCCCCCTCCTCCTACCCCGCCCTCTCTCTCTCTCTCTCTCTCTCTCTCTCTCTCTCTCTCTCTCTCTCTCTCTCTCTCTCTCTCTCTCTCTCTCTCACCCTCTCTCTCACCCTCTCTCTCACCCTCTCTCTCACCCTCTCTCTCACCCTCTCTCTCACCCTCTCTCACCCTCTCTCGCCCTCTCTCGCCCTCTCTCGCCCTCTCTCTCTCTCTCTCTCTCTCTCTCTCTCTCTCTCTCTCTCTCTCTCTCTCTCTCTCTCTCTCTCTCTCTCTCTCTCTCTCACCCTCTCTCTCGCCCTCTCTCTCGCCCTCTCTCTCGCCCTCTCTCTCACCCCCTCTCTCACCCCCTCTCTCACCCTCTCTCTCTCACCCTCTCTCTCTCACCCTCTCTCTCGCCCACTCTCTCTCGCCCCCTCTCTCTCGCCCCCTCTCTCTCGCCCCCTCTCTCTCGCCCCCTCTCTCTCGCCCCCTCTCTCTCGCCCTCTCTCTCGCCCTCTCTCTCGCCCTCTCTCTCTTATTTAGACTAGTGTTCATTAGGAATGATGTTAATGTTTCTACTGAACTTCAAGCTAACAGCTCTTATCCTATTTCTGCTCATCTGAAGGCTGACTCTAGAAAATGATTTATATAATGAGCTCAATTAAATTTTAAGATACAATGATGATAGGTACAGGATGAAGCTGGAGTTAACGTGTACCAGAGCCATCATGTGGTCGGTTGACTTGATTATACCGTATTTATATGTTGAACGAACATGTTATAAAGTAAGTCATCCAAGGAATAAATGATCTGATGGAGTGGATTTTATCTACGTTTTTGTATTTTATTCAAAATGCCCATTAAATACACTATTTGGATTTACAAAAATTGCATAAGGATGTTATGTAAGATTAACAATCCCTAGCCTCTTACTTCTACATAATAAAAGTTAATGTATGCATAATAATACTTAACAACACGGAAAAGTTTCACAACATTCAAAATATTGCCCAAATTAAGAGCCTACATTTTTCACTTCATAAGTTTAATCCATAGATCAAGTAGTCTGCTGAGTGTTTAACTTTGCGACTATAATTCTTCTTCACCTGCTGACAGCTCCTGGATGAGTTGGACCTTATTAAGAAATAAACACAGCGAGATGTAGTCAAACGTGGCAAAATCTAACCGCAGAGTTTAAGCAGTGGGTCTATTCCGCAACCCGTTCTCGCAAATTTAATAAGTCAATATTGACTTATTAAATATGTGCATAGGTGACATACTTAACATAATAGTTTCCCTTGAAAAGCTTCATAGAAAACACCGACCTTACCTAACCTACTTAGTATGTTAAGATAAGCATCTTATTGCTTCGTAATTACAATTATTACCTAACCTATACCTATAATAGGTTAAGTAACAATTGTAATTACGAAGCTATAAGATGCTTATTTTAACATACTAAGTAGGTTAGGTAAGGTCGGTGTTTTCTATGAAGCTTTTCAAGGGAAACTATTGTTTAGTATGCCACCTATGCACGCAACTAATAAGTCAATATTGACTTATTAAATTTGCGAGAACGGGTTGCGATTCCCACACTACATCACCGAATGCCCAGTTATTATACCTTTCAGACCAGTTGGCATGAGGTACCGGGCGCCTTGCAATTACTTTATTCATTCTCGTGTTCTTGAAGATATCCTCATAGTGTACCCAAAATTTGCCAGTGCAGGCTACTAACATATGACTCTGTATGCCTAACCATCCTGCGAGATGGGGACTTTTATTACCACTGCTGCCTTATTCACTCTTGTGTTGATGATATCCTCATAATGCACCCAGAGTCTGTCAGTGCAGACTACTTATCACATGCCTCTGTATGACTAACCATCCTGTGTGATGGGGATTTTTAGCATCACGTAGCAAGCTTTTTGACACACTGTACTCCCCCAATCATATAGTCTAGGGTAGCTGCACAAATTCAGATATACCTAATATATTAATAAAAAAAAATTGGTTCCCCCAAGATGCGCAAGAATGATTAAACACGAGAGATGAAATACAGCTTTCCACAATACTATGGAGAATCAAACAAATTAACATGACCTTTTCACATAAACGCAATGTGAGACTGGACATCACCCATCCCCTGCATTGCTTAGACACATTATTTTGTTCCCTCATTACACCAGAGATTGGTGCTAACACTCACCAGCTGGCGTCTTGTATGACCGAGAACAGGTTTATAATACCTCGTCAAACTGAACATTAATTTCAAGTGAAATCCATATGTCACTGATGTCCCAGTTTATCTTGACCCCATCATCCAAGTGTAATACACACCTATCATCAAGAAAGGTAATTATAATTTTGCTTTCCTACCAGCAGTCGCACGTGAAACAATTGGCCCTGAACCTCACTACATGAACTCCATGACCAATCAATTCCCGGCAACACTCGGGGTGCAGGTTTGGCACGGCTTTTCATCAAATCCTGGTGCATGAATAGATCGCGCTGAGCTTACAAATGTGAAAAAAGCTTGAATGATCTCCAAGACATAAATTACTAAGACCTCTACCCGAACATGCACCAGGATTTGATAAAAAACTGTGCCCAAAATCGAACCACGAGAGTTGCCGGGGTTTGATTGCTCATGGAGCTCATGCAGTAAGCTCCAGGCCCAACTAATCCGTATAGGCAATCGCTAGTGAAGTGGTATATGTACTGTGTACGAAAAACGTTAAGCCCTAGTAATGCAGGTTCGAATCCTAGTCGGGTTATACAGATTTTAGTGATTTATGGCTTAGGGACCCTTCAAGCTTCTTTTCATATCTATCTATATCTATTATATCTATACACACACATACACACACACACACATATTAAGGTGCTCTGGAAACATATACAACAGTTTTCATACAAATGGAAGAGTAGAGTTATATGTACAAAGACAACACATAACCCGTTCATCCGGGCTCTGGCATTTTAAGTGGAAGTGCCTTACAGTGGTCGACAGTCAACCAGTCAATAAACGTCACAGCCGCCCCCCCCCCCCATGTCTCTACTCCCATCTGTGTCTATCTCTCTCTCTCTCAGTCTCTCTTCTCCGCTATCAACTACCAAGTTCTGTACAGATTGATCATGCTACTATTGGCTAAAGTATACTCTCCTCTTGGGCTTTCTCTACATTATATAAGAAATGTTTAATGTTCGCATACATCTATATATATATATATATATATATATATATATATATATATATATATATATATATATATATATATATATATATATATATATATATATATATATATATATATATATATATATATATATATGTTGTTTTCATCCGCTGTCTATAAATATTAAAATGCTCAGAATGTTTTTTAAGAAATGCTTTAGGTCGAAATCTAACTTGTTTCCTATTAATATTGAGAGTAATGACCATGTCACTAAGAACATAACCAAATAATGCTGAGTAATAAAGACTGGGTTTGATTGTATTTGTAAGATTACAAGAGGTTTTATTAGTCTCCTCGACTGGTAAATCCAACTATTTATTTTGGTTAAGGAATTATCATAAAAGTATGTTGAGCAAACCACACACTAGAAAGTGAAGGGACGACGACGTTTCGGTCCGTCCTGGACCATTCTCAAGTCGATTGTGAATCGACAATTCGACAAACCACAATCGACTTGATAATGGTCCAGGACGGATCGGAACGTCCTCGTCCCTTCACCTTCTATTGTGTGATCTGGTCAACATACTTCAGCCACGTTATTGTGACTCCTCGTCTGCATCATAAAAGTATCTTCACTCTCCCCTTTTTCGCTAATTTTCCCCTCTCTTCTCCTCCATTATCTCCCTCCATTTTCTCACCACCGCCCAGTAATCTCACCAAAATTGTGTAGAGCACGTAATATGTGTATTCAATTATAGTCAATTACTTAAAACGCCTTCTAATAAAATATTGCCGATTAAAAGACCTCTTTGCCTTGCAATTGCTAACGGTCACGCATCTTGCAGGGTCGGCGTTCGATTCCTGATGTCCTAGTGTTTAGGCATTGTTCCTTATGGTCATATTGGCTTAGTGCTCTCACTCCTGATAATTACCAAACTATTACCTTGCAATTGCTCAAAGCAGTCAGACACAAAATTTAATTAAAAGCCCCCCCCCCCACACACACACACTTATAGGAGCTCTTTCGGATACTAAAACAGCCTTAATGTCACATTTAGTCCAAATTGCTTAACACCTAAAATTCACTTAAAAACCAATTAGGTAATATAAACACTTAAGTCGGCAAGTTTTTGATGTCCAGTACTGCTGACTGTGGCAGCTCTCAGGCCAGGCCGGTCAGCCGAGCGGACAGAACACTGGACGCGTGATCCTGAGGTCCCGGGTTCGATCCCGGGCGCCGGCGAGAAACAATGGGCAGAGTTTCTTTCACCCTGATGCTTCTGTTACCTAGCAGTAAATAGGTACCTGGGAGTTAGTCAGCTGTCACGGGCTGCTTCCTGGGGGGTGGAGGCTTGGTCGAGGACCGGGCCGCGGGGACACTAAGCCCTGAAATCATCTCAAGATAACCTCAAGATAACCCAACAGACGCTGCTCACCCCCACGGAACACAGTGTAGCTGTGCTCGTTTGACAAGTAAGAGGAATTGTTCTTGAACAATACTAATGTTTCATCAACAAGTACTTCTGACTCCAATGCAGCTGTAGCAAGAACAAAAATTTAAATTATACTAAATGCTTTTTTATGCATGAAACATCAACATTCGCTGCAATAAATGTTTGGGCCATGTACCAGCAACCTTCACCCATAGAGTAGACGTACACAGGTGTACCAAGAACGTACACCTAACAAATTAAAGGTTTATAGACGTCTACGTTATCATCTTTGCAATTATGTTCCAAGACCCAAAGGGCTGCAGGCACTCCAGTGCAGCTGTGTGCCAAGTAGCAATAATTTCCGCTCACAGGAATGCAACTGTTTGCCAAGAATCAACTCACTACGCTCAACGTAACGCAGCTGTCTACTAAATACCACTAACATAACTAGGCACATCTGTTAAGAATTACATTCAATACACTCATCCTTTCCTTAAGAGTTTATATGTCTTTGACTTGTTATTGGTTCATATCAATGGCTAGTCACAGAGGGGGCATAATATTTCCCCTTATTGCTTCCTGCCCCGTGAGTGCATGTGTGTTTAATGGTTACCTCGCGCGGCACACAGAGGTCGGGAATGACAGTTAAGCCTGGCTAAAACTATGGCTGACGACAACCAGGGCGACGACCCGGGAGGGTAGATGCCCTGGGCAGGGGACGACCATGGCAGGCCACGACCAGGGGGGGGACCAACTGGCCACGACCAGGGGGGGGACCAACTGGCCACGACCAGGGCGGGACCAACTGGCCACGACCAGGGCGGGGGACCAACTGGCCACGACCAGGGGGGGACCAACTGGCCACGACCAGGGCGGGACCAACTGGTCACGACCAGGGCGGGACCAACTGGCCACGACCAGGGCGGGACCAACTGGCCACGACCAGGGCGGGACCAACTGGCCACGACCAGGGGGGGGCCAACTGGCCACGACCAGGGGGGAGGGACCAACTGGCCACGACCAGGGCGGGACCAACTGGCCACGACCAGGGCGGGACCAACTGGCCACGACCAGGGCGGGACCAACTGGCCACGACCAGGGCGGGACCAACTAGCCACGACCAGGGCGGGACCAACTGGCCACGACCAGGGCGGGACCAACTGGCTACGACCAGGGCCGGACCAACTGGCCACGACCAGGGCGGGACCAACTGGCCACGACCAAGGCGGGACCAACTGACCACGACCAGGGCGGGACCAACTGGCCACGACCAGGGCGGGACCAACTGGCCACGACCAGGGCGGGGCCAACTGGCCACGACCAGGGCGGGACCAACTGGCCACGACCAGGGCGGGACCAACTGGCCACGACCAGGGGGGGGGGGACCAACTGGCCACGACCAGGGCGGGACCAACTGGCCACGACCAGGGGGGGGGGACCAACTGGCCACGACCAGGGGGGGGGACCAACTGGCCACGACCAGGGGGGGGGACCAACTGGCCACGACCAGGGGGGGGGGACCAACTGGCCACGACCAGGGCGGGACCAACTGGCCACGACCAGGGCGGGACCAACTGGCCACGACCAGAAACGTGGAAATGTTGGCCCCAAACGAGAAAATATTCAACAAATAAAAGTTCTTTTTAAACTACTTTTTTGCGAGAATTATTCTTTGCTATAAATAATGTAATTTTCTATACAAAAATTTTCAATTGAAACAATTTATTATTATTTCTCGATTTTATAAAATGTTCCCAAGAGTCGAGGCAGGATTAAGCAAATGATTTAAATATATATATATATATATATATATATATATATATATATATATATATATATATATATATATATATATATATATATATATATATATATATAATATACACTTATATTAAATAATACTTATAGCAACAATGTGACCCATTGTGCATATATTGACGTAATGGATAATTAAAAAGTAGAATTTGGTACTAATGAATTTGTACAAACCGGAAAAACGTTTTGTAATTATTTTGCTAATAAATCCTAACCCTAACCTAACCAACCTACTCCTAATACGTCAATATCGGTTCTCTCTAAGATGGAATGATTCTTGTTACTCAAGGTTTCATGGCGTTTTATGCTGTCAGTATCGTATGTGTATTCAAGAGATTCCTGTGTCGTATATTTTGCAACGAAAAATATTTTATTTAACAATGGACATTTTGCATATAAATTAAACCTTCCAAATGCGAACTACATTTTTAGTTCCAAAAAAAACATAGAGTGAAAATTGGAGCATAAAAACATATATTCATATGCACACACAATAATTCCCGACCACAATCCCTACCCAATTATTACCATTCACATTTATTACTCCCTCACAAGCCTCTACCAAACACCACAATCCTCTACCAATCTTCTAGCCCAGCCTTCGCCCCCCATACCCCCCCCAACCAGTCCCCAACCCCCCCAAACCCCCCACCAGTCCTCATCCCCTACCCCCTCCACCTACTCAATCAGCCACACACCCCAAAACCCTCCCCACCAGTGGCGCCTGACAGCTGGGTGGACAGCGCTTCGGATTCGTAGTCCTGAGGTTCCGGGTTCGATCCCCGGTGGAGGCGGAGACAAATGGGCAATGTTTCTTTCACCCTGATGCCTCTTTTACCAAATAGGTATCTGAGAGTTAGACAGCTGCTACAGGCTGCTTCCTGGGGGTGTGTAACAAAAAGGAGGCCTGGTCGAGGACCGGGCCGCAGGGAGGCTAAGCCCCGAAATCCTCCAAGATAAGATATAACCAGCCAAGCATCCTCCAACACCCACTACGTGGTTCAGTTCATTTCGAGTCTGCAACTCTTAGGAAAAATAAATGCTCATGAATAAAAGCATTAGGAAAATTGCAAAAAGGGCAACAGGTCCATGCAGGGACACAACAGTTTAGGCTCAACGGAATCCATTTATATGTATGTCTAGCCATCGCTTGAAACAATCCAGCGATCCCATGTCTATCTGGTTCGCAATTAAATTGCCCCAAAAGTCACCATCCTATTTTCTAACCAATATTTATCCAGCTCTTTTCCGAATCTAAATTCATCGAATTTGCGTGCCTTGTTTTCTCTTCTATTTTAAGTCATAGCAAGTATGTTGTTGCACGTCTTGTTTCAACCATTATTTTATGTATATATTGTGATTATCTTTTCTTTTGACATTGCTTCCGAGGACGTATTAAAATATACACAGAAATGCTCAGGCATATTTTTGTTTACATTTCTTTTGCAATTATCCGATAACACACAAACACATTATGAGTGTACTGGCCTAGTTGTGCTTGTGGGGGTTGAGCTCTGGCTCTTTGTAGTGTGTGTGTGTGTGTGTGTGTGTGTGTGTGTGTGTGTGTGTGTGTGTGTGTGTGTGTGTGTGTGTGTGTGTGTGTGTGAGTGAGTGAGTGAGTGAGTGTGTGTGTGAGTGTGTGTGTGTGTGTGTCACAAAGAAATTATGCAATGAATAACGAGAAAACAATTGATCATAAAGGAAAATTTTACATAAATTACTAGAGTGCTTTCGAGTACATCCTCAGATGTACTAATACAATGCATGCAGAAGGATATATAGGCATGTTAATGTCCTCAACCTTCCTCTCGACGACTCACAGCGAAAACAAATCCCTCTTCCTATAAAACTCGGTGGCCTTCGTGCCCGCAGAGCTTCGCAGACTGCCTTACCAGCTTTTCTGTCCTTCAGAGCATTTGATAACCTGATCAAAGGTATTCTGCAGGAAGGCCTAAGAGATTTAACAGGAGTTCATGATCGAACCGTCACACAATGCATCACGCAGTGTGATTCTCTTATAGTTCAAGATCCCAGACCTGCCCTGTCAAAGGCCAACAAGCAATCGACGTGGGACGGCCCATTCGTGGAGCAAAAAGCTGCAATGTTGCTTGGGACTGTACAAGTACCTCGTGATTATACCTCACCTTAAAACTGTCCTTAATTGTGACTGACGTAAATAGGTGGTGTTCATGCCTCAGTTCTCCAATTAATGTGGGCCTATTATAATTCCTTTTATACAAATGAATAATGTCTTTATATTACAGATTATACCGATTATTATTAATGTATGTGTGTATTACAGTGATTCCCTTATTAATGCATATAATTGTCAGGTTATTCAACATAGACTGTAGTGTGGCCAGGCCAAAATTGGGGAGGTCCTAGAAGACTCGTGCCGGTAACAAGCAATATTTTAATCCTATAACAATCTGGTGGTTTAATATAGTTTACCGATACTCGAATATTTCAGACTCCGAAGTTTGACTTGTTGCCTGGCAATACATGTTTCACAGTAATGTATACTTAGAGAACAATGAACTTATTAAACATCTGTACAGTATTTACAGTGGGAGATGTCCTGCTACATTGCCAGACAAACCCCAGATTAGGCAGGAATATAGGGTCAGGAAGCAATTATTAGGAATATAGGGTCATGAAGCAATTATTAGGAATATAGGGCCATGAAGCAATTATTAGGAATATAGGGTCATGAAGCAATTATTAGGAATATAGGGTCATGAAGCAATTATTAGGAATATAGGGTCATGAAGCAATTATTAGGAATATAGGGTCAGGAAGCAATTATTAGGAATATAGGGTCATGAAGCAATTATTAGGAATATAGGGTCATGAAGCAATTATTAGGAATATAGGGTCATGAAGCAATTATTAGGAATATAGGGTCATGAAGCAATTATTCGGAATATAGGGTCATGAAGCAATTATTAGGAATATAGGGTCATGAAGCAATTATTAGGAATATAGGGTCATGAAGCAATTATTAGGGAGCCGGCGGCTGAGCGGACAGTACACGGGACGCGTGATCCTGTGGTCCCGGGTTCGATCCCGGGCGCCGGCGAGAAACAATGGGCAGAGTTTCTTTCACCCTGATGCCCCTGTTACCTAGCAGTAAATAGGTACCTGGGAGTTAGTCAGCTGTCACGGGCTGCTTCCTGGGGGTGGAGGCCTGGTCGAGGACCGGGCCGCGGGGACACTAAAGCCCCGAAAACATTTCAAGATAACCTCAAGATTGTGTTCAGTAATATGTCATTTTAAACATCTTTTGCATTTCCGAGTGTATGACGCTTGCCAGCTGCCATTGATAAAGTAAAATTTTGGGAAACATGTTAGTACAAGATTCTTGAATATAATTTAGTTGTAAATCGTCCTTCCAGCATGTAAAACATCGCCAAAATCGTAGTCATTGGTTTAGACTGGAATATTATGGAGCAATATCACTGTTACAACTCTGCGTTTCTAGTTTCCCCTCTTGTCCTGCTCCTAACATTCATATTTTTTTCAGTTTACCTTGAAAATCTTCTACGAACCTTGTATGTCTTGATTATGTTTCGCTCCTAGTATAGTGAAGCAATGTTCATTATGATGGAATACCGAAGGGACAGAGGCGGTATGATAACATGAAAGACTGAGCGTTGGTGTGCTTTCTTGAGTATGTACGAGTAATGCTTGAGTATGTGCATACTTCCTTGAGTGTGTGTGTGTGTGCGTGCTGCCTCGAGTATGTGTGAGAACTTCCTTAATATGCACGTACATCCTTGAGTATGTGTTCATGCGTCTTTTGAGTATGTGTTCATGCGTCCTTGAGTATGTGTTCATGTGTCTTTGAGTATGTCTTCATGCTTCCTTGAATGTGTATATGTTTCCTGGGATGTGTGAGTGTGCGCGCACACAAGTGCGTCATTAATAATAATGTTTACTGACCAAGATTTGATGGTACAACTTTACGAATTAACAATGTCCGGACAATTAGGCGAATTTAAAGTTTGCCAAACTGACGGTTCCGGACAGGATTAGTTATGTAAATTAAGTAAGGGTTTGTGCAGATCGTTCTCATGATCTGACAAGCGTTTAATTTAAAGCCATTTTTGCCTAACCATAAGCGTTCAAACCTTGGCCAAATTTAGCCGTATAAATTTCACTCACCTCAGTTCGAAGGGTGACGTCGACAGCGTCCAAATTATGGTGCATTAAATGTGAGATTTTCTGGCGAGTGCAAGTGTGAGTGCATACGGTGGCGTGCGTGCGAGCTGGTGAGCGCTCATGTGCACGTGTGTGTAGCAGCGTTAAAGAGACTTGTTAATAGGGTTTCTTAGGAGGTGTATGTGTGTGTGTGTGTGTGTGTGTGTGTGTGTGTGTGTGTGTGTGTGTGTGTGTGTGTGTGTGTGTGTGTGTGTGTGTGTGTGTGTGTGTGTGTGTGTGTGTGTCTCCCAAGAGATCACTTTGACCTGCTGAGGGAGCGAAGTGTCTGTGGTAGTACCGTGACACTGAAGACACTCCAACTGTTGTAAGTTATAACAACCTCTCATCCAAATAACCACTTCTACCTACTATGGGTGGAACGTACAAAAATAGACTGTTGCACACAAGCGTTTTGTAGTGTTCATTTTGTACAGGGCCAAAGAAAGAAGGCAACAACCAAACCTAAAGTTCCCCAGGCCAAGACTAGCACATGATGTACTAAATTAGGGCCTAAGATGGCATGTATCAGGCATATGATTGGTTATTAAGGCCTAAAACCGGTTAGATATGGTTTATAGCTGCTGTTCCTCTTTGGACTGCCTCTGTATTATTTCAGGACTACAAAGCGTGAACTTCTCCAGATACAACAGGTGACTTCTCTACATTCCTCCATAATAGCCACAAATACTACCATCTTGGAGGGATTTATTATTATTATTATTTTCTACCACAGACGTGGCCACACATTCACAATGCTAACCAGCATATATACATTTTCTTCTGTCCTCCATGGACAGAGTGAGAGATCTGTTAAACATATATTTCAAGGATTTATTGAACAATCAACCACAGGTGATTGCAGTGTTTTTTAAAATGCTAATGTAACCTGAAATACATAAATACATAGATGCAAAGATGGAATGGTGACAACACACCAATCCAGCAAGTGGCAAAAGCAATGTCAACACATAAAGTAAAGAGTATTTAAAATATTTACTACCATATGGGTCTATATTTATAAATATACTAGTTTTAAAATGTAAATTAATAATATTAAGAGAAACTTAAAACTGACACTACTTTGTAAAAACCATCATATTCGGGCGACAGAGCCAAAATTCACGTCAAATGATCCTGATGTTGATACAAGCTTTAATAACATAGATATAAAAGATGACTTAAAAACAGATATGGGTTTCGAAACATATTCTATTCGCCTCCTGACGGTCGTGGCAATACTTTTACAAAATGGTTACTAGCGGTTTCAGTTACTACCCGGCTTAAACTCTATTGTTCAAATGGCAGAAGTGAAGACTAATTATCACACGACATATGTAAACATGTTGCAGAAGAGGATCACAACAAAGAGCTGTCGAGTTCACAATGTGTGTGTATACAAAATATGAACTATTGCCAACCCATCATCTGGGAATGGTCATTTAGGCTGCGCAAGTCA
Source organism: Procambarus clarkii (assembly GCF_040958095.1). Classification (NCBI taxonomy): domain Eukaryota; kingdom Metazoa; phylum Arthropoda; class Malacostraca; order Decapoda; family Cambaridae; genus Procambarus; species Procambarus clarkii. The sequence goes on from NC_091205.1 coordinate 23,197,845, forward strand.
CAGAAGACAATTTGAGCAATTTTTTAAATGTACTGTGAGTTAAAACCGATATTATTTCAACTATAAATTCATATTATTAAATATTATAATTCTGTGTATAGTTAAATCTAGACTAGATTTGGTTAGGTATTTTGGTACTGATAACTGCTTGTATGTACAGTACGTAAGTGTAGCATTAAGAGAGGTGCGATACGAACAGAAGAGCTAAGAACTGTTCAAAAACAGTTCGAACACATCCATTGTGAGTCATGTGTAAAATGTTGTTCATATAAAAACAGGGGAAAGGTGCTGCATTAACAAGCATTTGAGCAATGTTTGTGTGGACAAGCGGCTATTTCAGTGTAGCACATCCTCATAAACAATGGTCAAATGCTCTCTAATCCAGCCGCCAAATCTCCTGTTTGTGAATGAAAATACTACCCATGATTCACAACTGATTATTGGTTGTCCAGTGAAACTCCATAGTTTGTTAATTTGTCAACCTGACAATTCAAAGCTTACACTCGATACTTGTTACGTTCCCGTCTAACCTGTGATGCCAAACACAGTATGCATCGACGCAAATTATATTTATTATCCTAAATTTAAGAACAAAACATTGTATTACACAGTACGAAAAACTGTCAGACGGTTGACAGAGGTATCAGTGAAATGCTGACTAATTAACGCCCGGGACAGTCCGCATTCGTACTCTTGCCTCTTGAGTGCCTCTAGTACTCTTGATTGCCTCTAGTACTCTTGAGTGGAATATGGGTTGTGCAACATGTTCTCAGGCCGCAACATGTTCCAAACAAAGTCCATTCCATGCACCCGCCAAACCCCCTGTTTATCAATGAAAAACTGGTTCATTCATTGGGGGCGAAGGCTGGATGGAATGTATCTGGTTCGAGGACGGGTTATCTCAGGTTAGGCTCACCCAACCACTTGGACTGGACGGTAGAGCGACGGTCTCGCTTCATGTAGGTCGGCGTTCAATCCCCCGACCGTCCAAGTGGTTGGGCGTCATTCCTTTCCCTCCGTCCCATCCCAAATCCTTATCCTGATCCCTTCCCAGTGCTAAATAGTCGTAACAGCTTGGCGCTTTCCCCCTGATAGTTCCCCTAGTTCAGGCTAGGCTCATTAATGTAGCAGCCGTCCACCAAAAAGTACTCGCCAATTTTAACGTAGTGTGAATTAAAAAAATAGGTTTGTTCTAATAAATAAGTTATTATTATATAGGGGGTACCACCACCTCTGGTGCAATTGTAGGGACCCACAGCCTCAAAGAAGGGAACACAGAGCATCCAGAGAAAAACTTGCCATTTGACTCTGAATACGTATGAGTGTTCACTTCTCCTACCACCCCCTTTTTTTAATGTTGTACAGTTATTATTATTATATATTAAAGTTCAATACATGGACAGGCATAGGATTGATTAGGTGCAGACGACGAGTCACAATAACGTGGCTGAAGAGACGACGACGTTTTGGTCCGTCCTGGACCATTCTCAGGTCGATAATTATCAAGGTTAGGTTAGGTGTTTAGCTTCTGTTGGCGATTATTTGTATTTGAAGCACGTGGGTGAAGTGTTGGCAGCTGCGATTCGAACAGAGGTCGTAGGCGAAGCATTGTTCGAGAAATGTTCAAATGTCAACACTTGTGAGTGGTGTGTAAATCGTTTTTCATTTATAAACAGGAGGTTCGGCAGGAGGATTATCGAGCATTTGGTCCTTTGAGGACGGGCTGGGGCTGTTAAGGACGGGCTGGGGTTGTGGAGGACGGGCTGGGGTTGTTAAGGACGGGCTGGGGTTGTTCATTACGGACTGGGGTTGTGGAGGACGGGCTGGGGTTGTGGAGGACGGGCTGGGGTTGTGATAATTACAGACGCACACACGTCCAGTGGCACAATACACACATCTAGGGACTTGCCCGAACCTTCAGGAAATGATTACCCGCCAGGGTTTACGTTGCCCAATTGATCTATTACAAAAGTTAGATAGCTCCGGAAAAAAGCTTCGAACTATCACAATTCTTTCATTAAGAAGCCTGTAAAGGATTTGCCTGGAAAGGGTTCACTATCTCACATATCCATTTCAAAATCTTATAAAACTTGAAAGCGTTGGGGCTTCAAATATCATTCGGATTATCTCGGATCGTTGGTCAAAAGGGTTCGCAAAATCACGAATCCCGTCCAAAGGCTTTGTGCCCTCTTTATTCACAAAGGAAGTTAATCTTCACACTTCTAAGAGTATTAAGTCTGACACGATTACATTTGAAGTGTGTATTTCGGGAACAGAAAGCGCTATATAAAAGGTATAAGATAAATTATAAAATCTTTATCCGCGTAAATATTTAATATTTTTTACAGAAAGCTCATTATCACCTAAATCTGGTTCGAAATGAGAATGGAGATTGTAAAAGAAGTGTCTGTGGGTGTGGGTGTGAGTGTGAGTGTGGGTGTGTGTGTGTGTGTGTGTGTGTGTGTGTGTGTGTGTGTGTGTGTGTGGGTGTGGGTGTGTGTGTGTGTGTGTGTGTGTGTGTGTGTGTGTGTGTGTGTGTGTGTGTGTGTGTGTGTGTGTGTGTGTGTGTGTGTGTGTGTGTGTGTGTGTGTCCCACAAGCAGTCGCCCACAAGCTCCAAGTAAACGGGCTGTATATCATGAAGGCGCTGAACCAAGGGCACTGATAATAATGACCAGATAGCAGGTGTATGGCAGTTATCACTCTTTAATTGTTGTTATCAAGAAAGGTGGACTACAATGAAGACGTGAGATTACTGGGAGAGACGAGTAAATGGCCTGAGAATAATAGCATCTCTCTCTCTCTCTCCACACACACACACACACACACACATACACACACAGATAAATAAAGACATACTTTTTAACACAAGGGGCACACGCAGTAGGGGACACAGGTGGAAATTGAGTGCCCAAATGAGCCATAGAGACGTTAGAAAGAATTTTTTCAGTGTCAGAGTAGTAGACAAATGGAATGCATTAGGAAGTGATGTGGTGGAGGCTGACTCCATACACAGCTTCAAGTGTAGATATGATAGAGCCCAGTAAGCTCAGGAACCTGTACATTAGTTGATTGACCGTTGAGAGGCGGGACCAAAGAGCCAGAGCTCAACCCCCGCAAGCACAACTAGGTAAGTACACACACACACACACACACACACACACACACACACACACACACACACACACACACACACACACACACACACACACGAAAACAACTTTACATGTAACAATCATAAGGAACACGGGGAAATCATTCCATTAAACTAAGAAACATTCAGAATTCGGAACTAAGTGAGCACATATAGGTGAGCACGCACAGTCTTAGCCCTTCCCATTCCAGTAATGAGATTGAGGGCGAGTCTTCCTTCCCCCTCTCCTCAGTCCCTCCCACTCACATATCTTTCCCATGTGTCCTTGAGTACGCTAAACTTTCACCGACCACTTCCTCCTCTCTCTCCTTTCTCATATCTCTCTTCCACTGTCTCCACCTTTCCCTTCCCTCGTTTATCACACTCTATCTCTGATCTTATTGCAAACTTTTTATTCGTGCATTCCGCTTCGTGTTTGCATATTTAAATTGACTATTTTAAAGTTATTGTGATATCGGAGGCTTTCTCAGGTGTGTCGATATAAAAATGAATGATCCCGCAGTGAGTTAAAATATAGATGACCTCAGTTCGGCCGCTTCTCGTCCAATAAACGTGTAGCGGGACTTTTGGCTCAACAGTTCATTGACAACTTGTTTTTACTACCAATGGTATCACTACTAACACAATTATTACAGCCAACACAATTATTACCAAAAATATTACTACTTCTAACAAAACTAATAACGTGCGTCCGACCCTCAGTATGTTACACATATATAGTTACGTCATAGGCCATGCTGACAGGATGCTGCAAACATTTGCAGGGCCTTGAGACAGTGAGAAAGTACACAAGTACTCCGGACCTTACTTGAGACAGTGGGAAAGTACACAAGTACTCCCGACCTTACCTGAGACAGTGGGAAGGTGCACAAGTACTCTCCACTTTATCTGCAAAACCTTGACCAACCTTTACTACATGCGAAACGGGAGTTGAAAACTCACCTCTCTCGTGTGAACCAAAAATATCTGACTGGTGAAGCTTTGTATCCACTTTTAATCCTGCTAAGGTGAACCTATTCACTCCTCGTAATACATTAGGAAATAATCATTATAATATTGAAATAATAGTAATCAAACCATGTAACGTGAGAATAATATCAATAATCATATACTCTTGAGATGTATTATCAATAATTATCCACTCTTAAGACTGTATTATCAATAATTATCCACTCTTAAGACTAGTATCAATAACAATCCACTCAAAGACTGTAATATAAATAATAATCATTCATCCGTGAGACTTTAATATCAGTTATCTCCCACCTGTGAGACTAACGTATCACTAATTATCCACTCCATCTGTGAATGTTATAACTGTGAGTTATATTTCAACAACAAACGTAAGCATAGTTCAGTTTGTTGGGCTTTAGTCCGATTAACTTCTGGAGCGTTATTAAGGCCGAACAAGAGCTTACTAACCAACGAGCAGTAACAATACTTTAACCCTGAACATAGCCCAGGCCTAAAGTAAAGTTTCAGTGTAAATACACCGAGAGGTTGGGTGTGTGTGTGTGTGTGTGTATATATATATATATATATATATATATATATATATATATATATATATATATATATATATATATATATATATATATCCCTTGAGCAGGTTAGGCTACGCTTCCTGCGTTAGCCAGGCGTCGACAAGTGACGCTTCCTGTGTTAGCCAGGCGTCGACAAGTGACGCTTCCTGTGTTAGCCAGGCGTCGACAAGTGACGCTTCCTGCGTTAGCCAGGCGTCGACAAGTGACGCTTCCTGTGTTAGCCAGGCGTCGACAAGTGACGCTCGCATGGCTGTCCTGGTATCTGCTTATCGCTTCACACACTTAAATATGTCTGAAAATGTTAGGATAATGCCGAAGTTAAGACCATAATGAACAAATCCACAAGGGCCGTGATGAGGGTTCGAACCTACGTCCGAAAGGATCATAATCATCAAGATCAGAAAATTGTTAATTAGCCAAATGTGCTCTCACGTACCATCGAAAATAAATATTTTCGAAGGACTTCATCGCTAGTTCGTCACGACATGCGATTAGAAACACGAGTACCAACTTTATTATTTTGATGTTTCATATCTGAAACTTTGAATTATTTAAACCTCACAAAAAACAGTATTGGTCAGGAAATATATCTAGTGGGAGAGTGAGGAAGCTGCTTGGCTGGTAAATTTGAAGATATTACGATTCTTCAAAGATCAGATTATGTAAGAATCAGTTGTTTCCCATCACTAGCTAGGCGGCAAGGTTAATATTCACTGAGCAAAGTAAGCTCTAAAGTTCTTTTTATCAGGTGCAATAATCACTGTGATGTGATCAGACACGAAGGAGAAACAAGGTGACATTCCTCAATGAGTTACGAAATGTTTAAATTTATATTAAATTCGTCATTGTATCTGGAGATAGTGTTGACCAAACCACACACTAGAAAGTGAAAGGACGACGACGTTTCGGTTCGTCCTGGACCATTCACAATCGACTTGAGAATGGTCCAGGACGGACCGAAACGTCGTCGTCCCTTCACTTTCTAGTGTGTGGTCTGGTCAACATATTTCAGCCACTTTATTGTGACTCCTCGTCTGCCTCTGGAGATGGTCTTTGGCGTGAGGGGTAAATAAAGACCATTGAAGGCACTCAACGTCCCGAGCTGTTATTAATCATGTTGGACTTTGGTCCAGCTCTGCTTTGATAGACTGTTCCTACCTCATAGTTATCCCGTTATCGATTAGAAGTTTATTGTTATTAATTAAACTTCACTTGAGTTTAATTAAGATTATGATTATTAAATGATGCTTTGTTAACAATAATTCTCTTGGCTAAAGAAGAAACCTTCTTAATTATGTTATAGTATAATACGAAAATAATCTGATTATTCTCCGAGCTAGATTCATGACATAATCTCTGTTTACAATTATTGCATATTACATAATTTTGGATTAATTGAGATATTAACGCATACGTGAAATAATATTATTTCTATTCAATGACAGCACGCTTGGTATCTAAATAATGTTCATTACATTTCCAGTAATTATCCTTCCCGCATTTGAAAGTAATAACAATAATAATCCACTCACCGTTGGAATGCAATAATCACGCACTCTGAATAAAGCAATAATCCTCCACTTTATGGTACGATTAACAATTGGAACCATATTTTGTGTCTGGATTAAACTTTATTTTTCCTTTTCGTGCACGCCCGTGAAAAGTACGTTTGGCTGGGAAAAGGAACTTGTCACTAAGAAGGTCATGCCTTGGGTGTGTGCTGTGTTGGGAGGGATCACACCTAGATGCTCACCTACAAGACCACTGCCAAATGTAAGGAAACATAAAACCAACGTTCTTGATTCTATCAAGAACGTTGATTCTGACAATCACATCTTCTATTGTGATTGTCAGTCACAATAGAAGATGTGTGTGATGAAAGCTGTTCAAAAGTGTCAAATGTTTATATTTCTACCAATACTCATTGTTTATATTTGAATCTATTTTGCAGTTATATATTTTTTTGTGTACCCAACATTTGTTTCTAAAAAAAAAAACTTTTAGTTACCTCATGTAAAGGACGTTTTTTTTATTATTATTATTTTCTACCACAGACGTGGCCACACATTTACAATGCTAACTAACATATATACATTTTCTTCTGTCCTCCATGGACAGGGTTAGAGATCAGTTAAACATATGTAAAGGACGTGAATAAATATGTGTCCAACGTTGTATGTGTGTGTGAGTGTACTCACCTAGTTGTGCTTGCGGGGGTTGAATTTTAGCTCTTTGGTCCCGCCTCTCAAATGTCTATCAACTGGTGTACAGATTCCTGAACTTACTAAGGGTCCTCACAACCCCAAGAGGTTGTGGTAACCCAATTATATAATACTAAGAAGGGTACCTGATGGGGACCGCCATATTCTGTCTCCCCCCCCCAAACAGACACCATAACTACGACGTTGGTACAACGTTCGAACAAGTTTTAACACCTCCTAACCAGTTATAACAACCAATATAGCAAGTTGTAACAACGTTCTAATACGTCATAAACACGTTAAGCCATGATGTAACAACTTTATTACAAGTTGTAACAAGCGGAAAATAGTGACAGTTTCGGTTTGTGCATGTTTCCAGGGTCTCCTTACACAAAAAATTCCACCCTTCTCACGTTCCCCTCTTCATTCCCTCATAATACTGAATACTAATACTTCCCTCATAATACCCCCAACCACTTGGGCTGGACGGTAGAGCGACGGTCTCGCTTCATGCAGGTCGGCGTTCAATCCCCGACCGTCCAGGTAGTTGGGTACCATTCCTTTCCCACCGTCCCCTCCCAAATCCTTATCCTGATTCCATGTGCTATATAGTCGTTATATGACTTAGTGCTTTATCCTGATAATTCCCCCTCCCACATAATACTGAATTCTAATACTTCACTCTGAATAATAATACTGAATAAAGTTAGATCCATCGTTTATTTATACACTGAGGTTAGAATAAAAACGTTTTTAATTCAACTCCAAAATATATTATTTTCATAAATACAGCGTAGCATCAGCTAGAATTGGTTAGATAATTAACTTTTCTTCCATACCTGAACGAAAATTTTGCGTTGTCACTACACCAGTCCAATCTCCGTTGTATTGTTAAAACCAACCTGCTACATATATATCGTGTTATCACAGAACTCAACGATTCACCCTCTGTATTATTTCTAGACCACGAGTCGAGGCCTCTGTTATCATAGGAGTTACCGGCTGGTTCAGAAAATTGTACACCATCGCCACGAGTGCACCGCCATCACTCCTCACTACAGGATGAGGCAGAGGAGTGAGTAGTGGGGCATTGGGGGGTAGTAGGGCAGAGTAGTGGGGCAGAGGAGTAGTTGTACTCTGCCCCACTACTCCTCCCGAGTAGAGTACTCTGCCCCACTACTCCTCCCGAGTAGAGTACTCTGCCCCACTACGCCTCCTGAGTAGTGGAGCAGAGGACCCACTACTCCTCAGAGGAGTAGTGGGTCCTCTGCAACTAGCTCCTCTGCTAGTGTCGAGGACCCACTAGCAACACTGGGCCTGAAGTTTACCAAAAATGAGGCTGATATTGAGAAAATGATTGAGCCAGAGAAAACTGCGTCATTGTGTTCGAATATATACTGGTAATGTAGGTGGTGAGAACGAGCCATAGGCTGAGGAAGAAGAGAGAGATTACACTTTAGGTGACTACAAGAGCATGAGGGCTACCTATTCGTGACAGGAAAAAATTATGTACGTACTGCATCTTCCTTGATTGTTTACTCATGAGATAAGAGAGACGAATTGGGATAACTTGGAAACACAGTATGGGGATGGTATTATCTTACAGATAAATAATTATATAGATAAGATGAACAAAGATAAGCTCTTTGTATAAAGAAAACATAAAGCAAGAGTACGTAGGTGGAAACGCAAGAGCAACTTAAGAAGATACCAGTACTATGTCCCTATGGACAATAAGTGGAATGCACAGGAAGAAGTCGTGAAAGCCACCTCCATCCCTAAAATGAAACCAAATATGACAAAGGACTCAAACGTCAGGGATATTAAAATAAAACCCCTCCAGGAACAAAATAACCAAATTTTGTCTCTTTAGTCTCTGCTAGGTAGACACTATTAGGCAAGGTCCCTCTCCCGTCCCCAGCCACCGACCACGATCACTCACCAATAACCAATTTCGTGGATCAAGTTAGTGGAGACGTGGACGGTGCACCGCAGGAAGCCCCCCGATGGCTGTCACTCCCAGCTAAACACGCAAATTAGCTAATGAACCACCGACACCACCACCGCTATGCCAGTGCCAGCCCCTGAGGCCACCTACCCTCCCTCTCCACACACCCTTGGAGGCTCCCAGCGTCCCTCTCCATACACCCTTGGAGGTTCCCAGCCCACTCATCACATACCCTTGGGGAGTTTCCAGCCCCCTCTCCACACACCCTTGCTGAGTTTCCAGCCCCCTCTCCACACACCCTTGCTGAGTTTCCAGCCCCCTCATCACACACCCTTGAAGGTTCCTAGCCCCATCTCCATACACCCATGGGGAGTTTCCAGCCCCATCTCCACACACCCTTGGGGGAGTCCCAGGCCCCTCTCCATACACCCATGGGGAGTTCCCAGCCCCCTCACCATACACCCATGGGGGTGGGGGAACCCTGCCCCTCTCAACACGAGTATTTGTGTAGGGTTGTGATGGCATTTCACAATAGTATAATATGAATGAGATATGGTGAGGGGGTTAGACCACGACAGCTTTAATCACTAGCAATTATTTAGGACGTAGAAATTTGCATAGACAAGCCACGCATATTTGTACAGTTGATTCAGTTGGGAAATGTTAGAATGCGAGCTCGGCCTCCAACACGTATAATCATTTGAACATAAATAGGCATTTTGTTGACAACAGTGGTCCGGTTCATTGAATTCTATACATCTTAACTAAGTCAACATCTGAGTCAACAGATATTCCGCTTAATACAGGTGAAAGAGTGATCATTTAAACACAAGCAAATCGGCAATACAGAGCACACACACACACACTTTAAACCCCAATGAAGGGGAAAAAAAATAATTCATAGTTTGCATTAAGCTTATTATTATCCCTTTCCAAAGCTGGGTGTCCCTGTTCTGGCACGAAAGTTATGAGCTTGTGGTAGATTCGATAAGTTACAATTAATTTCGAAACCCTACCTTCGTACAGATGAGCTTATTCAGTGTAATCTATTACAGTATATTCCGACATTCTTCAGTGCTGTTATAGATTGCCTCTCGTTCCTATATACTTGACTGATCTGCACCGTCCTGTATATCTAACTCTCTGGTCCAAAACATCACTTCAAAGTAAAACGTGTGCATCTGCAACTTACTGTAGTGGAAAGCGAAGAGTGGCTGCTCTCCATACGATCTGAAAAACAAGAAAAACAGTGTTTTAGTTAGACTGTAAGACTCCGGACTCCGACTCTTGAGCCAAGGTCTCAGACCTGATGCCCTTCTTAAGCTCCTACTTTTCCTATTTTCTGGATGGCTAAATAAACGAGGCATTAAGAGGCATTCTAATTGACGCTGGACAAGAGGTCAAGCTTCAACGACACTTAAACTGCTAGCAACGACTGTGTGTGTGACGAACAATGTAATACAAGATTTATATATGCAGTATCCATGACAACAAAATTAGCCAGACAGCAACATTGTGAGAAGATCATTTTCATGATTTTTCTCATAATGAAAAAAAATTTCTCACAGATTTTCAGATAATTTCAACAAATAATACAACATAGTGCGTGGGTGGTGTAGGGTGTGGGTGGGTGATGCTGAGGGTGTGAGTGGGAGGTCCTGAGAGTGTGGGTATGATGTGGAAGTTGAGTTCTGCAGGTTTGTCTGGCTGGAGCGGAAGGGTTAGGTTGATTGCGAGTGATGATTGAAGTGTGGATAGTGAGAGGGGTGAAGAATGTGGATGTTAGAATGGATGGGCTGGTATTATGTTTAGGTGTGGGTTTCCATTAGTGGGTGAATGAGTGGCGGTTTCCATTAGTGGGTGAATGAGTGGGGGTTTCCATTAGTGGGTGAATGAGTGGGGGTTTCCATTAGAGGGTGAATGAGTGGGGGTTTCCATTAGAGGGTGAATGAGTGGGGGTTTCCATTAGAGGGTGAATAACTGGGGGCGTTCATTAACGTGTTGGTAGAGGTGAAGGATACTCGAATGTTACTGGTTCATGGTGTGGATGAGGCAGGCAAGTGGTTGGTTTGGGTAAGATGATTAGGGTGCAGCTATAGGAAAGGTGAAGAATATGGGTGTTATGGATGAGTATAAGGCGTGTTGGTGGGTGTAAGGTAATCTATCCTCTGGCTGCACTCGCCCACAATGTGACAAGACTCCAAAGACACATTAATAAGCTTTAATGTACTGTGCAATCAACCATTTTGATTTCATATTATAATTTTGTGAAAAAATGGGCCTAATTTTTTAGGTCAATTTGTTTTTATTCTTTTGGTGAGTTTGTTTTGATTCTTTTGGCACATTGATTTTTTCAGTGCCTGGATGAATCATTTACAGAGGTGCAGTTTGAACAGAGGAAGTGAGCGAAGCACTGTGCTAGAAAATTTCAAACACGATCACTTGTGTGAATCAAGTGTAAAGCGTTGTTGTTTATTCATAAATAGGGATGGAATGAAATCATAAATAATGGCTTTGGGGATTGGATTAACGAGCATTTGCGCAATATTTATGAGGACGAGTTATTGTGTGGTGAACATGTGAGTGGGGGTGAGTGGATTAGAGATGTAATTAGTGTTACGAGTCGACTAGCCTGAGTGACGTAATTCTACCCCAGTTAGAGTTATACTAGATATGTAGATATTACATATACTAGCATACTACATAGAGATGCAGATATTACATATACTAGCATACTACATAGAGATGCAGATATTACATATACTAGCATACTACATAGAGATGTAGATATTACATATACTAGCATACTACATAGAGATGTAGATATTACATATACTAGCATACTACATAGAGATGTAGATATTACATCAATATCTACATTTGTATTGTTGATATATTTTAGGATATGAGTAGTTTTAGAAAGGTGGGATAGATTCGTTACTTTATAAACACAAATTTATTTTTCGTTGACAAGAAAATATACCCCTGAACGAGACACTGATATCACAAGACGCTTTAAAGCCACTTTGGTCGAGAGGACAAATCTCCGCCAATTAGCGAGGAGCTTGATGATGTAATGAGACTGCATACCCTGTTTAAAGGTATTATCATATGCAAATGCATATAATTGTAGATTATTAGGTAAAAACGAAAGGCGTCAACACGTCACACAATACCAAGAACACTATATGAAAAATATAAGTGGCTACGGGATTATAAATTCAATAAGAATATTTATTAAGCCATACATAAGTGGTGTATGCTTAAATTAAATAACATGAAACATTCTCCATAAAACTCAAGAAAGGCTTGAAAAAAGCTCAACTTCTACATCACACCTTAAGTTTGTAGGATTCAGGTAAATATGTCGAGACTTTCTCAAGACATAAATATCACATAACAATATACACTCAGTATCCCTATAATGAATACTCTGTATTGTTAGCAAAGATACAGATCAATATCATACTCAAAGTAATTCATATAAAAATAACAAGTGATATCTACAAAATATATTCAAGTGATATCTACAAAATCCAATACTAACGTGATATCTACAAATTATAAAACCCTGTGATAAATGCAGTGTTGCTTTTTAGCAGTTGAGAATATATATACATATATATATTTATTTTTGGCAAGGATATTCCTGTGCGAGCCCTAAGCCTCTGGCTGGCCAATTAAGTGTTACTTGTTTCTGTTTTACTTAGACGGGGAATGAGTATTTATGACTCGTACGTTCGCTTCAGTAAGATTATGCGCAACGTGTGTAACAACTTATTCTGCTCTGTTGCATCTTAGTCGAAATCTTAGTGGCAGAAGAGTGATAGTTGGTCGGTTGGTGTGCTAACATTAAGGCTAAAGTTTGAGGCCACTGTGAGGACATAGCGCTGTGGTATGCCTTAATGAATTAATTATACGACACGGCACTCTCTCGCAAAAAGGTATAAAACACCATCTGTGATGTACACAAACTACACCCACCGTTCCCATCTCTACTCCTAAGCAAATCTCTACTCCCAATACGTGCCTAATAACTTTTAGACACGTAATATTTTTCATTTTTTTTTAATAAATATCGTATGCATCGGAGGACACACCCATCACACATACATGAGTACCTTTTATGTCATCGTGAGGATGTTTTATGCATACGAATGATCTCTCGGCTACCTCCGAAACCTTTGCCTATAAACAAAGAAGTCTGTCTGTCTATAGGTTGGAGGCCAGACGCGTGGGGGTAGTCTCACCCAACTCTTTAAGATTGAGACATGGATGGTATGGTGTCATCACAGCGAGAGAGAGAGAGAGAGAGAGAGAGAGAGAGAGAGAGAGAGAGAGAGAGAGAGAGAGAGAGAGAGAGAGAGAGAGAGAGAGAGAGAGAGAGAGAGAGAGAGAGAGAGAGAGTGAGTGGAGAGTGAGAGTGAGTGGAGAGTGAGAGTGAGAGAGAGAGAGAGAGAGAGAGAGAGAGAGAGAGAGAGAGAGAGAGAGAGAGAGAGAGAGAGAGAGAGAGAGAGAGAGAGAGAGAGAGAGAGAGAGAGAGAGAGAATGTTTAGGGGGATGGGACGAGAAGGAGAAAGGCGTGGAGACGGAAAAAAGGGAGAAGAGGGAAAAGAAGGCAGGATAGGAGAGTGGGAAGAAGAGAGGAGAGGAGAGGGGGCAGGGAGGGTGCGATAGGGGAAAGAGAGTGAGAGGGGGGAGCGAGACCCGGGGGCCGCTGGGGAACCCATCTAGTATCTCATACAACAGTAAGATATTGGACACAGTCAAAGCACTTTAAATATAACCCTGTATCCACCCATCAACAGTCAGCTTACATTTGGCTGTGTCTTGGGCTTTTAAGGAAAGTCGTACCTACTAGTATACACCACACCTACTTCCCAACCGACCAATGAGAATGCATAACAAGATTACCCAATCTCCTTGACTGGGTAATCTTGTTCATCTCTTCATTATTCTTGGAATACATACTATCCGTCCAGGACAATTCATGTTTTAAATTCTCTGCTTCCGCCTCTCTATCCTTTCCGTTCCCTCACTTTCCTCATTTTCCATTTGTTTATAACTTAATCTTTCTTGTCTTTTTCCCCTTTCACTTATCGATACTTTTCATTGCCCTCCATGTCCCCAGCCTCTCTATCTATACCTTCCTCTCTCTCTCTCTTTCTCTGCCTGTCTGCCTTTCTCTCTCTCTGCCTCTCTTTCACCTCTTTTGTAAAGCCAAAATACGCACCGGAGCAATATTGTTCTGGGTAAAAAGAGGGAGAGGGTGAGAGTGACATATTGGGCACACAGTTACCGTCACAGCCAGACATAAAACGCTTTCCGTTGCTCGAGCACCAAAAAGCAAAGTCATCATCCTGCCTTCTTTATCCTGAATCACGAACCTGCGACTTGTGGATATGTCCACGGACACGTGCCTGCTCCGTGGTCATATGTCCACGGACACGTGCCTGCTCCGTGGTCATATGTCCACGGACACGTGCCTGCTCCGTGGTCGTATGTCCACGGACACGTGCCTGCTCCGTGGTCGTATGTCCACGGACACGTGCCTGTTCCGTGGCCATAAGTCCAGGGACATGTTATGGCCATGCGACCGTGAGCACCAGGTATGTTCCCTTACCACCACCATTACCATAGCCTGACCACAGATCAACTTTCTGACCATATATCACCTGTCCATCGCCGAAATTCCCGTCTACCGACATTTTTCTCCTCGATTTATCTGTCAACTGCGCCATCTCTCATCTATTTCATTTATCATTCACTTCCTCATCTCTGTAATAATTTTTAGAAGAGATATAAGTTTTTTTTAGTTCATTGATCACAATGAAAGGAAGTATGAAATTTGGTTTGGCTTGTTGTTGGGCTTAAGGCCTGTCAACCTCTGGAGGGTTATTAAGGTCATCACAGTAGTTAAATGACCAATAACCAAGTATACTTTTGTCCTGTACATAAATCAGGGCTAGACTAAATTCTCTCTCTCTTTATACGTGTGTGTGTATATATATATATATATATATATATATATATATATATATATATATATATATATATATATATATATATATATATATATATAATATATATATATAATATATATATATAATATATATATATATATATATATATAATATATATATATATATATATATAATATATATATATATATATAATATATATATATATATATATATATATATAATATATATATATATATATATATATATATATATATATATATATATATATATATATATATATATATGATCTATTGATCATACAAACAACACTTGTCATTTCAACTCCCGGCCCACGATGTTGGTTTGAGGAATCTATATTTCCAGCAGCTTTTTTTTAATGGAGTTTTGCCCACACACGAAAAACATAGGTCTTACACCACGCTTCGGGGCTGCAATCCTCTCCCTTGTCTCAGAGATTCTTCTCTTCGCCTTTCGAAAACGGAATTATGTTCCGTTTTAGTCTATTTTTTTACAAAATAACTTTTTTTTTTACAGAAACAAATGGCAACGAGTTCATTTGAAGAAGGAAGCCGTTTGTCACTTGGAAGTTTCGGTGTTTTCTCCTCCTTTTGTCTGGAAACTTTTTCATGCTCGTTGTGTTAAAACTCGAAAGAGTTACTATTCAAATGTTCATGAAAATGACACGTTAGAAGGTTAGAAGTGGGTGAAGAAAACAAGTAATGAAATGTGAAGAATATGAACTTTGGAATGAGAAGTTGACGAGGAAGACGAACACGACAGAGCTTTGAAGAGATAGAAGGAACGAGAGAGGAGGGAAAAGATGAAGGGATCGAGTGAAGGAACGTGTGTATAACTGAGTTACCTTTAGTGAGTGTTTGTAGCTGGCACGTGTTAGCAACGTATGTGACCATCCACTTGGACCAGTAGGTACAGCGACAGCCTCGCTTTCTGCAGGGTCGCCGTTCAATCACTAGAGGTCCAAATAGTAAGACACCGTTCCTTCTCTCATATTATGATTGATAATATGTAGTGTGGTTAATAATATGTAGAATGGTTGATAATATGTAGTGTGGTTAATAATATGTAGAATGGTTGATAATATGTAGTGTGGTTAATAATATGTAGAATGATTGATAATATGAAGTATACTGCAAAAATATTGTCCTGTATAATGCTTCACGCATATATTCATGCAGAGTTTTATGTAAATGAAGAAATATTTACACAATAATTGTATGCAGACGATGAGTGACAGCAACGTGGCTGAAGATGTGATGACCAAACCATACATCAGAAAGTGAAGAAATGACGATGTTTCGGTCCGGCCTGGACCATTATCAGGTCGCGTGACATAAGAGAGGAAGATACAAGCAAACATACAATAAGATCAGGTACGAGAAAGTAAGAATAGGATGAATGTAAGAATAAAAGTAAGAATAGCATAAATAAGGATGAATGTAAGACTAAGGTAAGAATAGGATGAATGTAAGAATATGGTAAGAATAGGATGAATGTAAGAATAAGGTAAGAATAGGACGAATAAGAATAAAAGTATGAATAGCATAAATAAGGATGAATGTAAGAAAAAGAGGAAGATAAGACTAAGAAAAAAAGTAGGAATAACAAAAGGGGGTTAGGAATAAGTACCGGGAGCAAAGCTTAAGTAATATCACGTTTGTTAAGAAGGTTGGAGCATTAGAGTATGTACTGTGAGAGGGAAGAGTCAACAGCAACAAAGCCAGGAGTGAGACATTCATGTTGGACATGACATGTATCAAGACCCGATTTGACAAGACGGCGTCAGCTAAAAAAAAATTTTGCTGCTGGTAAAATTGAGTCTTGGGGTAGTGACCTGCCTCCACCTGGATGATAGCTTGGCGCGCTTTTGAACTTTGGTGACCAAAGGATTTGCTAAGAATGGTTGAGGGGGGGGGGGGATGGGGATCAGAAATGCAGGAAATATCAGACGAGGATGGAGACTGCAAAGTTTAGCGGTTGGTCCACTTTAGACTTGTAGTACAGTAGTTGTGTTAATGTTATGTAAGTGATGGGCTCTGGGCTTGCACGGGCCCGCACCTCGGCATGCAACAATATGTGTTATCATGCGAGCCTTTGCAGGAGGGGTTTGCTAGTATTAAAGCTGCGAGACAGCTTGAACCGAGCTGCAAGGGTCCA
>NC_091205.1:23219849-23224849 GCF_040958095.1 Procambarus clarkii
AAGTCAGTGCTAGGAAAGGTTAGGTTGTATATTACCTGTTCCCCTTTTTACCATAAGATTTAAAGTACTCCAATAGTACAAAACGTTTACTTTAATTGTGTACAACATTACATTTTTGTATGGTCGACCAATTGTTATAAGTACTATAATTTTTGGAAGATAGTCGAACTCAAACACTAGAATAATTATTTAAAACATTCACTCTTTATAACTATGGAAGCCCCAGAAGACGTCGAGTACCATCAATTTAACAGACACTTAACAATCTTGCAGCAAATTACGGACAATTATTAAAAATATAAAACTGTTACTTTAGAGTTTGGATTTCAATGCTATGACACTCACTTTGCAGCCTTTAATTCTAACATAAGCAAACACTGCTCTTCTCAACCATCACCTTCAGCGACCAAGATCTTCAACAACTGGACTTCTCAAGGTGGGCGTGATGCTGCCAACTGTGACCATGTTAAGCATCAGGGCCAAGGTGTCACCACGTCGGAGGAGGAGTCGGAGGAGAGTGTATAGTGACTGCCAGGTGGTACAGCCCACCTAGCAAGACGCTTCGTTATGATTGGTCAACGCTCACCGTGCCTCCTAGCCCAACCAACCACACACTGCCTTCTCTTGCTCTAATTATATTCTCACAAAGACTGCAACGATGCCCAGACCGAATCATATTAAATTTAATATGCCATATTAAATTTGACAAAATGTATATTGCTTTGTCAGGGACAGCTGTACGACTCGCAACTGGCAGGCAAGACGATGAGTCAGAAAGAATACAGTCTAAGGAATTAACTCCTTTACAGTGTCTAAGTCTGTGGCTGCATTTCTGATTCCTTTCTCTAGTTCCCCCTTCACCTTTTCGGTCTATCACTGACTCCACCTGCGTTCTTTTCACCTTATCTGTCATTTTCTCATCCTACTAGCCCGAGAGTCTTCCTTGGTAAGAAATTTTACATTCACTTCAGTACACTCCTTCTCCTTGCCCTCCCCCTCTCCCCTTATCTCTCTCTCTCTCTCTCTCTGCCCTTATCCACATTTTCTTCCTCCTGTTCCTTCCTCTTTTTCAAGTGCGCGTGTATCTGTTCCCACTATCTGTACGTGTGTTATTTAGTAGGCGGGTCAGGGAGGCAGCGTAAGAACCACGCTGTCGTCTTCCCAAGGGCTCAATGTCCAACCCGATTCTCGATATTGCCAGAGCACACTAGGAGGCGTGAGGCAGCGAGGGAGTGAAGCAGGGAGTGAAGCAGGGAGAATGAGAAACAGAGAGGGAGTGAAGCATGGAGAATGAGAAACAGAGAGGGAGTGAAGCATGGAGAATGAGAAACAGAGAGGGTGTGAAGCATGGAGAATGAGAAACAGAGAGGGTGTGAAGCATGGAGAATGAGAAACAGAGAGGGTGTGAAGCATGGAGAATGAGAAACAGAGAGGGTGTGAAGCATGGAGAATGAGAAACAGAGAGGGTGTGAGGCAGGGAGAATGAGAAACAGAGAGGGAGTGAAGCATGGAGAATGAGAAACAGAGAGGGAGTGAAGCAGGGGGAGATTGAAACAGAGAGGGAGTGAAGCAGGGGGGGATTGAAACAGAGAGGTAAGTGTTGGAGGGGAAAGAATAAAAGGATAGTAAAATAAAGAAAGCGAAAAGGGATGATATGATGGAAAGAAGGACAAGAAACGTAAAGTGATGATAGCAAGAGGTAGAGAGACGTCAGATGAGGCATCACATACAAGGACACGAAAGAAAGCGGGGATGGAATGTTGCTAGATAATAGTCAAACAGGAAATAAACAAGAGAAGGGGGAGAACTTTAACAGGTGAACAATTAACATTACACTGAATCACCATGTTGAGGGATGAGTTTTGTTGATGAATATTCACTAAGGAGAAAGGACAGCCAAGTTTTCTACGTAGATGATTGAACTTGATCTTATCTCTGCAACAACGATTGTAAATAATGAGATACGGGTTATGATGACTCTCCTCTCTCTTCAACCATCACCAACAACAATCACCAGCAACAACAATCACCAGCAACAACCATCTCCAGCAACACGGCAACAACAATCTTCCCAGCAGTCTCCCGAGACCTTCCTCCCAGTCTCCACATCCATCTCAAGGTCCTTCTGCTCTCTTCGGCTCTCCCCCACCTCTCACTCCTCTCCTCTCTCACCCCCTTACCCTTGTGTGTCTTAGGGACCTCCGGATGGCGGTGAACTCACTCTCTCTCTCTCCCTTCCCCTCTCTCTCTCTCTCTCTCTCTCTCTCTCTCTCTCTCTCTCTCTCTCTCTCTCTCTCTCTCTCTCTCTCTCTCTCTCTCTCCCTCTCCCTCTTCTTCTCTCTCTCTTTAACTCTCTCACTCTCTGTCTTCTTGCAGGTGGCATGTGGGTTGTAAGTGGGTTTACAGGTGTTGGTTGTGTGTTGTAGTGATCCCCTCCCCTCATCACTCTCTTCACTCTCTATGCCCAGTTACCTTCCTGTCTTCTTCATTCACTTCGTTACGTGTCCTCACACTGAAATGTTTTCTTGCATCTCTATGAATCGAAATTGGATATGAAAATGTTTATTCATATATGTGCAGGTGTTAATATTTATTAACATTCAAACATTTTAATTTGTAAAATGGTGGCACTTTTTGTAATTTAGTTGACAAAAAATTTAAACATTATGCGTTTAAACAAGAGGAATATAACATTACAGATTAAGGCTGATCATTATATTTATAAATTATATACTAAATTGTGTAATACAATACGCCAAGAACCTGTTTAACATGCAGTAGGATAGAAATAAATAAATGACAAAATTAAATATGTTTACACAATTTGTCCACATTAAAAGATACATTTCAGAAGGCTTGCCTGGATTATTTTGAACATAACTCACGTAACAGGGATCTGATTTCAACAGGATGAGAAATATGAGAAATATGAGAATATTAATATGATAAAGTTTTCGGAGTCCCGCCGTCTTGCTTCAAGACTTTCTCATAGAAGTATCACGTTATTGTAATTTCATTGAGCGGGATTTAAAATGTTTGTCAACAAATCATCTTTTTGTATCAGTAAGTTCTTAATAATGTCAATTATCTTGCTTACCACTTTCTCGGCTGATTAGTTGTGTTATTCTAGTTATCTTGAGGTTATCTTGAGATGATTTCGGGGCTTTTTAGTGTCCCCGCGGCCCGGTCCTCGACCAGGCCTCAGGCCTCCACCCCCAGGAAGCAGCCCGTGACAGCTAACACCCAGGTACCTATTTTACTGCTAGGTAACAGGGGCATAGGGTGAAAGAAACTCTGCCCATTGTTTCTCGCCGGCGCCTGGGATCGAACCCAGGACCACAGGATCACGAGTGCAGCGTGCTGTCCGCTCGGCCGACCGGCTCCCTATCCTATCCTATAGGTCTGCTACACTATCGCATACATCAATCATTGGCACATTATATTTTCTTACGTTGAAGTTGATATTTGTTGACAATTTTGAGTAGCAACTGATAAGGCAATGCCTAAAAAAAAAAGAGCTTATACAGTTTGCTTCGTAGATGATTCCAGTCAGAAAAATGCCCTATTGACAGACAATCTGAGAAATGTACTGAGGACACTACTCTACTTCATATTGCTCTGCTTAGAAATTCTCTAAAAAGTTTGTGTTCGACTTTGTCAACTGCTTCAGAAGCATCAAGAGAGAACCGAGCTGTGTTCTCTGTAGTTCTCTGTTGGTTGTAGTATTGAACAGTTCACCCAACCAAGAGTGTCGTTGGGTAACCAGTTATGTATTTATATTGAAAGTCAAGAGGTATCTATTCACCTAGCGGTGTGTCTACCTGCTGCCCCCACGCAGCCAGGGAGGGGATCCCACCATGACCATCTAGGAGGATGACGGGTAAAAGGAAATTTGATTTACCAAGGTATCATAGCTCTTTTTGTCGCTGTACAGTCGGCGAATATTAATTCTTTAATATTTTCTTTAATCTTATTAAAACGTCTTCTGTAACGCATTTAAAATACGTATAATTCATTTTCGTTAAACATAATTGTTTAAATATAGTATTTTCAATGAAAATATAAATTTTTTGTTGTACACCATAGAATGAGGCAAACATTGAAAATAGTATATACCTAAAAACCATGGAATTAACTGATCAATGAGTGTAAGCTTTTAAATAAATATATTTAAATAATATGGTATATGATATCAGGTATCACTGAAAGATGTAGACAAGCTTACTGCAAGATAACCAGAACGTCAGAGAATTGTGCCGACAGTGTATTCCTTGATTGTTACAACACGTCTGACAGTGTCCCGTTTGAATGATTCTGATTCATATACAACCTTAATTAAGAACAAACTTGGTGAATATAGAAAAATGTTTTGGTGTGGGTTAGAGGGGGGGGAGGCTTCATGAGTAGGACATGGGGGGAGGGAGGGAGAGAGGGAGAGAGAGAGAGAGAGAGAGAGAGAGAGAGAGAGAGAGAGAGAGAGAGAGAGAGAGAGAGAGAGAGAGAGAGAGAGAGAGAGAGAGAGAGAGAGAAAGCAGAGATACGAAAGGTCACACGTGTAGTGCAGAAGGGTTTGTGAGCTGCGCGAGGGTCGGGGTAGCGTCCATCGGGCGAGTGGCAGTTGAGTCTCCGTGTTCTGCTCTTTGGCGGGCTCAGCGATGCGCTTTGGCCTGCTCTGGGAAGCGGCGCCCGCCGCTGTCCCCCGAATGAGAAGGCAGGAGGCAAACCGGGAGTCCCCCTAATATTTGGCAATATCTGTGTGTAGTGCAGAAGGGTCATGAGTATTGGGGCTCATTCTATTATTAAACTATGTCAACGACCTGCTACAGGTAATGTGATAATGATTGATAATGCTAAATTGATGAGAATTAAAACGAAAGATGGAGACCTGACTGCATTTCAGATATTGCAGCTGGAATATTATCCTGACAAATGGAAAGCAATGAGAAGAAGAACGACATAAGTAAACCTCGGGGAATATTATAGTTCAAGAGGAAGACATG
>NC_091205.1:23227349-23264849 GCF_040958095.1 Procambarus clarkii
ACACACACACACACCCACACACCCAACCACACCCACACACACACACACACCCACACACACACACACACACACACACACACACACACACACACACACACACACACACACACACACACACACAACCCGTGAGAATAGCCATTTTAAGGATTTTCAAGGAAAGAAAGAGTTGGATTTTTGGCGCTACAAATCAAGTGGTAATAACCCCCCGTCCCCTCCCAGGCCGACGGCTCGCGGAAATTGTGCCTCCGTATTTCATGTAGGAATGACGTTTTATGAGTTCCCAAGACTTCATTCCCGATCATTGATTGAGAATTAGGACTAGGAATTAGGAGTTGGGTGAGTGAAGGCTTCACGGCTGTTCTTGCGACAAACACACAGCACGGCTACCAGCGTACCCACTCACAGTCTGGCAAGCGCTGTGGTGGGTGGAGTTGTGGTGACTGTGGCGGTTACTGTCGCAGTGATGATGGTGTCAGTGAATGCTAATCAAAGTACATGGTGGGGTGCAAATTGGCTGGCTTGGTACCCGGCTGATATGTTATCTATCGTGAGGTTATCTTGAGATGATTTCAAGGCTTACCGTCCCTGCGGCCCGGTCCTCGACTAGGCCTCCTTTTTGTTACACACCCCCAAGAAGCAGCCCGGAGCAGCTGTCTAACTCCCAGGTACCTATTTATTGCTAGGTAACCGGAGCATTAGGGTGAAAGAAACTCTGGACATTTGTTTCCGCCTCCGCCAAAGTTCGAACTCGGACCCTTAGGACTACGAATCACAAGCGCTGTCCACTCACCCGCCAAGCCCCTGTGTGTGTGTGTGTGTGTGTGTGTGTGTGTGTGTGTGTGTGTGTGTGTGTTTACCTTCTCTGGCACTTAGAAAAGACGCTGGCGAGTCTAGAGTTTCTTCTTGTTTTGATTAGCTTAAAACCCAGATCCTTCAACAAACTAGTGGCACTCTTATCCCAGGCACCAAGTGCCTCGGAAGCAACTGGGACAAAACTGAAGTGGTGATGCAGTTCTGTGTACTTGCGAGACTTTCCTGATTCCCTGTTGGGGACAGCACAACCCAAATGTGCAATGCTAAGGCCAATGTAAGTCTTAGCCAAGGCTGATGTACACGTGTAGTCCCACACCAATTGCTTGCCGTTCTTCCCAGGGATTACGGTGATCCCATCTGGGCGACCAACAGGAACATCATAATTATAGAGCGTTAGGTAACAGGGCTTTCTCTCAGCTGGATGTAAGGCTCCTCTTAATGATGTCGTTAACTTCACTGTACCTCGAGTGCCATCTCCCATGTGCTTTGGCAGAGCAGACCGTGTTGGCCGTACCTGTCAGCCACCACCTCGCTGCAAATACACTGATATTTGGTGTGGATTGGAGGCAGCAATTCGGAGGGCGTGTGGTGTGAGACGTGTGCCAGTTGCCGACACTGGGGTTGCTAATAAGAAGTCACCCGCACGGAGATTGCTACAGCTGTGAGAGTGAACAATGTTGTGTGATGTGGTTGCAGCCTCTAGGCACACTGATGTTGCTCGGTCAACAACATCCCAATTGGTTTGCTTATGGGGTTTTGATAGTGGTGATTGGAGTGCTGAGGCAGCGAGTGAGACCCATTTACTTACACTATGTATTAAGTTGGAATCATCTACCCTTGCCTGCTGGCCTAGGTAATCCGGTAAAATCTCCTTCGCCAGGTTGTCAGATGCTGTGGAAGGCTGGTACTAAAAGGCTGGTAGTGATCTGTATTGTTGTGTGAACATCGGGGCCCCCTAGTCTGACGGGTCGGGAGGCATGTTTCCACTGTAGGTCATTGTGAGAAAGGTTAAGAACTTTTGTCTAAAGGTGATTTCAGTAAGCGGTCGTATTCCCCTACTTTTAGACTATTGCAAGATGGCAAACATCTCAGAACGTACGCTAGCCTTGGGAGGGATGTGCATCTGGTAATACATTAATGCATTACCAGTGATACATCATCGTGAGCCTCAGTCTTCAATCCCCTCATGCATTCTTACCAAGGACCTAATCGATTGCCTTCGGCCCAAGAGAAGCTCCTAGGAGAGTGCTATCTTCAGGTTCGGTTATACGATATCAGACAAGGCATTTTTTCTGATTTGCAATGCGCTGATGGAACAGGCTATTTCGGATTTAGAAAAGTTCATGGTGAGGCCTAATTCACACCTTATTCCTAGATAGATATTATCGAAATGGGTAGGATTCAACTCGCATTTCTGGGTCGTTCAGAAAGACAATTTAAATCCCATCTATTGCTATAATATTTCCCACCAAGCGTGCAAGTGCAGAACAGACCACCAAACGAGGCAGACAGAGCAGGCCAAGAGGCAAGGTTAGGAAGCAGAGAACGCCATTAAGCGAGGGGTGGAGGAGGGGAGAACACGCCACTAGAAGGCGTGAGAACAGAATAAGGCACTAAGCGAAGGGGGAGGAGAGGAAACAAAGCAGGCCCCCCCAAGCGAAGGAGGGATTGGCGAGAAAGGTGGCCATAACAATCCACAAAACAGGAGAAAGGGGCACAGCAGACCAGTAAACGAACAGAGCAGAGCAGAGCAGCACGCGAGGGAGGGGGGAGCAGAGGACACCATCCAGGGGGAGAGGGTACAGCAGCCATCAAGCGAGGAGGAGGACGGAGCAAGCCATCAAGTGAGAGGGGAAGAGAGCTGGCCTCCAAGTGAAAGAGGAATGGGGAACACACAATATATATATCGTAAAAGAAAAGAGACCGCCAACAAAGGATCTTGTAACGAATATCCTCAAAGGAATAACAGAAAACGAATGAGCACAGGCAAGTGGAGCAAGGTTGCTGTTAGTATCTTTCTAGAAATGGCCAGCATAAAAACGGTCGTTATTTAATATGTAAGAACTATAGGACAAAATACCTAACAAGCTATCGACCATTTTGACCAGTTATATTGATGATTGGCAAGAAATTATCGTAATACAGTTGGATGAAAGTTATGGAATATTTAAAAATATATATTTGTGTGTGGTTAGGGACTAACATTTAAATAAAGATTTTATATTTGATTATAACGTGTGATTGAGCCTAATGTGTGTGTGTGTGTGTGTGTGTGTGTGTGTGTGTGTGTGTGTGTGTGTGTGTGTGTGTGTGTGTGTGTGTGTGTGTGTGTGTCTGTGTGTGTGTGGTCAATTGTGCTTGCATCACTAGCAAACATTGAGAGAAATGAGTCTATTCTCTTTGGTAGACCGTTTACATATATGAGAACTATGATAGGTCTTAATATTGATCCCTGTGAGTCTGTACTGGTGATATCTCGCCACTTTTAAGTAACTCGCTATCTTCTGTTGCATATGTGATCACCACTTATCCGGGGATCACATATACAGGGTGACGGGGAGCACCTTTCCTCTCACCCTGCCTGCTTCTTCAACTTAAAGAGATACGAATTAGGTCTTAAATATAGAAACACGGAACAATGGATATCAATTGGATAAATTTATATTTAGGAAGGACCTGAGTAAATACTGGTTTGGATACAAGGTTGTTGATTTCTAGAACAGATTACCGAGTTAACATAATAGGTGTGGCTGCCTGATTGTTTCAAGCGTAGGTTTGACGGATATATGGATGCCTCAATTTTTTTTTTTATAAACACATCACGTTCCTGGGATTCCATTGTGCATTTCCTTTCTCCTAATTCATAGTTAACTTATGAGTTCAAATTCTGAAACAATTATTAATTATTTGATTAAAATATTACTTAAAATATAATTAAATTCAAATAAAACAGAACGCTCAAAATAAAACATACTTCTTTAAAATCTAATTAAATCATATAATACTTCAAAGCGTATCATGTTTGTCGATTGGTAAATATACATCAAGCACTTGGTATTCAAAAACATTTCCAAAATTAATAATGATTTGCACCCACCACGCGCGTAAATCCTGGTTTATGGAGAGGATAGGTGGATAAGGGAGGGAGGGAGGGAGGGACGTAGGAGATAGATGGATATGAGAGGGAGGGAGGGGAGAGAAGGACGTAGGAGATAGATAGATATGACAGGGAGGGAGGAAGGGAGGGACGTAGGAGAAAGATAGATATGAGAGGGAGGGAGGGAGGGAGGGAGGGACGTAGGAGATAGATGGATATGAGAGGATAGGGAGGGAGGGAATGATGATAGGATAGATGGATAGGAAATGGGAGGGGCTCGAAACGGGGAGAGGGGGGTGAGAATAGATGTATAACGGAGAGAGGGGAGGGAGGGAGGGATGGATAAGGAAGGGGAGTAAATGATAACGTATGGGAGAAAGCGTTGTAAATGAGTAACAGAGAAGGCGAATCGATAGATGGGTAACGAAGAAGAATAAGAGGGGAAGATATGTGGGCAATGAGAGGGAGGGGGGTAGATGGATAACGGATGGAGGGGTAAATGGATAACGAACAGAGTGGGTAGATGAGTAACAGACGGAGGGGTGGGTGGGTAACAGCTAGAAGGGATTGATGGGTAACATGGGGAAAGAAGGGAGTAGACGAGTAACGTAGGAGAGGGGGGGGGGGAGTTGATGGATAAGGGAGGCAGAGAGAAGAGAGTAATGGGCACCAGATGGAGGGTGGGTAGATGGGGTACCAATGGGACGGGATAAATGGGCAAGGGAGAAACAGAGAGAGGTATAAAGGATACATGGGGCAAGGAAAGGAGAGGAGGGAGAAATGCACGTGGTAATGAGCCGAGATATGATTGAGAAGGGGAAGAAAATGAATAAGAGAGGGATGGAAAAAAAGCAACTGCAGATGAGAGGTGAAGGAGTACGGATATAAGAAAAATATTGCGAGAGGGTTGGAGAAGAAAGAGAAGGAAACAGAAGGGAGAAATTAAGAGGGGATTGATAAATGGTTTATCATGAGTCGTAACAATACAATCACTCGAGCTGAATAAACAACAAAATGAGTCATCAGTCCTTTGGAAACGGTTTATTAGACTGGAAGAATAAAATCAGAGGGAACAAGGCTGAGTAGCTCAATTATATCCAGGGATTCTATATAGAGGAGTTAAATACTGTCTCCTATCCTCTCACTAAACCAAGGGATTTACAAACACTACTCACCTGCCCAAACCTACCTACTAGAAGGACAGAGGAAGAAGAGAGGTTGAGAAAAGGAAATGAGGAAGAAGGGGGTTGAGGAGAAGAGAGACTGATGAAGAAGGAGCTGAAGAAAGATTCAGGAATATTACAGTTGCAGGCGATGAGTCACAATAACGTGGCTGAAGAATGTTGACCAGACCACACACTAGAAGGTGAAGGGACGACGATGTTTCGGTCCGTCCTGAACCATTCTCAAGTCGATTGTGACTTGATCGACTCACAATCGACTTGAGAATCGTCCAGGACGGACCGAAACGTCGTCGTCCCTTCACCTTCTAGTGTGTGGTCTGGACAACATATTACAGGTGCATTCCACAATCACCATCGCATCACTCACACACTTGTGTCTCCCAGCATCAGAGACCAATGAGTGCTTTATTAGACCTACACAGTACTTTATTTATTCTAATATAATTTTAGCAAATTTAGATGCCGTTTGCCTCTGCCTTTCTAGATATCCGCGTTGCAACAATTCCAACTGACCAATAGCATCTTAGGCGCCCAGAACAACTTCCTGTTAGCTGTCATTTGACTTGTTATGCTAACTCTTACCATATCGCACCACAAACTTTCTCCCAAGGCTCCACTACAAACTTTCTTCCAAGGTCCCACCACAAACTTTTTCCCAGGCCAGAGCACACTCACAACTATCCACAAAATATCGGGCACATTTTCACAGCTCTTCCCTCGGTTGCTCAGCTTTCCGCTCCTCCCTCCACACTAAAAACAGCTCCAGAGACATTTTAAATCCCAAGCCCTGACCAGGCTCACCCGATGCTCCCTCTTGTACTCCCCATCACACGGCTGCTCGTCAAATGCCTACTCAACCACTTGGGCTGGACGGTAGAGCGACAGTCACGCTTCATGCAGGTCGGCGTTCAATCCCCGACCGTCCAAGTAGTTGGGCACCATTCCTTTCCCCCGGCCCATCCCAAATCCTAATCCTGACCCCTTCCCAATGCTATATAGTCGTAATGGCTTGGCGCTCTCTCCTAATAGTTCCTTTCCTTTCGTCAAATGCCTTCTTCTTCTTCCTGTTAGTATGCCGTCTCTTCTTACACACGCATGTACGCGCACGCGCAGAGAGGGAAGGGGGAAGGAGTGAAAGCAGGAGAGATAGGATGGATGGATAGAGGTAGGGAGGGATATATTGAGGGAGAAGGGGAGAGGGAGTATGAAAACGAAAATATTTTTAATAGTTGTGTTTTGTTCATGTTGAACATCAAGTAATGCGTTTCCTTTTATAATTGTGTTGCATTAGTTAAAATATTGTAGCATAAGTCGGGATATCTGCTGGATATTTACTAGCGATTACAACAGTATAATTTTGTAATTAAATATATTGATAAAAAGCTGTTGTTCTAATTCTTAACCACAATAATTCACTTGAGGTTTTGCTTTTGGGAGGAATTAATGTAATAGTAAAAAAATAAATATATCAGAGCAATTGGTCTGTTGGTTTATATACCTCTCTGTCTGTCTGTCTGTCTGTCTGTCTGTCTGTCTGTCTGTCTGTCTGTCTGTCTGTCTGTCTGTCTCTCCCCTCTCTCTCTCTCTCTCTCTCTCTTTCCTCCTGCATTTTCCTCTTCTCTCTGTGTAACCTATACATATTTCCAAGCGACTTTGACTACTTCACTCACCCATGTGTATGTGTATAAAATGCGACGGCGGCCGCAGTATTCAGGAGCAGCCTGGTCGCTCCAGCCCCACAACGAGAGCCCTCCAAGTGGAGAGAGAGGGATGCTCCCTGAAGCCTTCCGCTAAGCTGAATACACACCTTGTATTTACGAGTGTATATTTAACTACGCATATTTGCCAGTGTGTGGGGATTATCATACATCGCAAAGTTAACAGGGAAAGTATATTTTCAGCGGTTGTATATATACAATACGTATCTACAAGCACACACACACAAGTTGGTTGGGATGTATATATGACATGTATATACAAAGATAATCCCAAGACTGTGGTGCTTCAAGCAGAATTTCACCAGCGTCTGTTGACACAAATCTTGAGCTGTGTACGCTAGAAAGAAAAAAATTCCAACACTAAATCAAAATAGCCATGAAACTTAATAATTACAAAAAATAAACTAGTTTAATGTTAAACAACGTGAACAAAATATGGTTACTGATGAAATGGAGTGAGAAAATGTGTAAGAGTTCAGATTATACCGTACTGACTCCTACTCAGGTTATCTAGAATCCCTCTGATGTTTACATATATGACGTCACTAAAGGGTTGGTCCAGCTGATAGGCTTTACGTCTTGGTCAATAATAAGAGAAGGAACCCGCCATCCAACGCGACGTTCACGACTAACCCAAATGTCTAGTGTTGCCAGCTGTTACTCGGCTTGGCAGTTGGTGATCCTGTAATTGCTGATTAAATTGCTCGGTGGGCAGGCTCGCAACTTAAGTAATTGAATTGCTTGCCTGTTTCTTAATGGCCTGCAATGTGCCAAACAAATCATGATTTTACGTGCAATTCGAATTTCGTCGGCCTCTGCAGAGATTCTATATCGATACCTTTTATTTTACTGTACTGATTACGACATCCAATAGCTTTATTGTACGCAAATTTTAATCGAGTTTGTTTCGGTTTGTTTCAGGTTGAAAAACTCACTTTACGCTTAACAATACGACTAGATACGATAATACTACATATCCCAGACCGAGCGAGATAGAAACACATAGAAACCCTCATATGGTTAAAGATTTTTGAACCAGATGGGTTAATATAACTAGCAGGTTGGATTACGGTTATGTTACTAAAATTACCTTCAACCGATTTAGATACCACGGTCTCCTAAGCGAGACTAAAGTTGGAAACTAGTGAGTTGTTAGCCTGGTAGGAGTTCGAGACTGGTGAACTCATCACAACCTCTACAACCTCTACAAAGGGCCTCATACTAGGTATGGTTGCCCACATCTGGGTGGGAGTTATCAGGGAAGAGCGTCAAGCCATTACGACTATATAGCACTTGGAAGGGGTCAGGATAAGGATTTGGGATCGGACGAGGGGGGGGGGGAGGAATGGTGAGATAATGGAGCCTCTCGTGATGTGCACTCAAGAAAGTGCACATCTCATAAGTGCATATGCACTCTCATGAATCCACATATGCAACATAAAACAAATGACACTTCGAAAAAAAATTTCAGTAAGTGCTTCCCAATTGGTTAAGTTTCTTGATTTCTGAAAATTCATGTAGTTGAGCAAAGTCGCTAATTCTGTTGACTTTAAACTTAGATAATTGAAAACAATTCAATAAACACTTATAATTTATTCATGTCTCTATGTTGTTGTTGTTGTTATATCTGTTGTATATTTTTCTTTATGTAGCTGAATGAACAAAAAATGTAACAAATTACATTAGAAAGTAAATACTGCCATTAGAAAAACAATATAAGCTATTAATGAAAATATTGAACTGTATTCCACAGCCTATTGTTAATAGTCAATAAAAATAGTTTTGTTTACAAAATAAAAATAATTATAATACTAATTAACAAAAATTATATACTTGAAAGAAATAGAATCATTTTATCTTCAATTACTATCCAGTAAAAATCAAAACAAAAGAACAAAAGTTTGAATTAAAAATGGCCGATTTTTGGGCTTTAAATTAGACCTAAAAACAAGAAATATATTACGACTGGCATGTACTGTGCCAAGGGAGGTGCTACTTCCTCTTAACTCTTGATACTTGGTGCTACTTCCTCTTAACTCTTGATACTTGGTGCTACTTCCTCTTAACTCTTGATACTTGGTGCTACTTCCTCTTAACTCTTGATACTTGGTGCTACTTCCTCTTAACTCTTGATACTTGGTGCTACTTCCTCTTAACTCTTGATACTTGGTGCTACTTCCTCTTAACTCTTGATACTTGGTGCTACTTCCTCTTAACTCTTGATACTTGGTGCTACTTCCTCTTCACTCTTGATACTTGGTGCTACTTCCTCTTTACTCTTGATACTTGGTGCTACTTACTCTTAACTCTTGATACTTGGAAGTACTTCCTCTTAACTCTTGATACTTGGTGCTACTTTTTCTTCTCTCTTGATACTTGGTGCTACTTCCTCTTCACTCTTGATACTTGGTGCTACTTCCTCTTAACTCTTGATACTTGGAAGTACTTCCTCTTAACTCTTGATACTTGGAAGTACTTCCTCTTAACTCTTGATACTTGGAGGTACTTCCTCTTAACTCTTGATACTTAGTGCTACTTCCTCTTTACTCTTGATACTTGGTGCTACTTCCTCTTCACTCTTGATACTTGGTGCTACTTCCTCTTAACTCTTGATACTTGGTGCTACTTCCTTTTCACTCTTGATACTTGGTGCTACTTCCTCTTAACTCTTGATACTTGGTGCTACTTCCTCTTTACTCTTGATACTTGGTGCTACTTCCTCTTGATACTAGGTGCTACTTCCTCTTTACTCTTGATACTTGGTGCTACTTCCTCTTAACTCTTGATATACTTGGTGCTACTTCCTCTTAACTCTAGATACTTGGTGCTACTTCCTCTTAACTCTTGATATACTTGGTGCTACTTCCTCTTAACTCTAGATACTTGGTGCTACTTCCTCTTCACTCTAACACGTGTAACACGGGTCAGCTGACGTGCCCAGGGAGCGGAGAGCTTCACGCCTGATGTCTTCAATATCATCACAACACTCATCAGAGACTTCAATAGCAAGCTCATCAAAATCATATTTGAATTCATCATCCCAACACTCACCCACAACACCAATGGGTGAGTGTTTTGTGAGTGCTTGTTTTTGTGAGTGTTTTGTGAGTGTGAGTGCTCGCCATTAACATCACTACACTTATCAACATCAATGCCAAGTTGATATCATCACCGGCACTATTATCATCACGATCATCAGCCACATCAATGCCATTGCCACACATGACATTTTCACCATGTATATCATTATCAGCATCATTACCACGGTCATCATTGATATGCTCGTTATCATCAGTAATATCACCAAGCTCATCCTCATCGTCACTCATCATGACTACACTCATTATCGGCTTCACTATAATGACCATAATTTCCACCCACTATAATCACCAAAATATTCATCACTATCGCCGAGCTTAGTAGATATACTGTCATATAATCACCATAATTATCGCTAGCAATCAAATTAGTCTGTTACGGCAGTTTTATCACGTGCATATTGTATTTGTGGCCAACGCTGAGCCTTAAATTATTGGAGAGTAAGACTCGACGATGGAGTATTGCACTTGCGTGGGAATATTCTTAAGCTGCGAACCAATGCGTTCGAGAATCAAGCTGAGCCACAGAGCTGCAGCTTACTATAAAGGTCTGTTAAATCGAGCTTTATTTTATCTTAATTAAATTACTGCAGAAATTAATCGAAGAGATATTACTGAACTGGATAATTTCTCAGGTGAAATAAAGGTGCTCGTATTCTCTACTTGAGAAGCATTTCGGGTTTGTTTGTCAGGATACCTCTGATAACTGTCTGGTTGTGTTAAGAAATGATGTGATCTTTGATTGATATTTCAAGCAGTTGCCCGTGTATGTGTTCTGGGAAGTCAAAGGATATGCAAACTGGATCTAGGTAAACTTTGTCCAAAATCATGCAAATTAACTAATCCGCGGACATGTTTGTGAACAGAGACTAAACATACAGAGACGATCTCATACCCACTGCCTCTTAACCTCAGTTGACAAATTTCTTTGGAGACTTCATGATGAAAGTATGTGGTACGTTTGGCTTTAGCAGTGTGTTGGTCAGTCTTTACTTGGGTGCTTCAATCGTTCGAAGCGGATTTCTCGGACTGTGGGTCTTGACTATCTTATAGGCATATCCAGGCTTTACCGCAGATGAAGCCCAGCTCTTTCGTAATTAAAAGTTTCAACTATTTCGTTTACTTTCGTTTTCAATTCGGCAGTGGTGATCGTTTAACAATTGATTTGATCAGAGAGGATGGGATTCATTTTTCAAAATATTCATCCTTTTGAAGGATGGCATATGTAACGCCAGCTGGACATGCAGGTAAAGTCATCAATCGGTATTAAATACCGATTGATGACTCCTACATGAGTAGCCACAACTCTAATAACTCAAGAGCTTTCGCTAACAAAGCCAATTTGTAGTATTAGAGAGAGAAGAGCATAATGATATACTGCCCGTCCCTCGCCCATCTTTCTCTCCCTACTTTCGTAACCAGCATAATTTATCGTCATTTCCTCCTCTTCTCTCTGTCCTCCCGTGGTGATTGAATAACAGACGAGAGATAAAATTGGCAACTCAAAAAATATATAAATAAAGTACATGCACCGACGAGAGTCCCTGCATGTATCTAATTAACAATGTGATACGAATGTTACAGAAACTAGCAAAGTCGAGAAGTGAGGAAAATAACACAGAACTGGAATGAATACTTAAAAAAATCAGTAAGAATCATTTATGTCAGGTAATGTCTTATGGGATGTAATGGGATATTTCCCCCTCCCTTTTCTTTCCTATTTCTCCCTCTCCTTAACTGACTCTCCCACCTCTCCATAACTTATTCTCCCCATCCTTCTTACTCTTCCTCCCCTCTCTGTAACTAACTCCCTCCCCCTTTTCTCGTTGAGAAGAGGTAAGAATTAATTCTCCTTAACCATTCCCCAGCACTGCTTAAGATGGACGTCCTGAAGGTTAGGTTTGGTGTGTGGCTGGGTTGGTGATAGGGAAAATGTGTTGATGGACTTGGCAAGGTCAAGCCTCCGGTAGAGACCTGGCGGAAGGGTTCAGAGTTGTTTTGTTTGGACATGTATCACTGACGATGTAATCTGAGGCATGCATTGTGACAAAGGTGAGGGGGGTGGATGTTACACTCGACGGATAATTAACGTGTAATAACACTTGTATTTAACAATCGACTGTGATCAGATAGTCTGCGTATTCAACAGATTTACAGCAGCAAATTATGACTTTTCGATGATCATACTATAACCGTGACTATTTATCTGGCTATACTAGTTGTCTCTTCATCTGTGTCTGGTGGATAAGAGCAGCGGCGTGTCACATACGGTGGCAGTAAGGTAATAAGGTAAGTGTAATGTCATGGTAATGTTAAGCTGCAGCAGATGTCAACACGACACACTGGGCCTCCACTACACTACCTCCGGGCCAGCAGGCATCAGTCTTATACTCCTGTTAAAAGTTATATTGCTTTTCCTATTATTATCACTATTTCTAATCCAACTCTTACTAATACTACTATTAAAATTAATAATAAAAATGTTATTAATAACAATATTAATAATTCAATTTTTAATAATAACAATAGTAATAATAAAAAATTAATAAAAAAATACTAATAATACAAATTACCATTAGTATTATATTGTTATAATCATTATTATTATTGTTAATAGTATTTTGCTTTAGTTGCTGGTGTCATGCCAGAAACACAATTTCTCAGATTGAGATTCTCGAGAATGTGGCGTTATTGAGTGTTAGTCAACCCTTGAAGCAAGGCAAGTTTTGAAGGAAACTAATTCTTCTTTTACCAGTTTTACGACACCCAGACACTAACAGTGCTCTCTGGCAGCACCTAGTCATGAGTAACAACGACAGCCGCTCCTGTCAAACCGCAGCAAAAAATTACCCACCGCCCTGGTAATTTAGAGAGACTAGAGTCAACAAGTTACTCTTGTTTTCTAGCCTTTGAGGCAACGAGGCTACACACGAACTGAGCCATGATCTCCCATCTCCCTGGTCCAACTACTTGGGCTGGACGGTAGAGCGACGGTCTCGTTTCATGCAGGTCGGCGATCAATCCCCGACCGTCCAAGTGGTTGGGCACAATTCCTTCCCCTCCCCCCGTTCCATCCCAAATCCTTATCCTGACCCCTTCCAAGTGCTATATAGTCGTAATGGCTTGGCGCTTTCCCCGGATAGTTCCCTTCCCTTCCCATCTCCCTGCTACAATAAGGCTCTACACCTCCAGTCCTCTAAAGCCATTTTAGGTTTTATGGTTGTAAGTGTTTCTCACACCAGATGGATTGATCGCTGTGTTCTCGCTACCGTTTTAACGTATGTTAACGTCACAGTAACGACTCGTTACTAGTCCAGGTCTCCGGATGCGCCAAGAAGGATAATCCGTCCACTGGCTGGTGGTAACGTTATATCCCATCACTCAAAGGCCGCCATACCCTGCCCACTGTCTCCAGCCTACTAGACCTTCACTTTAACGTTCTGAGATATTATCCTTCTATCTCTGCATCCTGGTTATCTAAAAGGCTGCACAAATCCCGGACGTATCCTTCTACTACATTTATACTAAATTATTAAAAGTAATATACACAATAAAAGAAATCTGCTGGTTATAAACTAGGCTGTTGATACACGCTACCAACAGTGATAACGAGTATTACCTGTGATACACGTTATCACAGTTCTGGATATTACTCCCAACATTTAGCCCCACACTTCTGCCTGCTGCCCGAGCCCATCACGGACACATCCAGCATTTCCCAATACATGTCTTCAATTTTTACCAAAATGCTAACACTTCGTTTCTTGTGATTCAGACCAACTGTAAATGGGCAAGCGATAAGTGAAGGAGTAACAGACAACGGGAGAACATTTACCAGGAATATCTCTCGTTCAGTTATAATGCAGACATGATAACATTCATCTAATCTCCCACTCTGGGCACACATGAACGGTATACACTGTATCATTTAGAGTGCATTATACATTACTAATAATAATCCAACCTGGATAAGAACACGCCAAGGAGAGGTAATCGGTAAGGCACAGACAAGTTGATCACAGGAGGGAGTTGTGGTAAGGTGGGCTTGTGTGGAGTGGGTTGGGTGTGGTGGTTATATAGAGATTAAGAAGAGGTAATTAGGGCTAGAAGTTTTTCAGCCCCGCTCCTGTGCCAGGTAAGTCCTTCACGGGCTCACCATATCCCGTGCTACTTGGAACTTTTAGTTCCCAGTAGCTGAATCTTAAGCAACAACAGGTAAATAAGTCTGGAAGGGAGTCAAAGTATGATACCTGATCAATCAGGCTGTGACTCATACGTCAGGCTGCGAGCAGTCGCGTCCAACAGCCTGGTTGACCAGTCCAGCAACCAGGAGGCCTGGTCGACAACCGGGCCGTGGGGACGCTAAGCCCCGGAAGCACCTCAAGGTATGTGGAGTCGAGTACGTCTTGGGTGGAGATGATGAGGTGGAAAGTGTGCAATATTTCTGGGTTAAGTTAGGTGAATAGGTGTGAAATGGAGGTGGGATAGGTGAAAAAATGTACGGTGGGACAGGATAGGGTGTTGGGCAGGCAGGTGTGGAGTGGGACGAGGTGAGATTGAACCCAAACCAACGCTGAAGAGAAATTAGCGTTTGTAAGTCGAGCTGCCCCCTGAAACACGAGCTTCAAAACGACTGCAGCTTTTAGACAAGTCTAATAGAAACGTAATTTTCAGGAGTGTACAGGATATATACAGCATTTTCACTTCAACTTAAACAACTTTCGTTTCACTTATAATATATATATATATATATATATATATATATATATATATATATATATATATATATATAATATATATATATATATATATATATATATATATATATATATATATTATAAGGGACTTGACAGGGACTTGATGAAATTAACGTCTAAATGACCCCTCACTTGCTCTGGTGCTCTTGGGAGGTGTTGATCTTTGGGGGATTTAAATACTCCAAAATTACCATCTCTTTTAAGGGTCTGAGCGGTGGTGCAGAGGGTTAAGGCGTACCTGTTATGCCAGTTGCTGGAAGGCTTCTGTGCTGGCTAGGGTTCGAGTCTCCTGGTGGGAAAGTGTTCTAAAGTTGTATACTTAACTCTCGTGTTTAGGAGAGTTGTGCCTTAAGCAGAGACACTGTGTCTTCCCATATTAACAGGGACTTGATGAAATTAACGTCTAAATGACCCCTCACTTGCTCTGGTGCTCTTGGGAGGTGTTGATCTTTGGGGGATTTAAATACTCCAAAATTACCATCTCTTTTAAGGGTCTGAGCGGTGGTGCAGAGGGTTAAGGCGTACCTGTTATGCCAGTTGCTGGAAGGCTTCTGTGCTGGCTAGGGTTCGAGTCTCCTGGTGGGAAAGTGTTCTAAAGTTGTATACTTAACTCTCGTGTTTAGGAGAGTTGTGCCTTAAGCAGAGACACTGTGTCTTCCCATATTAACAGGGACTTGATGAAATTAACGTCTAAATGACCCCTCACTTGCTCTGGTGCTCTTGGGAGGTGTTGATCTTTGGGGGATTTAAATACTCCAAAATTACCATCTCTTTTAAGGGTCTGAGCGGTGGTGCAGAGGGTTAAGGCGTACCTGTTATGCCAGTTGCTGGAAGGCTTCTGTGCTGGCTAGGGTTCGAGTCTCCTGGTGGGAAAGTGTTCTAAAGTTGTATACTTAACTCTCGTGTTTAGGAGAGTTGTGCCTTAAGCAGAGACACTGTGTCTTCCCATATTAACAGGGACTTGATGAAATTAACGTCTAAATGACCCCTCACTTGCTCTGGTGCTCTTGGGAGGTGTTGATCTTTGGGGGATTTAAATACTCCAAAATTACCATCTCTTTTAAGGGTCTGAGCGGTGGTGCAGAGGGTTAAGGCGTACCTGTTATGCCAGTTGCTGGAAGGCTTCTGTGCTGGCTAGGGTTCGAGTCTCCTGGTGGGAAAGTGTTCTAAAGTTGTATACTTAACTCTCGTGTTTAGGAGAGTTGTGCCTTAAGCAGAGACACTGTGTCTTCCCATATTAACAGGGACTTGATGAAATTAACGTCTAAATGACCCCTCACTTGCTCTGGTGCTCTTGGGAGGTGTTGATCTTTGGGGGATTTAAATACTCCAAAATTACCATCTCTTTTAAGGGTCTGAGCGGTGGTGCAGAGGGTTAAGGCGTACCTGTTATGCCAGTTGCTGGAAGGCTTCTGTGCTGGCTAGGGTTCGAGTCTCCTGGTGGGAAAGTGTTCTAAAGTTGTATACTTAACTCTCGTGTTTAGGAGAGTTGTGCCTTAAGCAGAGACACTGTGTCTTCCCATATTAACAGGGACTTGATGAAATTAACGTCTAAATGACCCCTCACTTGCTCTGGTGCTCTTGGGAGGTGTTGATCTTTGGGGGATTTAAATACTCCAAAATTACCATCTCTTTTAAGGGTCTGAGCGGTGGTGCAGAGGGTTAAGGCGTACCTGTTATGCCAGTTGCTGGAAGGCTTCTGTGCTGGCTAGGGTTCG
The DNA here is from genome assembly GCF_040958095.1 of Procambarus clarkii. Lineage (NCBI taxonomy): Eukaryota > Metazoa > Arthropoda > Malacostraca > Decapoda > Cambaridae > Procambarus > Procambarus clarkii. The sequence continues at coordinate 23,243,735 of NC_091205.1, forward strand.
AGTCTCCTGGTGGGAAAGTGTTCTAAAGTTGTATACTTAACTCTCGTGTTTAGGAGAGTTGTGCCTTAAGCAGAGACACTGTGTCTTCCCATATTAACAGGGACTTGATGAAATTAACGTCTAAATGACCCCTCACTTGCTCTGGTGCTCTTGGGAGGTGTTGATCTTTGGGGGATTTAAATACTCCAAAATTACCATCTCTTTTAAGGGTCTGAGCGGTGGTGCAGAGGGTTAAGGCGTACCTGTTATGCCAGTTGCTGGAAGGCTTCTGTGCTGGCTAGGGTTCGAGTCTCCTGGTGGGAAAGTGTTCTAAAGTTGTATACTTAACTCTCGTGTTTAGGAGAGTTGTGCCTTAAGCAGAGACACTGTGTCTTCCCATATTAACAGGGACTTGATGAAATTAACGTCTAAATGACCCCTCACTTGCTCTGGTGCTCTTGGGAGGTGTTGATCTTTGGGGGATTTAAATACTCCAAAATTACCATCTCTTTTAAGGGTCTGAGCGGTGGTGCAGAGGGTTAAGGCGTACCTGTTATGCCAGTTGCTGGAAGGCTTCTGTGCTGGCTAGGGTTCGAGTCTCCTGGTGGGAAAGTGTTCTAAAGTTGTATACTTAACTCTCGTGTTTAGGAGAGTTGTGCCTTAAGCAGAGACACTGTGTCTTCCCATATTAACAGGGACTTGATGAAATTAACGTCTAAATGACCCCTCACTTGCTCTGGTGCTCTTGGGAGGTGTTGATCTTTGGGGGATTTAAATACTCCAAAATTACCATCTCTTTTAAGGGTCTGAGCGGTGGTGCAGAGGGTTAAGGCGTACCTGTTATGCCAGTTGCTGGAAGGCTTCTGTGCTGGCTAGGGTTCGAGTCTCCTGGTGGGAAAGTGTTCTAAAGTTGTATATATATATATATATATATATATATATATATATATATATATATATATATATATATATATATATATATATATATATATATATATATATATATATATATGTATATATATATGTATATATATATGTATATATATATGTATATATATATGTATATATGTATATATATATATATATATATATATATATATATATATATATATATATATATATATATATATATAATATATGAATATGACCGAAAAGGTAAGATTAATAATTCTAACCCGAATTTTCTCAATATTTCTAATGTTTTTCTTCACTGTCTGGTAATAAAAATAAAAAAATTCCAAAATTCATTTTTTAATTGTCTGACGCCTGAACGCGTTTCGTAATTCGTATTACATTTTCAAAGACTTAATTTACACACAAATTCTTCGTACTTATACTCTATTGGATGAGGTGATATTGTACAAAAGTTTTGGGTGTGGTGACAAACACAAGACAGAACACGAAACAATGGGTATAAATTGGATAAGTGAACATATGAATGGAAGTAACTGCAGAAGGCCTATTGGCTCATACTTCCTCTTGCTGCTTCCATACTGGTTCGGGGTCTTGAAGTGGGTAGAATGTAGTTGTGCATTATTTGGCTGTTGATTGCTGGTGTTGACTTTTTGATGTGTAGTGCCTCGCTGATGTCAAGCCGCCTGCTATCGCGGTACCTATCGATGATTTCTGTGTTGTTTGTTAAGATTTCTCTGGTGATGGTCTGGTTGTGAGAAGAGATTATATGTTCCTTGATGGAGCCCTGTTGCTTATGCATTGTTAATCGCCTGGAAAGAGACGTTGTTGTCTTGTCTATATACTGAGTTCTTTGGGGGCTTACAGTCCCCATTTGGGCATTTAAGGCTTAGACGACGTTGGTCACCTTTAAGGCGTTCTGCTTGGTATCTGGAGAGTTTTTCATGAGTAGATTTGCCGTTTTTTTTGCTTTTATAATAAATTGTTAAATGTATTTTCTGATTTTTGTCTGTAGGGATAACGTTCCTATCAACAATATCTTTCAGGACCCTTTCCTCTGTTTTATGAGCCGTCGAAAAGAAGTTCCTGTGAAATAGTCTAATAGGGGGTACAAGTGTTGTGTTGGTTGACTCTTCAGAGGTTGCATGGGGTTTCACCTTTCTATTTATGATGTCTTCAACGAAACCGTTAGAGAAGCAGTTGTTGACTAGGACGAACGGTATGAGAATAGCTTGAGCTACCTCATCCCTTTGTGGGTATTTATACCTCAATAAACGTATTTCAATTTAAATTTCAAGACTGTCACCAGCCTCACCTCCCATTTAACAAAGTCTACGAGCCCCGTATCCCCACCTGCCGGTCTGTCCATTACACCTCACCCTCTATACACAGTCCACACTCTCACAGCCAGTATACTGCCGCAGGGGAAGCCCTGACCTTCGACGCATCAGGTAATAACCGACCATTGTTGCTGTTAACAGGAGTGTGTTGTGACGTCCAGGTGTGTTTGTGAGCTTACCTAACTTACCCGTGTCTCTTAAGGGGAAGTATAAGATTTAGCTCTATTAGATTTACATTTGTCGATGTACTAATGCTGTCATACTTAAGCCTTAGCGTTATGAATCGAGGTAGCTTCCACAGCTTCTCGCACAACTTGTATATAATATGATGTTGGTGTTGTTAAAGATTCGCTACTTGGAACAAAAAGTTCTAAATATCACGGGCTATAGTGAGCCCGTAATGAACCTTTTTTGTATATAATACTTGGAAGGTTCCTATAGTCAAAGTCCTGAAGATTATTCTGATATTGACCAATTTGGTATAAACCTTTAAAGCTGTTCATATCAACTTCCAGGTATTTTTCCTTACAGCACATATTACACAAAAATATTTGGATTCGTTACACGATTCTTAACATACGAGGGCACAAAGACCCTGGGGGGGGGAGGGTGGAAGGGGGGGGGGAACAGCCCAAATGCGCTCGGAGGACATAAAATCACTCTCACAAATATAATTTCTGGCAGCAGCGAATATCAGTTGGCTGCAATTTATTGAAGGTCCTCGATCCTATCATGCAATTAAATAATGGTTTCCAATTTTATTACCAGAAGGAATTTGCCGCCGGGTAGAATTAAAATCAAGGAAAAAGATTGAATTTTCTTAATATTACTTTGCTGGAAAGTTACGTAAGCTTTCAGGGGTTGTATGAAAGTATAAGAGTGGTCAGGTGTTGAGAGTTTGGCCAATTTTCAGGTGTAGCAAGTTTGGAGCGTCTTCAGATGCAGAGGTAAGATCCTCTCGCGCGCTCTCCTGCACGCACACTAACAGGTTCTCACACAGGTTCTCGAGGCCGAGCGGACAGCGCTCCGGAATCATAGTTTAAAGGCCAGGGTTCCATCCTTGGCTCAGACAGAAACAAAGGGCAGTGACTTTCAATTCCTGGTTCTGTTCATCTAGCAGTAAATTGATACCTTCGAGTTAGACAACTGCTACGGGCAGCTTCTCGAGGATGTGTGTGTGTGTGTGTGTGGGGGGGGTCCTGATTAAATATATGTAATATATATGGTAGATAAAATTTGGACGGGATTCGGTAAATTAGACATGCAACGATTAGAAAGACGGGGTCCAAGAGCTAACAGCTCAATCCTGCAGATACCGATAGTAAATGCAAATAGTTAATTCACACACACAAATCTTATGCAGTCTCCTTGCAATCTACTCTCCAGACAGCATTTCATTCTTACGCCAATGACTGGAGCATCTGCCGACAGGGATTACGGTTCGAAGAGGCTGGCACCGCTTGGAGGTGGTGAATGAGATGAGAGGGGAATAGAGTGAATAAGAAAGAGAGAGACGAGAGAGAAAAGGCAGCAAGAGACGAAGCAGCAAAAAAAACTAGTATCAAGTGTTGTCAATTACAGACAAAACTCTTGAGGCGATAACCTAACAAAAAACTACAGAACTTCTTGACCCTCACCATTTACTGTGAAGTGGACAAGATAGTCACAGGCAAGGTCGTTCTGCTGCTGATCTCTTGTTGAACCTCTCCACCAAATGGCTTCAGTCTCTGGACGAATCCCAAGACCAGCTGCGTTGTTACGCTGGACACAGACGGTGCTTTTGACCAGAAATCGTTAAGCTCTAAAGCACTTGGTAACTCAGGTTCCATTCTACCGTTAATATCGGTCTACCTTCAGGAACGGACTGGCACAGTTGGCTACAGCTTCAGCCAGTAACCAACACCATTGTAGTTTTCCGATAGGTGTTTTTATTCCTAACGGCAACTAATAGTAATTTTATACCAGCCAGGAGTTTTTAGGGTCAGGCATTAGATAAGCTGATCAAGGATAACATCAGTAAAATCTCAAATGAGCTGTAGTGTGTGAGAGAGAGAGCGAGCGAGAGAGAGAGAGAGAGAGAGAGAGAGAGAGAGAGAGAGAGAGAGAGAGAGAGAGAGAGAGAGAGAGAGAGAGAGAGAGAGAGAGAGAGAGAGAGAGAGAGAGAAAGAGAGATTTGTGGTTTTCTTGCACCGGTTAAACTACTAAACACTACCTCAGGCTCGGCCACTCTCAGAAGGCTTCATCTGCTCCAGTATTGACTTTCTGTCTGCCGTGAGAACCTTCCGTTACCTGCTGAAGTTGTCTGCTGCTTCCCTCTCCCGCTGGACTATTAGTTACCTTTCCTCACCTGGCAAAGTGTTTGCTGACTGTTTTAAAATTGTTGCAGCTGTCTGCTTGCTGCCTTCCTCCTAGAATATTTATTTAAGTTATTGCTCCTATTCATACTAGTTCAGCAGGCTGAGGGTACTATTTTACCCGCTCATCTAAATGTTTCCTTCCTTACTACTATAAGGAAGGAAACACACACACACACACACACACACACACACACACACACACACACACACACATATATATATATATATATATATATATATATATATATATATATATATATATATATATATATATATATATATATATATAAGGGGAGATATGGAGCCAAGCATGTTGTTGTTTTAGATTCAGCTACTCGGAACAAGTTGCAAGTAGCACGGGCTATGGTGAGCCCGTAACTTACCTGGCACAGGAGCGGGGTAAGTAGCACGGGCTATGGTGAGCCCGTAGTGGACTTACCTGGCACAGGAACGGGGCTGTAACTGGTGCCAAGCACGTATCGCAAGCGGAGAGAGAGAGACGTGAGGTAGAGAGGTTTCGGGAGTTAAAATGTGACCTTGGCACACACTGCTTATCTTTTCATTCTGCCAACATCTGACCAGCCTATGTCCGTCTGTAGCCCAGACCATTTCCCTTGCAAATGTTGGTGAGGCTCGCCCCAAACGTCTGGCCTCCAACCTTGGATAGCCATTTTACTTTGTAGATATAGATACTTCGCTGCCTACTACAGTTAACACCAATGGAGCAGAGGAGCATTTCAACATCCCTGAGCAACATTTAATTGCTGTTTGATACAATATTCAGAACACAATTATTTTTTTTAGATCGCCCCGATATTTTACCCAACCAAAATACTGTTACAGTTTTTGCTCAGAATCATCAAGCAGTGCTAGCACATGCCATGTTCTGTCAGTTGCAGCAAAGGCATGACGTGAATGCCTTTCAAGAGCCAATATGGAATGATATGAATACCACACAGGATCCAACACAGTATGCCATGAATACCATTCAGGATCCAACACAGTATGCCATGAATACCAAACAGGATCCAACACAGTATGCCATGAATACCAAACAGGATCCAACACAGTATGCCATGAATACCAAACAGGATCCCACACAGTATGCCATGAATACCAAACAGGATCCAACACAGTATGCCATGAATACCAAACAGGATCCAACACAGTATGCCATGAATACCAAACAGGATCCAACACAGTATGCCATGAATGCCAAACAGGATCCAACACAGTATGCCATGAATACCATTCAGGATCCCACACAATATGCAATGAATACCATTCAGGATCCCACACAATATGCCATGAATACCACTCAGGATCCCACACAGTATGACATGAGCGCCACTCAGGAGCTCAACACGGCATGACATGACCTCGTTACAAAAATTCATTGGCAATTGAAACTTTTGTACCAAATCGAACTTCTCCAATCGTTTCCCGGCGGCCACCAGCGCCCGCGGACTAACTACCACTCGAGAACCCCCGTTGGTATTGATTCTTCATCTCGCCTTCCGCGTCACCACTTGGGCAGCTCCAGCCATCATTCTGGCTTTTAATATCGTTCCCTTCCCAGAACGTCATTCAAGTTGATACACACCTGCTTTAACGAGTGCGGTTTAAAGTAACAGCTTTGAAAAACAATCTTATATTCAGCCTAAGTGTCAGGGACTGGAATAATAATAATAATGTTTATTTGTACAAATTACGCATTAATTATATTGTATGTATACATGGTACTGAATTATTAATATTATTGTTTAGGTCGTTAATCTTTCACAACCTTTCCAGCAAAAATTTTAAGCTCACGTTCCAAGTTTACATCAGTATAGAAATTATTAACAAATATATAAATTGAGAAATTTAGGGGTAAATAATATGAATAAGGTGAGAGAGAGAGAGAGAGAGAGAGAGAGAGAGAGAGAGAGAGAGAGAGAGAGAGAGAGAGAGAGAGAGAGAGAGAGAGAGAGAGAGAGAGAGAGAGAGAGAGAGAGAGAGAGAGAGAGAGAGAGAGAGAGAGAGAGAGAGAGAGAGAGAGAGAGAGATTAAGACAGAGTGAAGGCCATTCCATATCCCTGTTAACACGATAACAAATCCTGCAAGACTTAGGATAATCCTCAAGTGAGGCATCTGCACAAACTTCCTCCCCGTGAGGAATGATCCTGGCCTAACCCGAACTCTTTTAAATTAATAACACTAAGAACCTGCTCAGTTATAAATGAGAGCTTCCGCTAACTATACCATGAGCAACGAAGATCAGGCCGAGCGAGCATTCAACTACGAAACAATATCTGCGACTCGCCTAAGACTGTGCTATGTCGCGAACTGTATAAAAGCGAAACGTAATTACAGCGACCAGGCATCGTCGTGAAAGAGATCAAACCAGTAAATTCCAAGAAAATCCTCGCACCAACTTTGCCGGGAGGAGGAAACTTGTGACTAAAGCCTCGAGGATGGTGAGGGCCAATACGCCATCTCTCTTTGTATCACAGCAACGGAGTTTCCAATTGTCAGATGGGCTCGTTAAAGGCATGGGAGAGATATATTTTAGGAATGTGCGGCACTGTCAACGATGTGTGTAGAATTGTGGATGTTTTGAAGGATGTGCGTAGAGAGGTGAACATCCTGAGAAGTATGTTTAGGGATGTTTCCACCGTGATGACTTACTGTTGTGTACAGCGCCAAGGTGATGTTAGGGATGTGCATCCTGTTTGGGGGGGACATTTAAGGGATAAACTTACTTTGTCAGAGATTATATTTTTCAATTTAAAATGTATATTTTTTAACATTTAACCTTTATTTTTATACTTGTTCTTTTACCACGTATAGTAATTAAAATAATTATAAATTATTAGTCCTCAAGGACCCATTTGTATTACAAATACACAATTCGTTAAACAAAATGGAACCAATTATAAAACTTGTTAACTTTCGAAATTTGAAATTAAATGTTCGATGATAAAAGGAAAAGCAACACCGAAAGAACCCACCAAGACAGTAACTGTATTTGCGTAAATGAAGCCATTTTGGCTCCTGCCATCTCCTATATCAGACTTACTTGGTGGCTAAGTACACGGTTCGTATAGGGTAAGTTGCCTTGCGTTTTAATATTCATCAGTTTTCCTTGAATATCCAAAATAAGTCACACTACACCTGTAATTTCACTCAGGCTGTCGTGCTGAGCGCCAGAACATTGCCGCCAGAGTGGCTGAGGCAAGTGCCTAGATCACCAGCACCTCTTGACTGGCAGCTGAAAGAGTTGTCTGATCTGCAGACGCATATCGATATACTTATATATCATCCAATTTCCTCGATACACATCTTTTGTTATGCCTCTATAATATTCATAATACACACACACACACACACATATATATATACATATGTATATATATATATATATATATATATATATATATATATATATATATATATATATATATATTATATATATATATATATATATATATATATATATATATATATATATATATATATATATATATATATATATGCTCTTCCTTTCTTCTCCATTTTAGCACCCTTCCTCTTACTCTGTCCTAATTGCAAGCCTTATCAACCCTTTTTGTGAACCACGCCGCTTTTCAGCGTTGGCAAATATTTGCACAGGTTAAGCGGCTTAGCTAGAATGGTTTGTCAGGTAATTGATGCCTTGAAGACGCTAAGGCGGCGTTCTGGTGCCCTCCGGAGGGGTTGTTCAAATGTTTGGAATTGTTAGCAATTTTTTGAAAGCGGGTGGTTAGTTTATTTGAATTTATAAAAACACAAAGAGTGGATTTATTAGATAAATTTTTGGAGAGTGTTCCTACCAACAAATATTTGTAATTTGTAAGAGAAACGCCGTTATAGAAGCTATTAAAGGAAAAGTTTATGAAGTCGAGTGCCGACAAGGATGTATTGGAAATTTGATGAAGTCATTCATTATCGGAGAAGTTACCTACAAGTAAAGTCAGCTCTCACCTTGGTGTTTCTCAACCAGGATTTTATCCACGTAACAAAATTTATAGTAACATTGTTTGTCGAGCTTATTTTCTCGCTTTATTGATAATTCATGTTACGTAAAGGCTGATGGTAAGATTGGTAGCGTAATCATTAAGTTTTGCTGATGCTTGAGAGTTGAGCTGCTTGCAGAGTGATAGACGTTGTTGATATCATGATATTTTATAAGGCTGTGATTACAAAAGAGGATATTCATAATTTCGGCTGACGTCATCTACTATGTGACTAGAGTTAGGATCAATCAACAGCAAGACGTGACAGGGTAATCACCCTGCTGGTAAATGTATCGTTTAGTGAGAGCCTCAAGTGCTACCCCAGAAGTAGTCGCTTGATGCATGCAGGTAATAGAGGAGCGTACACCTCTTCCTGCTCAATCAGATAAAGTGCTTGCACACACTTTAATTCCCACACACACACAAGATAGACACATGTAGAACACACCACGAGCTCACTTTCAATGAGTTGCTTTCAAGGATGAAGTTCAAGTTCCATTACCATCTATTTTTTATCATTTTACCTAGAGACATGTTATTTTAAACATACACCTAAACCCCCAGTTAACATGTTGTTAAAGATTTGCTACCTAGAACAATGTCCCAAGTAGCACGGGCTATGGTGAGCCCGTACCCAGTTAACAGCAATTAGTGGACATTATTGATACAGAGCATGCGATCAGTTTCTGTCACCTTTTATACCGTATTGGGTTGTTAAACATTGCTCAAGAGTGGCTTCCATGTGTTTACCTTTGTGTGGGTGTTCGGCTCACGGGAAGACAATGCCATGTGCCGGAGAAGTGAAAGAATACAAAACAAAATGGTGGTGAAAGGGGAAGAAAGTTATTATTACGTTAGACTTCGAATATTTACGTTATTTACGTTAGACTTACGTTATTATTCATACGTAGTAACTGTATCTGTTTACTCCTTTAAATTATTTAGTTATTCATCTACTGCAAAATTCAAGTCATAAGACCCTGCAAGATATGGTGATGTGAAAGCAACAGGAAAGTGAGGAGTTACTCCGGCACTGTGTCTATGCACTCCGGCAATACATTTCTGCATATTGCCAAAATCTGTGTCTCTTCATTCTGCCTGTGTCACTGCACTCTGGCACTGTGTCTGCACGCTGGTACTGTGTCACTGTACTCTGGCACTGCCTGTGACTACACTATGGCACTGTTTGTGTATGTGCATTATGATACTGTCCGTCTAGGAACTATATCACTGAGTCAGTCTCTGCATGCTGATACTGCCGGAGGAATTGTTTAATGAATGCAAGATTAACATTTAAAAAATAACTTTTCCACTATACACAATCTTGTTGATGGCACAAAGTCATGTTAAATTCCTTAAATGAGTACCTTGAGCGGCATCTATATCATGAGTCATTCACAGCGGATTTTGGAAACCATGTACCAGCTTTCCCGTGTTAGATATTGCTTTTCAAATGCAATATAATTTGAATTCAAAATACATTATTCTTAAATGGATATACATTTACAATTCATAAAAAGACATTATTAATTTATATAAGAAAAGGTATAAAAATTATGTACTGTATAGTAACTATGGTAAAGTCCATGATAGGAGACTCAGTAGTTGAAAACCTTTCCAGGATGCATGTATTGCATCCTGGAAAGACCAAGGATCTTTCTCAGGATGATCCTTGATCCTCCTTATGCTCACATCCTCCTGTGAGTCGGAGTAGGATAAGCCTAAAAGGCTTCCTGTCCCAGATTATGGAAATCAAAGTCAAATGTTGCCATAACATGAAATTGCGAATATGTCACGTGGAATAACACACCATGGGACAGTACGTGCCCGCGTACCAAGTTCGTGTTAGGATGGTTGGTGTTAGAGTGAGGAGTTCCACCCTATACCTTACCTTGAGGTGCTTCCGGGGCCCAGCGTCCCCGCGGCCCGGTCGTCGACCAGGCCTCCTGGTTGCTATACCTATGGAGGGGTATTGTTACCCCCCCTGGCATAACAACATGCAATGTAAAGTTGATGTTCGCGCAATACCGTCTCAGGGCGACTAACTGTTGAAATCATCTACAATGGGGCTCGGCTATATTTGATCTGTAGTATATATATATATATATATATATATATATATATATATATATATATATATATATATATATATATATATATATATATATATATATATATATATATATATATATATACATGCCTTGTTTCACCAGCAATGGCAACTGTGTAGATGTGTATGGAGATGAGCTACCTGAAATATTTCAATTGACTAATTCATATCATGATGCTAACCTCAAGGTGGAAGGTGATTTAAACACCAATTTTTCTCGACAGGATCCATGTTTAAATTTGCGTTCATGGATGCTGAAAATTTACATAATCCTGCTTTCAATGATGACTTTAATATTAACTTCAAGTTTCAATCACGGAATGGGAGACGAAGGTCTCATATTGATCACTTTCTTATTGATGGTGATCTAACGGGTCACATCTGATGGAATAAGACTATTAGTGATAGTGACAACCTGTCCGGGCATCTTCCGGGCATAGTCACCTTCAATATATCTCATTCACAAGTTGCTGCTGCCAGTCACAAGAGAACTCTCCTTACAACACATCTAAACTGGGAGAAACTGACCTGGGGTAAGTTTAAATGCCTCCTTAGATCATTTAAATATCAAGTGACGGAACTGTCCGCGCTAATCTTCAGGATAACTGGCATCACAGTCTCGTTGACTCCTTTAGCATCAGTCCTGTCAACGCTAGTTAGAAATAGTAAATTGGTAATTAGAAACGTACTAGGCACGTTTCTATTTACCTAATGCCTCTGTTCACCTAGCAGTAAATTGGTATCAGGGAGTTAGGCAACCGTTGTGAGGTTGCAACGTGTTTATATACAGTATATACATATATAAGACATTATTATACGAAACAATTAACTGTTATCCATTGCTTGGGTTGTCCAAATGGCTTTGTTGGTGATGTTATTAATGAGCGTAATTATCTACGACTCGTCGATTTATATCTATAGTTATATAAGACAAATTATGCCACACATCATTATTGGCCTATAAATAATCAGGCACATTAATATTCATTGCTCACGTCATACATAAATTTAAAACTATCTACATCAATTAAATATATTTTATAAATATAATATGTCTTCAAACCGCATTGGTCTTGATATAATTAGAGTTTACAAGGAGACTTGTATCAGAGGAAATGGCTTAAATAAGAAGTTAATTTGGGTTTACATGGCATTAATTAACCAAGAGGTAATAGTTCGTCTTGTTACCGCGGTCAAGTTCCTTATTTGTCTCTTCTCAGGTTACGTCTAGTTATTATAAAACGTGTAACAAAAGTATGTTCTCAAGGAGGAAATATTGTTTTTTAAATTTAATATTGCAGTGATTGTTAATTATTTTTTCTGTTTTGAAAGATTTGTCTACTCCATGACATTAGTTGTCAATGCTTTCAGATCTTGACAATTTAAAAATGGGAATTATAACTCAGTGCCAAAAATAAAAAAGGTAGCAAAATGTTACTCAGAATTCTATCCAATCCCTAAATGTAAATCCGTGTGTATGAATGCAGGAGCTCAATTTAAACCCTTGATAAATATATAATACAAATAAAATTAAATACAAAATTATTTATTTTCGGTATGATAATACCGATGATAATAGACTTGGGTTACATCTTATATATTTGCTGGTTAATCACTTTAATCTTCAAATTGCCTAATAAAGAAAGATTAATGTTTTATTTGTAGTATTTTAAATCATTTCTTCGGTATGTTAGTTGACGTTCAAGGAGAGTACCGAAGCCTGATAAACGACACAGCTCTGAGATAATGACTACCTACCTCCTGAACCATCACAAGGTTGAAGGAAGAAAAAGAAGGGTAGAGGAAGTAGGACTTTAAAAATTCGTGAAGTCAAACATGCGTTGCAATGTGCATAGACTTTTGAATCTGGTCTCGTTTGCCATTACAATCATGACTTTAAGACAGAAGGTAGTGTTAACTTGCATTATTCTCTCTAGTATGGTTGGAAACTTCAGTTCTTCCCTCATGTTGATGATTCTTGTGCACCTGGAGCTTTGCAATTACTTTATTCACTCTCGTATTCTTGAAGATATCCTCACAGTATACCCAAAATTTGCCAGTGCAGGCTATTAAACACATGGCCCTGTATGACTAACCATCCTGCGAGATGGGGACTTGTATTACCACTGCTACCTTATTCAATCTTGTGTTGATGATATCCTCAAAATGCATCCGGAGTCTGCCAGTGCAGACCGCCTATCACATGTCTCTGTATGACTAACCATCCTGTGTGATGGGGATTTTATAGCATCACCTAGTTAGCTTTTTTTTGACACACTGTACTCCACTTCATATAGTCTAGGGTAGCTGCACTAATGCAGATGTACCTAATGTGTTAATAAAAAAAAAAAAAAAAAAAAAAAAGCCATTACAATTAACATATGGCCCCTGTATGACTAACCATCCTGCGAGATGGGGACTTTTATTACCACTGCTGCCTTATTCAATCTTGTGTTGGTGATATCCTCATAATGCACCCAGAGTCTGCCAGTGCAGACTGCTTATCACATGCCTCTGTATGACTAACCATCCTGTGTGATGGGGATTTTAAAGCATCACGTAGTTAGCTTTTTTGACACACTGTCCTCCTCTTCATATAGTCTAGAGTAGCTGCACAAATGCAGATGCACCTAATGTATTAATAAAAAAAAATGAACAGCATTAGAACGTTACCCAGTATTAAACATTCCATTGTTGACTGTGAGAAAGAACCGGGTCATGATCTCACACTAAACTTTTGGATGTCCAGTCATTAGACCCTTCAGACTTACTGCTACGAAGTTCCCGGAGATTTACAATTACTTTACCTTTAGGATATGCTCATAATGCATCTAAAGTTTGCCCGTGCAAACTGCTGATAACTTGTCCCTCTATCACAAACCACCCTGGAGTGGTTTGTGAAACTGTTGGTATCACAACAGTAGATTATGGACTGTTAGTACCACATAGTTAAGCTCTTGACACAAACTATGAAACTCTTCATACTGCCTAGAGTAGCAGTATATATGGTAATATACCTGTATTAATAATAATTATAATAATTATTATTACTGATAATAATAATAAATGTACACTCATCTCTGTACCCTTGGCCAGAACGGTTACTACTACATCTACCTACTTCTATGGCTTTACTACAAAAGGGGCACTATAGGGTTCCAGGAATCTACAGCCCAGCTGGGGTACACACCAAATTGAAACAAAGGCAGTCACTAATTATTTAAATTGGTGGGTAATGCAGTTTGGCCGGAAATCAGGACAAACAGAGAAACTAGGGCCAGTACCTCAGGACTGAGGGGTATGGCTGACTCCATCTGGTGCCTCCTCTCGCCTTACCACCGTATGGAAAATAGACACTGTGTTGACTTTTTCTAAGTTGAGTTTCCCATGTGCGGCCTTGTTTATATTGAAGACCCCATGGACCACCCTTCTCAGCTCAACTAGCCTCTACATGTGCCCCTCTGAACTAGTGTTTAATTATGTCAATATCTACTTTAGACATGAGCAATGGTTACAACTGACCTCCAGCTGTGATCACTGCAATGATGCCTGCTACTACCTCACCTCCACAGATCTCCAGTATCATCTATTGATACTGGTAATGGCTCAAAAGGGCCACCACTTACGGGCTATTCGTGCCCGTGCCACCTTTTGGGTGGCTTAATCTTCATCAATCATCAATCAATCTGCTACTACCTGTCTACCCTGAAGGCACCTAGAGTGACCAGTCGCAACCTGGTGAGATTTCCCAGATTGAATATACTTGGAGCACAGTGGAGGCAGACTATGGAGGCGAATATACTGAGATAAAAAGTAGGAGTGCCACACGCACGGAAAAAACAAATTAGGAAAACCGCACAAAAATCTGAATCACCATCAGTGTACCTGACGAGGCGTCCATGGTCATTCCCACAACAAGTGGCAAGTCACAGCCAGTTCTGACCTCCCAGGAAGGAAGGCGTGGCTGGCCTCCCTCAGGACATCAGCAGCAGAAGGCAGTACTTCAGGGTGATACTGTATCATTCTGGAGTATACACTACACCTATAAATCTTTACGTTCTTTGGATGCATCACTAAATATTTTTGTATCCAGGTACCATCAAGACGTCATCTCTGCCTTATCTACAATGAAATGGGTAGCCCCGCATTTGGTAATGTCGACACTACCTCAAGCACCAACAGATTTACATAAAGAATAGATTATCACATCCTACTCCAGTGACCATCACCTTCCGTACGCCACAAAAGAACTAGTACTACGTACAAAACGTATTTCCAGTATTTCGTAGCGCAATCCGGTAAACATAATTGTCTTCATCTTGAATGGTTACTTAACATTTAAAAATCTTATTATTGTCATCATAATATCTTAGGTATCCTCACCAGCAGCGTGTTTTCAGTGTAAACGTTTCAACCATGTGGCCAAACACTGAAACTATGAAACGGTTTCTGCCTTATACTTATAAGGTATTTTTTTGTGATATATAGGAGCGTTAAGATGGATTGATGAGTAATGCGAATGTATTACGAAAACGTTGTAACTCACCAGTAGCACCGCCGGTGAGCTCAGCCAAGGACTACCCCTAACAAAGATCCTTCTCCCGTTGACCGTGGGAGCCGGTCGGCCGAGCGGACAGCACGCTGTACTTGTGATCCTGTGGTCCAGGGTTCGATCCCAGGCGCCGGCGAGAAACAAGGGACAGAGTTTCTTTCACCCTATGCCCCTGTTACCTAGCAGTAAAATTAACCTGGGTGTTAATCAGCTGTCACGGGCTGCTTCCTGGGGGTGGAGGCCTGGTCGATGACCGGGCCGCGGGGACACTAAAAAGCCCCGAAATCATCTCAAGATAACATGAAACAGTATCCATCCCCTACAAGATAGTCTCCAGGATGCCTTAAAGAGGGCGTGACATTACACGAGATATGGCAACAGACGTACGAAACTGTGTGGAAGTGACTGCATGAACAGAATGAAAGTATTTGCAAATAAAACTTATAATCACGATCCGCACTTAATGAAGAAACCTTTAATCAACTTTCGTGAAATTGTTCTAATTTTTTACCCATTTTTATGAGGGTTCATACTTGAAATATTTTCGTTTTGTTTTTTTGTGCTATGACAATATCGACAATATTATTGAAGACATTTACTTGGCATCGTTGGAAAGCTAACATACATGTCCATAGAACCAGGGAATGATTTACATCTTCCATATCTTAAAAAAAGACTTGTCTAAACTGAAATTTAAAAAATACAATAAATTAAACTCTCCACTGACGTCACAACGTTTGTTGTACCCGTTTATTGTGTGAAATTTCATCCAAATCGAATGAAAACTTACGAAGAATAAGAGGATTAAGCATATAAATATTATTCTGAGATCTGAGCTTTTCCGCCAACAATGCTGTGTAAACAAAAAAAAACCAGCATTTTTCTGTTTCAAAATACAAAACTTTTTATATACTTTCCAATGCCTTTTACTGAAATTAATCCGATTATGTTTCAAGTTTTCAAACAAACAAACAAAAAGAACATTAGTTGGCCCCTCTCCAGCACTGTCAAACTGGCCGACCAAATACAGAAAAAAATGTTGCTGAAAGTCAAAAATTTATTGGCAACTAGACTGGGTACCCGGCGGTGCCCGGGTCGACCCGATACCCAGATCACGCCCACACAACCTCCCCCAGCCTCACCTCCACCCCCCCCCCCCCCCCCCAACCCACAATCTACACCTGCCGCCCCTCTATCTCTCTCTTTCTCATATATAATATATATATATATATATATATATATATATATACACACCAAGACGGTAAAGAAACATTTACCTTATAAAACTGTATTAGAGGCTTTCAGATAATCTCTGTAATCTTGATAATGTAATTTTTTACCTCCCTACCCCTCCCTTCCCCCTTGCTACCCCCCCTCACTCACTCTTCCTACCTTACCTCACCCACACTCCCTATCCCCCCTCACCAACGCCCCCCCCCCTCCAACCTCAACTAACCACAAAATAATGTGTTTCCCTCATCTTTCACGACCTCCGTTAACTGGATTAGCTTCCTAGCAATCACCGGGTGACACTCCGTCCCCCTCCTCCTCCTCCTGTTCCTATTTCCCCGTCTCTCCTCCTTCTCCTGTACCCATTTCCTCGTTTCTCCTCCTGCTCCTATCCCTCTCATTTCCCTCCTTTTCTTGCCAATACTGATCGCACTGGTCCAAGCCCCAGCAAATGGCTTTAATCGTCCAATTAAACCCCGTACATGACAAGTCTCAGTTCTCCTTTGACCAAAGAAATCAATTTTACTGGACCCCACGTTTCGTTTCTGTCCTTTGACTACTAATTGACAGTGGTCTAATGGGTGTTGGTTATTTAAAGCAGCCTTGCTGTGAATGGTGATTGCTTACACTATCTGTGATTCAAGCTCATTCATTTTGTTTACCACCCTTGCTGCATACGAATGTGTGTGTGTGTGTGTGTGTGAGAGAGAGAGAGAGAGAGAGAGAGAGAGAGAGAGAGAGAGAGAGAGAGAGAGAGAGAGAGAGAGAGAGAGAGAGAGAGAGAGAGAGAGAGAGAGAGAGAGAGAGAGAGAGAGAGAGAGAGAGATATTTTCATTCCTGCAGGTAATGAAGAAATATATTAACATTCCAGTTGTCTAAAACCTGGTATTAACTATCAAGCTAGTAACTCTCCTCCCTGTGATCCGAAAATTGTGGCATTTGCTGCACTAAACCTCCATTATAAGCTATTAGATGTCCGCTTTGGCAGACTCCTCCAATGGGTTATTTAAGAATATCTATGTTAACTCTTCCATTAATACAAATTACTTTGACTCTTAAGACGTGTCATTATGTAACACAAAATTAAATATTTCGATAACTTGAGAATTACAGTCAGCCTAGAGGGAGGATCTGTTTGTGTTCGTTCAGAGCAACCATCAATGTGCTCGTCTGTATGTGTACATATCAGTCTGATCTGCTATTTGTGTACCCATCAGGCTGCTCTCTTACCTGTGTACCCATCAGACTGCTCATCTTCCTGTGTACCCTTCAGACTGCTCTTGTAGCTGTATACGCATCAGTCCAATCACCAGTCTGCCTCTGTATGTATGTCGATCAGTCTAGAAGTGTGTCCGAGTGTGCCAGCCACACAGTGTCGGAAACATTGAAAATTGCTTCCTTAGAAAGTGTCAGATAAGATTTCTCGAAGTCACGAGGGACAAGAGTAGTGTTCACGATATCAAAGGTCAAGGTCAAGCAAACGGCCTGACTCCTATAAAGCCCAAATTACATTCAAGTAATAGCTCTTGCTAAGATATCTTTGGTCTGTTGGGATTTACGCCTCGGGTCAGGTACTGGAAGAAGCTCGGTTATTTGGTTAAAGAACTGAACCCGGATTCACGAAGCAGTTACGCAAGCACTTACGAACGTGTAAATCTTTCCTCAATCTTTGACGGCTTTGGTTACATTTATTAAACAGTTTACAAGCATGAAAACTTCCCAATCAACTGTTGTTATTGTTATAAACAGCCTCCTGGTCCTTCAGAGCTCAATAACTGTTTATAACTGTAAACAAAGCTGCCAAAGATTGAGAAAAGATGGATAGGTTCGTAAGTGCTTGCGTAACTGCTTCGTGAATCTGGCCCCTGGATCCGCCAGTCGTCTTGAGGAATAGTGCTTATTCCTCACACTTTTCCTAACATATCAACTGAGGCACTCGGGCGTGCGAGGCGAAAACTACCCATTCAGCCGTCCTCCTAAGCTTTCCCAACGTCAAAAAACTGTCGTACTAAATTGCTCTTATCCTAACCTACCAGAGGACCCAAAACAAAAAACGGGACAGTATGACAATTTCGCGAGCCGCTACCATTTTCTAGTACGACAACGTTTGGCCTTAGGTAGAGTATACGTCAAAATACGACGTTCTATTAGGAGGCCGGGTTGAACAACTACAACACACGATAACCGCAAACCGTAAAACTACGAACTTAGAAGATGGCGAAAAATTTCTCGATTTTTTTCCACGTGTTTTGTAATCTTCATAATATTATTGTGTGAGCGATAATATAGTGTGACGACTCGAAATTTTTTAATATTGTGTGTCCTATAATTCATTATATTATATATTTTATTTAGTACATACACAAACACAATTTTATGTTTCTAAAAGACAGAAACACAAAAAATTTCAACATTTTCATTTTTAAAACTTAAAAGCTGATTCACTCTCGTTTTCTAACTCCATATCTCTCACCATCTCTCTCATACACATAATGTCTTCACCATAACTCTTTCTCACTCTCTTTGTTACCTCTCGCTTGACATGTCTCTCACCATCTCTCTCTCTCTCTCTCTCTCTCTCTCTCTCTCTCTCTCTCTCTCTCTCTCTCTCTCTCTCTCTCTCTCTGTCTCTCTCTCTCTCTCTCTCTCTCTCTCTCTCTCTCTCTCTCTCTCTCTCTCTCTCTCTCTCTCTCTCTCTCTCTCTCTCTCTCTCTCTCTCTCTCACTCTCTCTACCCTCTGACGATCCGCAATTTTATTTATTTGTCACGCACATATATTGACCATATTAACAGGCTTTTATATTTCCGTGAACTACATCAATAGGGGGATAAAATATACCTGATGGTTTATTCCTTTCGGTGAGCAGGGAGAGAGGATGACAGAGGGAAGGTGGGCAAGGGAGACGGTGGAGGGAGGGGTGGATGGAGAGGGAACGAGAGAAGGGGTGGAGAAAATTGAGAGGGAGAAGGAAAGAAAAGTGAAAACGAGGTAGAAAGACGTTGGAGGTAAGCGGAGGTCAGGAGAAGTATGGGGGACGGAAAGTGACAGGAGGTTAGGAGGGAAAGATACGAAATGAGGGAATGGGTATAGGAAAGGTGAATGGAAGAGAGGAGAGGAGAGGAGAGGAGGGGGAGAGGAGGGGAGGTGCAGGAGGGGAGGAAATAATTTAGCGTGTCGTGTCAGTGTCATGAGTCATAGAGTTGTGATTTATTTCGTTATATATTATGATATATTTTATTATTCCTCTCGACGGCTGGATTGGCTGGCTCGCTGTCGATCCAGTTTTGAATTAAGCGCATTAATCTTCAAAAATTAATAACATATATATATATATATATATATATATATATATATATATATATATATATATATATATATATATATATATATATATGACTCATGACACTGACAGGATCCACAAGGTCTTCTCTGAGTACTCTTTATTTTCTTCTCCGAGGCTATGGGTCCCTACACTTGCACCAGAGGTGGTACCCTTCCTATATAATATATATATATATATATATATATATATATATATATATATATATATATATATATATATATATATATATATATATATCAAAGAAATCATAATTGCCTGATATATCAATGAAAATAACTTTGAGACAATGTGATGATTCGAACCTGCGTTCTGGTGACTGCCAGACCCTGGCCCTAACCCTGGGTTAGGGCCAGGGTTGGAGGCACTCAGAGATAATAACGGACTAGGGCTGGAGGCACTCATTGTTTATACATCCATCAGTGCCTTTTATTGTTTTTGATTAGCAAAATATTAATAATGGCACAGGCCAGCGTACTGTGCAATTATTTATCCCCAAAATGTCAGTCGGGTTATTTAATATTTCACATTCATAAAATGCATCATTAATTGTTATAAACCAGAGAATTGTGTTATAGATTTTTTAACCAATATTTGTTTTTTCTTTTTTAATTAAATACTCGACGCTCGCCTCCTGAAATTATTCTCTCCGAATATATTATCTCTAAACGATTAATTTGGTAAGATGTGCCTCACAGTGGTAATTAATGTTATTGACAGTTAATATATATATATATATATATATATATATATATATATATATATATATATATATATATATATATATATATATGTATATATATGTATATATATATATATATATATATATATATATATATATATATATATATATATATATATATATATATATATATATATATATATATATTAGTATATTTTGGTAGCAGTCTTTCCTGTAGACATATATTATTAAATATGACCGAAAAAGTAAGATTAATAATTCTAACACGAATTTTCTCAATCTTTCGTACATTACGCTTCACTGTTGGAGGTAAATCAAAAATCACTTCTCCAAAATTCATTTTTATTTCTAGTCTGACGCGACACGGGCGCGTTTCGTAAAACTTATTACATTTTCAAAGACTTCACAAATACACAACTGATTAGAACTTACGTATCTATGCTATTATATCTACATTTGAGTGAGGTGGGAGGGATGATGTGGCATATAGTGATGTGGCATTAACACAAGACAGAACATGAGGGGATATTAATAGGGTATTAAAAGTATCAACACAAGACAGAACAGAAACAATG
>NC_091205.1:23269849-23272349 GCF_040958095.1 Procambarus clarkii
CGATTTATAAGCATAACTTAATTCTCTATAACTTCTCTTGTGGACCTTTGTGCGTCATATAATTTAAGTCACAGTATTAACAGTATTTAACTGTTAATACTGAAAATAACTAACTGATATTTATTATAACTATAATAAATATTATAACTGATATAAAAATAACTAATATTTATTTAACTGAAAATAAATAACAGTATTTATATATTTTCACACAGCATTAAACAGTATTTTCGATTCTGTGGTATCAGATTCAAGAGTCAGATAGGGCCAATGAGTGATCTTGAAACCAATATGACACCTACAGAAAAAACAACTTCAAACAGTTTGACGGTCCCAGCACATCATAACATCACACTAAAGTCCCCTACGGGCTCACCATAGCCCGTGATACTTGGAACTTTTTGTTCCGAGTAGCGGAATCTTCAACAACAACAACAAACATTACACTAGTCAGACTGTGTGACCTACAACCGTTAATGAAATAAAAACCTTCAAACTCACAACTCTGCAAGGTGGAAACGGAGGGATCAGAGTTATAGCTGCGGTGATAACTAGTTATATAGCTGTTGTTAAATGCATGTTATAGCTAGAGTTATAGCTGTTGTTAAATGCATGTTATACCTAGAGTTATAGCTGTTGTTAAATGCATGTTAAAGTTTTAATATGCAGGATCCTTGCATAAACCTTGTAGGGACATGATCGAGAGTGCTTCATCTTGAACGATGCCAAAAGGAGGAGTAGTTAAACGTAACAACATTCACCACAAGCCCTGTTAAGACTTCCGCTAATATAGGCAGCTTGAACAAATCCACAAGGGCCGTGACGAGGATTCGAACCTGCGTCCGGAAGCATCCCAGACGCAGGTTCTGGGATTTTGTGGATTTGTTCATTTGATGCATCACATTAGTGTGATCTCTGTGTGTAATAAGCAGCTTGTTTCCAAGAAAAGTTGCTCACACTTCCACCAACTTGTACATTTTTTGTCTCAATTGAACATAACAATGTTCCCGGAAACTTGCTGAGCATAAGACCAAGGTAATGTCAATCTTTCAAGCACCAACAATTGTCAGACTGAATATTAAGAACAAATGTAACTGCAGAAGGCCTATTGGCCCATACGAGGAGGGGGCCATATTCAATAGCAAAAAAATTCCACACTAAAAACAAAGCCTCCCCTACCCTCCTCCTCCCCACCAACCACAAATAATCGAAGCGACCACTTTGTTAATTCCACCACGGCAAAAGATTAACAAGTTTACGCTTCCCCTTCATCAAGAGTAAACAGTTTTCCTACAGTACAAACTCTATCACAGTATTCTAGTCCAGCACTGTACTGATGACCACCCGACGCTTTATTGTGGTCATAGTACAAACTATGTACATAGTACATAGTACATAGTACAAACATAGTACAAACACAGTATAAACATAGTACAAACTACAAACTTATTGTGATACATAGTACAAACACTATGTATCCAACAGCTATGTATCTATGTATCTATGTACAATACATCCCATTTTCTTTTACCGACACTTATAAGGGAGGAAAACAAATTCAAAGAGGATTTGAGTTAATACAATAAATTTGTAATTTACTGTTTGTTTTATTAAATACTAGATAAGGTACCCGGTGATGCACGGGATAGTCTGCCTCTCTACACACCCCAATATTCCACCCCTCTTCTTTTTTCCTCTCCTCCACACCACAATCGTCCCTTTTCACCCCCCTTCCCTCTAACCTTCCTCCCCCGTCCCAATCTTCCCTCTTATATCTCCCATGTTCGCCATTCTACCTCCCCTCCCTCTTATCTTGACCAGACAAACATATTTATATATATATATATATATATATATATATATATATATATATATATATATATATATATATATATATATATATATATATATATATATATATATATATATATATAAGTGAAAAGCCATGCAACCTCTGAAGAAACAACTAACACAACACCTATACCCCCTATTAGACTATTTTACAGGAACTTCTTTTCCACAGCTCATAAAATGGAGGAAAGGGTCCTGAAAGATATTGTTAATAGGAACGTTATCCCTACAGACAAAAATCAGAGGATACAACTGACGATTTACTATAAAACCAGAAAAACGGCCAGCCTACTCATGAGAAACTCTCCAGACACAAAACAGAACGCTTTAAAAGAGACTAACGTCGTCTATGCCTTCAAATGCCCACTTGGGGACTGTAAGCTCCAAAAAACCCAGTATATAGGCAAGACAACAACATCTCTTTCTAGGCGTTTAACGATGCATAAGCAACAGGGCTCCATTAAGGAACATATAATCTCTTCCCATAACCAAACCATCGCCAGAGAAATCCTAGTAAACAACACAGAAATCATCGATAGATACAGCGATAGCAGGCGGCTTGACGTTTGCGAGGCACTACACATCAAGAAGTCAACACCAGCAATCAACAGCCAATTATTGCACAACTATATTCTACCCACCTCAAGAC
>NC_091205.1:23277349-23434849 GCF_040958095.1 Procambarus clarkii
TATTTTTGTTTACCCTGAAAAATACAAAGTAATGAGGATAAATGAGGGAGGGAGAAGTCCTCATGCGTTAGTACGAGCTGAACGTGAGGCAAAACCCAGAAACTGTGGAAGAAAATGACCTGAGAGTATACATTCCCAATATATGTCACCTGAGGATCACAGAAGCAACTAATAGTCTGCAGTATAAGCCAAAGAGACTAATATCAGAAATATCTTTAGGAACCCAGAAAAAGAGGCCTTCCGAATGTCATATCTATCTGTCGGAAGAACTCTTAAGTATGCCGAACCGGAATAGAATATATGTATAAAAAAATAATACAAATAAAATACGGAGATATGCGACTTCAGTTGTCTTAAAAACTGAGGGAGCTCACATACAATTAGGGGAAACATGATAACAACGTACAAAGTACTAAAGGTAATTGACAGGCTGTGAAAAACGAGGCAAAGATGTTCAAAATGAGAAACGGCAAGACAAGAGTAGACGGGCAGAACCTGAAGACACAGGAGCCAGAGACATCATATCTTGAGGTTATCTTGAGATGATTTCGGGGCTTTAATGTCCCCGCGGCCCGGTCCTCGACCAGGCCTCCACCCCCAGAAAGTAGCCCTTGACAGCTGACTAGCACCCAGGTACCTATTTTTACTGCTAGGTAACAGGGGCATAGGGTGAAAGAAACTTTTGCCCATTGTTTCTCGCCGGCGCCCGGGATCGACCCCGGGACCACAGGATCACAAGTCCACCGTGCTGTCCACTCGGCCGACCGGCTCCCGGTCGACATCACGCAAAACATTTCCGCCAAAGACCCATAGGCCAACGAAACAGGATACAATAAGATATCGTTGAGGTAAAATCAAAGGAAAATATGATAAGAAACAGGAGGAATGGAATGCACTGACTTAACTGACTATTGCCCGCCAGTGTAAACACAATTTAGGTGATTACACAAGCACACAATTTCCACAACAGAGGTGAAATGGTCATTTGATTTGTTTCTTGAAGCTGAGAGAAGGAAACAGCTATTGTATATATACGGTTACTTCAACCAAAAGAGCAGAGCTTATATGCAGGCGATGAGTCACAATAACGTGGCTGAAGTATGTTGACCAGACCACACACTAGAAATTGACCACACTTCGGTGGTTGTAATAGGAGCTGCCTCGTATGGGCCAATAGGCCTGCTGCAGTTTCCATTACTACTATCCCCTACACCTAACTTTCCTCCTCAGCTCTCTCTTGCCTATTTATTGCCTGTCCCTACCTCCTCATCACAATCGACTTGAGAATGGTCCAGGACGGACCGAAACGTCGTCGTCCCTTCAATTTCTAGTGTGTGGTCTGGTCAACAGTAGAGCTTATAGCTTATAAGGCAATTTTTCTTTCATTTTGCGTCTTTCTTAAAAGAATAATATATTTCGCTTCACCTATTTTCACGTTTCAAGTTAATTTTCCGCTTCCTTTCATCCTCCCAAAGTGAATAGCATAATTATTTACCGATTATTCTCATTAAATCAAGAGAAACACAGTAAAATAGGAATTAAATATTGTTGTACCTCTGGTGAGCCTCTTACGTGTCTCGTCAAAGGCCTGTAATTAAATCTCAGAAATTTTACAAATTTAAAGAGATCAAAAGCCTTTATCTCTGGAAATCTTCTTCCATAAAATGTGTAAATAACAATCTGCTGGTTGACCGTAAATACGTCATTAAGGGGGGGGAGGGTTTAAAAATTAGGTTTGACGTCATCAGTGCGGTGGAATAAGGGTTTAAGTGGCTCGAGGTTGTTGTTGTTGTTGTTGTTATAGATTCAGCTACTCGGAACAAGTTCCAAGTAGCACGGGCTATGGTGAGCCCGTAACTTACCTGGCACAGGAGCGGGGCAAGTAGCAGGGGCTATGGAGAGCCCGTAGTGGACTTACCTGGCACAGGAGCGGGGCAAGTAGCACAGGCTATGGAGAGCCCGTAGTGGACTTACCTGGCACAGGAGCGGGGCTGTAACTGGCTAGAGGTGACGATGCGATGTTTTACGGTTTTACTCATTAGTTTTGCGGGCTACTCATGCCCGTGCCACCTCTTGGGTGACTTAATCTTCACCAATCAACTGGTAAGACGTGACGTCATCAGAGTGCAGAGTTTGCTGTAGCTCATGATGATGATTGGTTCGGGGAACAGCTATTAGTGCGGACAGATATTTTAGCTTCCTCAAAACAGCCCCGCTCCTGTGCCAGGTAAGTCCACTACGGGCTCACCATAGCCCGTGCTACTTGCCCCGCTCCTGTGCCACGTAAGTTGCGGGCTCACCATAGCCCGTGCCACTTGGAACTTGTTCCGAATAGCTGAATCTATAACACCATAACAACTTCAGCTTCCAATACGAGGTTCCATCAATGAACTCGTCAACGCCACACCTTCTCCTGAGCTCCCTGACCCAACAACATTAGTCTAGGGACCAGCTGGTAATGCCAGGAATCCAGATGATGAGTCACAATAACGTGGCTGAAATATGTTGACCAGACCACACACTAGAAAATCAAGGGACGACGACGACGTTTTGGTCCGTCCTGGACCATTCTCAAGTCGATTGAGAACTTGAGAATGGTCCAGGACGAACCGAAACGTCGTCGTCCCTTCATTTTCTAGTGTGTGGTCTGGTCAACATACCTTCGCTGTCGCGTCAACCACCCGGTCCTAAATCTGTGGTACAGTCCATTGTGGGTGTGAGGACGCGGCTGGTGTGGGCGGTGGGTCTACTGGACAGTGCAAACACATGTCTGGTAACATTGTACACAGACATGCAAGTGTTGAACTAACTCCAGAACGTGTAATAATATCCAACCTGAAATGATTGACCCAGATTCTGGTAATGATGACAATAAACTTACTATATGTCTGACTGTATCTCTTAGGAATAACTACCGTACAGTTTATATTTTATAAAATCGTCTTAAATTATTTTTAATATTTTAGAAAATCGTCTTAAATTATTTTTAATATTTTATAAAATCGTCTTAAATTATTTTTAATATTTTATAAAATCGTCTTAAATTATTTGTTATATTTTATAAAATCGTCATAAATCTTCTTATTTTAGAATTTGTTTTCCTTAATGCCAATTAAAAGAATGAGGAGAGCAATAATAGGGAGAATTATACAAGATAAAAGCATAAAGATGAGTCGGAACTCCTTGCACGGACCATCATCATCAAGGTCTCCAGATAATGATAAGAGAGAGCTTAGCTTGCACGTTGCGTGATCACACACACACATCAGCCTGCCAGGCGCACCCTTGGCGCACGCTGGCAACGCTCCCCTAGTGAGATTATGTTGACACACACACACACAGCAGTTGAAACATCATCACCAGAGACATCTGTGATGCTCTCGCTCTCTGGTATTCAAGTTCCAAATATAATATACTGCAACAAGCGCATTATACATTTGTTGACGAAAATTAGCCTGCATTATAACTTGATATGACGGGGGAGGGGGGGGGGGGA
Source organism: Procambarus clarkii (assembly GCF_040958095.1). Classification (NCBI taxonomy): domain Eukaryota; kingdom Metazoa; phylum Arthropoda; class Malacostraca; order Decapoda; family Cambaridae; genus Procambarus; species Procambarus clarkii. The sequence continues at coordinate 23,280,846 of NC_091205.1, forward strand.
GATGATGATACCTGCAAAATAATATTTACTTCAGAGCGATTCCTTGCAACATTCCGTGAAATCTTTATGTAGTGTAATATGGTGGAGTTTAGTGCAATCATGTTAGAATACTTGTATTGGTATAGTGTTAAACAATCATGTTACACTTGTTATGTCTAGAAATTTACACGAGGTTCGCTATACACACACCTGCTACACGAGGTTCGCTATATACAGACCTGCTATACCAGGTTCGCTATACACAGACCCGCTACACCATGTTCACTATACACAGACCTGCTACACCATGTTCGCTATACACAAACCTGCTACACCATGTTCGCTATACACAGACCTGCTACACCAGGTTCGCTATACACAGACCTGCTACACCAGGTTCGCTATACACAGACCCGCTACACCATGTTCGCTATACACAGACCTGCTACAACAAGTTTGCTATACACAGACCTGCTCCACCAGCTTCGCTATACACAGACCTGCTACACCAGCTTCGGTATACACAGATCTGCTCTACCAGCTTCGCTATACACAGACCTGCTACACCAGCTTCGCTATACACAGACCTGCTACACCAGCTTCGCTATACACAGACCTGCTACACCAGCTTCGCTATACACAGACCTGCTACACCAGCTTCGCTATACACAGACCTGCTACACAAAACTCACAACACCCACACAAAAGTATGGATCAAAATTCGAAAACTAAAAGACAGGTTTACATCAATATATCTTTATAGAAACCCGAATGTGGGAGTATACATTATTTGTACCCAGAAGGTACTCACTTCAAAACCACTATGCAATTAGTACTTTTTTTATATACGAGAGTCCTTACGTAGCGTTTCAGGTCAGGTCATTAATCTGAATTCTCTCTCTGGAATACAACCCACCAAATTGTTTAACACCTAAGGTACACATTCATTGCTGGGGTGAACAAAGGCGTGCAGTTAAGAGCTGGAGCCTAGTCAATCCTCCCCGGTCAGGATATGAACCCTAGCGAAACAGTTCGCTAGGCGCAGGGCGAGTGTGTTAGCGCCAAGGGGATTATTATATATTCCCTATCCATGATTAGGTTAGGCTAAGGTTATGTTAGGTTAGGTTAAGGTTATGTTAGGTTAGGTTAAGGTTATGTTAGGTTAGGTTAAGGTTATGTTAGGTTAGGTTAAGGTTATGTTAGGTTAGGTTAAGGTTATGTTAGGTTAGGTTAAGGTTATGTTAGGTTAGATTCCATAACGTTTGGTTACGTTAACGGTGTATTATTCTCAAACATGTGAAATATGAAATTCAAAATCTATCTGAAAACCACAGAATTTCATTTTTTTAGAAAACCAAATTCTTTAAGACAGTTTCAAAGAAAACGAGTTTAGTATAGACGTCATATATTTTAAACCAATGAGTTATAATACAATAAAATTATAACTTGAGAATATTCTCTGTTTAGGACAACGGTTCAACAGTTTACAAGTTGACTATTATTTGAACTATAATATGTTTCAGGCTATCACAAGCAACTAGATAACTCTCTAGGCGGCGTGAGAATGGGATTGGTGTTTCGTGGTAATCACTTTACCCTGTGGACGGGCTCATCTATATTTATAAGAGAGAGAATGTCTGATTTGTTTATCTGATTGTTTTAGGTTGTGGAACAGACGCTAGCGGCTAACCTCACTAAACGTTGCAAGGTGTTTTGTGAATATATGGCGGGTATCATTGGGTGGGTGGGGTCGACCCCATGCCCCTCTTTAAGTAAGATTGGCTTCCATTGCGACAACCAATGAGTCCTATGAAGTCTCACATTTGAGATTAATTGTCTTGAGTGTTTTTTCAAATTATTTCTCCGCAGTTATTTGCGTTACATGCCTAACTAGAATCAAATTCATTCCCTTTTTTATGGCCAGCCACAAATCAAATACGAAACCTGGGGAAAATGCTGCTAACGATAAGAAAAGGCCACACCATCCTTATCCATTGGAATCCCTGCATTTCTGTCTGAAGACTGAGACAGAAGACTCTCCGTAGAGAATATTTTAATGCACTACCGAATGTACTCTTCCAACAGGAGTAGTGCTGTTATATAAGCTCACACTGAAAATATTTATAAATAAAACATATGTTAATAGACTAAAACATCTTAATATATTGGAATATATTACAGATTTTAGGATAAGTTTTCTAAATGTGTCCCGCACTGAATAACGTTCAAGTTCAAGTACATGAACTTGGGCAAAAGTTCATTATAAATATGTGTGACAAGCAGAGACCAAGCGGACATGACAGGAAACTAACTAAACACACTGACATGTTCCAGGAATGCTAGAAATTCTTAAGCAAATAAATCAAACTGGGAATTAAAGAAACTGCAAAAGGCCAATTGGGCTATACCTTGTTGTTGTTGTTGTTGTTGTTGTTGTTTAAGATTCAGCTACTGGGAACTGAACGTGCCAAGTAGCACGGGCTATGGTGAGCCCGTAGTGGACTTACCTGGCACAGGAGAGGGGCTGTAACTCTGGGCCATACGAAGCAGCTCCTATTTATACCCAAACTCATTTATTTATACAGCTAACCTGCCACAGACACAATGCACTGATCCCACGTCTATTATGTAATGGCTTACATGGAGAAATATTAGCAGGCAATACAACTCGATAACAAAAAGGATATTATAAGATATAAGAGGGTCGAGAATCATTGTATTATAATATAAAGTTACAGTTCCATAGAGGGTGTAACGAAGGCAACCCAGCAGCGCCTGAGGTGACAGGTGGTTTCGGAAAAGATGCAGAAATCTAGCATCACAGTATCTTGAGGTTATCTTGAGATGATTTCGGGGCTTTTTTTTTTAGTGTCCCCGCGGCCCGGTCCTCGACCAGGCCTCCACCCCCAGGAAGCAGCCCGTGACAGCTGACTAACACCCAGGTACCTATTTTACTGCTAGGTAACAGGGGCATAGGGTGAAAGAAACTCTGCCCATTGTTTCTCGCCGGCGCCCGGGATCGAACCAGGGACCACAGGATCACAAGTCCAGCGTGCTGTCCGCTCGGCAGACTGGCTCCCTTAAGTGGTAAGTGGTCTCTAAAGCCTGTGTCAGGTACGCTCAGGTACACAAGAACATAAATTTACCCGATTTAATTAGAATTAGTCAAAATTTGTCGGCTTTAAACATAACCCCAATTTGAACACCAGGCTCCTGGACTGAGGATTGATTATAAAGGGATAGGTGATAAACTAAGAGTGATCCATCCTCTTGTTATTAGTCAGTTGCATCATGTTGCAGTTAGTTCTGTTGGTCAATAGAGCCCCGTCACCTTCAGTTTGACTTGCTGTTGTGGAGTCGAGTAGTGATTAATCAAACTAAAGGTCAGATGAATATTGAGTTTATACACTACCACTTTGTTGTTCCTATCTAAGAGAAGGCAAGGACAAGGTAATTATGGGGAGAAAGCGGTATTACTATATTACATTTGGAAGGGATTTGAGGGCCTTTCCTCCGTCCATTCCCCCCTGGGAATGGACGGAGGGAAGGAACAGTGCTCAACCAGCCTGGTTAATCAGTCCAGCAACCAGGAGGCCTGGTCGACGACCGGGCCGCGGGGACACTAAGCCCCGGAAACACCTCAAGGTAAGGTAAGGTAACCACTTCGATCATCAGGGATCGAACGCGTTCTGTATTATTGCGATCATATTCGTCTAAGCAGAAGTCGGTGTATTTTTTTAAGCAGCATTGAGTTTTGTCTGCTGGCAGCTGCTGGCGCCAGCACTGCCTCCTCTGCTAAGTGCGGGAAGTAGGTGTCGGTGATTGGCCTGCTCAATTGTCTCGGGAACAGCTTTCTTGTCTTAAATGTGTGTAGATTTTAGAAGTGTGTAACGCAGTTCACCAGGAGTGCACTTGAGTGGCCCTCCATTACCAAGAATGGTTCACGATCTCGTGTTAAAGAGGCACTGCTCTGGGAGTGGAAACTACATTCTTCCCACGACACAATGTGCCCGGAAACACTGGTAACGAGCTCTAAGTACCTCAGCCTCTTGGAGCAGGACGTATCATTCCCTGAAGTGCAGCATATTGCAGCATTCGTATATTTGCATGCATATGCTTTCTTTTCACAATTCAGGCGGTAAGGAATGACATTAAATACACACACACACACACACACACACACACACACACACACACACACACACACACACACACACACACAGTCCTATCGGTCCTATCTTGTTTCTGATATATGTAAATGATCTCCCGGAGGGTATCGATTCATTTCTCCCAATGTTTGCGGACGATGCTAAAATTATGAGAAGGATTAAAACAGAAGAGGACTGTTTGAGGCTTCAAGAAGACCTAGACAAGCTGAAGGAATGGTCGAACAAATGGTTGTTAGAGTTTAACCCAACCAAATGTAATGTAATGAAGATAGGTGTAGGGAGCAGGAGGCCAGATACAAGGTATCATCTGGGAGAGGAAATTCTTCAGGAGTCAGAGAAGGAAAAAGACTTGGGGGTTGATATCACGCCAGACCTGTCTCCTGCAGCACATATCAAGCGGATAACATCAGCGGCATATGCCAGGCTGGCCAACATACGAACGGCATTCAGAAACTTGTGTAAAGAATCATTCAGAACTTTGTATACCACATATGTCAGGCAGTATGCAGCCTGGAGTATGCAGCCCCAGCATGGAGTCCATATCTAGTCAAGGATAAGACTAAACTGGAAAAGGTTCAAAGGTTTGCCACCAGACTAGTACCCGAGCTGAGAGGTATGAGCTACGAGGAGAGACTACGGGAATTAAACCTCACTTCACTGGAAGACAGAAGAGTTAGGGGGGACATGATCACCACATTCAAGATTCTGAAGGGGATTGATAGGGTAGATAAAGACAGTCTATTTAACACAAGGGGAACACGCACAAGGGGACACAGGTGGAAACTGAGTGCCCAAATGAGCCACAGAGATATTAGAAAGAACTTTTTTAGTGTCAGAGTGGTTGACAAATGGAATGCATTAGGGGGTGATGTGGTGGAGGCTGACTCCATACACAGTTTCAAGTGTAGATATGACAGAGCCCGATAGGCTCAGGAATCTGTACAAATGTTGATTGACGGTTGAGAGGCGGGACCAAAGAGCCAGAGCTCAACCCCCGCAAACACAACTAGGTGAGTACAACTAGGTGAGTACACACACACACACACACACACACACACACACACACACACACACACACACACACACACACACACACACACACATATATATATATATATATATATATATATATATATATATATATATATATATATATATATATATATATATATATATATATATATATATATAATCATTAACGAAATGCATATGTCCAATGAATAAACGGTAGAAATGTTCGTTCACATTTTAACAACGCAGCTAAACTATTATTAGAAAAACTTCTATATTAATTCGTTCTCGTGCAGAAATGCAATATATGTATATTCATGCACGACTTAAGTTTCTAATTCGAATAGAAATTACATTTTAAAATTATGTAGGACAATATGAATACATATATTTGAACTCGTTTAACTAAAGTTCAAGTACCACATAATATCACCAGTGCCAGAGGAACAATACCGAGTGAAAAAGATATCTGAGATACTGAGTGGCCATTCCATTTGAGGACACCACCCCAGCCTATCCAAACCCTGAGACAAAACCCCCACCCATCCACCCCTCAGGCATTACGGGCTCACCATAGCCCGTGCTACATGGACATTTCGTTTTGAGTAGCTAAATCAACAACAACAACAACCACCACCCCCAGGCACACCACCTCCGTCTCAGAACACCACTACCGCCTACCCTCACTTGGGGAACCAACTACTACGTAAAGAAGCCACCTAACGGGCGACCCGCGTACCGAAGCCATATATCGTGGGCGTCACATATGAAGTTGACGTCAGAGGGTCGTCACGTAAACGGGGTGAAACAGGGGCAACTCTCACTTTAATACGAGTAAGGCGCAGTACGGCACAATCTTGACTCTCGCGCTTGGATGGATAACGGCCTTATCCATCCAGGCGTGAGATGGATGGATGGACACACACGCACACGCGCGCGCGCACACACACACACACACACACACACACACACACACACACACACACACACACACACACACACACACACACACACAGCTGGTAGACGTTATTGACAGGAATTTCCTAACACAGCATGTGAAAGAAGATACTAGGGAAAGAGGAGGGGATACGCCCAGCCTATTAGATCTCATTATCACTCAGAATGTAGAAGACATCGAGCAGTTGGAACATGAAATACCACTAGGAGCTAGTGACCATTGTGTCCTAGTCTTTGACTACATGATGGAGCTTAAAATTGTGACCAAAGGACAAGAGGTCCGGGAAAGGAGACTTGATTACAGAAAAGGGGACTACAGAAGGATAAGGGACTACCTGGGAGAAGTGCAGTGGGAGGAAGAACTTAGAGGAAAAACAGTGCAAGGTATGATGAACCAAGTCATATTGAAATGCAAGGAGGCTGAAGATAGATTTATTCCAACAATAAAGGAAAAAAGCAGGAGGGAATATAATAACCCATGGTTTAATAGACAGTGTCAGGAAGCAAAGGTGAGAAGCAGGAGGGAGTGGAGGAAGTACAGAAGACAACGGACAGAGGACAACAGGATTAGATGTAACAGAGCTAGGAATGATTACATTAACATAAGACGAGTGTCGGAAAGAAATTATGAGAACGATATTGCAGTCAAAGCGAAAAAGCAACCAAAATTACTACATAGCCATATAAGAAGGAAGATGTCGGTAAATGACCAAGTGACAAGACTGAGGAAAACAGAAGGGGCATATACAGAAAGCGACAAGGAAATCTGCGAGGTACTGAATGCAAAATTCCATGGAGTGTTCACAACCGAGCCTGAGCAGCTCCCATTGTTAGAAGAGATTACCCAAGATGAAAGACTATCAGATATAGAGGTGACAGCAGAGGATGTAATGAAACAGTTGACAACACTGGATGCAAATAAAGCTGTTGGACCAGACAAAGTATCACCGTGGATACTTAAAGAGGCAGCGCAGGCTCTCAGCGTGCCTCTGGCAATGATCTTTAATGAGTCACTTATGTCGGGAGAATTGCCCAGTTGCTGGAAGGAGGCAAATGTCGTACCGATTTTCAAAAAGGGTGATAGGGAGGAGGCACTTAACTACAGACCCGTATCACTGACAAGCATCCCCTGCAAAATACTTGAAAGAATAATTAGGCTAAGACTTGTTGAGCACCTGGAGAGCATTGGGTTTGTAAACAAGCACCAACATGGGTTCTGGACAGGGAAATCATGCCTAACAAACCTTTTAGAATTCTATGATAAAGTAACAAGGATAAGGCAGGACAGAGAAGGCTGGGCAGACTGCATATTTCTTGACTGCCAAAAGGCCTTTGATACGGTACCGCACATGAGACTGCTATACAAACTTGAGAGGCAGGCAGGAGTAAGCGGAAAGGCCTTAGTATGGGTGAGGAACTACCTAACAGGAAGGAGCCAGAGGGTAATGGTAAGGGGCGAAAAGTCGGACTGGCGAACAGTAACAAGTGGAGTACCTCAAGGATCGGTGCTGGGACCAATCCTCTTTCTAATTTACGTAAATGATATGTTTACAGGAGTGGAATCATACATGTCAATGTTTGCAGATGACGCAAAATTAATGAGAAGAGTTGTGACAGACGAGGATTGTAGGATCCTCCAAGAGGACTTAAACAGGCTGCAGAGATGGTCAGGGAAATGGCTACTGGAGTTTAACACCAGTAAATGTAAAGTTATGGAAATGGGATCAGGTGACAGGAGACCAAAGGGACAGTACACAATGAAGGGGAACAGCCTACCTGTAACGATTCGAGAAAGAGACCTGGGAGTGGATGTGACACCTAATCTAACTCCTGAGGCACATATAAATAGGATAACGACAGCAGCGTACTCTACACTGGCGAAAATTAGAACTTCATTCAGAAACCTAAATGAGGAAGCTTTTAGGGCGCTTTACACTGCCTACGTGAGACCCGTCTTAGAGTATGCCGCGCCATCATGGAGCCCCCACCTGAAGAAACACATAAAGAAACTGGAGAAGGTTCAGAGGTTTGCGACGAGGCTTGTCCCAGAGCTACGAGGGATGGGATATGAAGAGCGGCTGAAGGAACTGAACCTTACGACACTAGAGAAAAGGGAGAGAGGAGATATGATAGGGACATATAAAATACTCAGGGGAATTGACAAAGTGGAAATAGATGAAATGTTCACACGTAATAATAACAGAACGAGGGGACATGGGTGGAAACTGGAAACTCAGATGAGTCACAGAGATGTTAGGAAGTTTTCTTTTAGCGTGAGAGTAGTAGAAAAATGAAATGCACTTGGGGAACAGGTTGTGGAAGCAAATACTATTCATACTTTTAAAACTAGGTATGATAGGGAAATGGGACAGGAGTCATTGCTGTAAACAACCGATAGCTAGAAAGGCGGGATCCAAGAGTCAATGCTCGATCCTGCAAGCACATATAGGTGAGTACATATAGGTGAGTACACACACACACACACACACACACATATACACACACATATATACACACTTAAAGTTCCCGACTAGGCGGGATCAAAGAGTCAATGTTCAACCCTGAAGGCACAAATAGTTGAGTACACACACCCAGGTTCTCTCAGCCGAGTGGACAGAGCTCTGCGGTCGTAGTCCTAAGGGCCCGGGTTCGATTCCACCACCAAGGCCACGTATACCACACCACCAAGGTTACCCACACACCAGCAAGGTACACCACCACAACACCACCAAATTCACCACCACCATTACCCATCCCTAGCACCAAGAAAAGCATCACTCACGCAACATTTTGCCCAAGAGACCTTCCTATTATACATCACTGTGATGTCTAACCCTATTAGAAGCCACCTTGAAGTTCTGTTCCTCCAAGATGCTCCGGGGGGCCTTTTTAATTCATCAAAGTTCGCCCAACTTATACGTCATTAAAGATTTTCTCGCGAGAGCTGGGATCAAAATTTGGCGAAGTTTTAGGAGCGGAGTATGCGACACTTTACACAATATTAGTGGTGGAAATAATAACGAGTCGACAGATTTAGCAGTAATCATTTGATGCCTACGCGTTTAAGTCCCGTGAAATATGTCTGGTCTCTTTCTCTGTGTCTCTGTGTCTCTGTGTCTCTGTCTCTCTCTCTCACCCACAAATAAACTTTCATTTAATCATTTTTTCTGTCTCTTTTTCCAATATTTATTTATGCAAGTCCAGACATTTTTCTTGATATATTTACGCGGAGGAAACCAAATAATAAACCGAGCCAGGATATTGCAAAAATAGTTATCATGCCACACTCTCCACAGCTGATGGTTAGCTTAAATAAAATAACCTCTCTTCTTTCTTCCCTTTCTTCTCCTCCTCCTCCGCTTTCTATTCTTCCTCTTTTTATTTCCCTATTCCAATGCCTTCTCGTTTTCCTGTTGCTCTCGTGGGTACACCACCGAGGGCCATCAGAAAAATATCTTGCCTTCCCGGCTCGCTGCAGTGTACACAAAATATTACATATTTTCCTAAATTGTTTTATCATAAATATGTGAATATATTTATACTAGTTTGTTTATATTTGTTGCTGTTACTACCATTATTACCAGTATTAGCAGCACAAATATTGATATTATTAAGAGTAGTGGTGATTGGTATGTAGTTGGTTGGTTGGTGGTAGTGGTGATATTATTAAGGTTGTAGTAGTATCGATGGTGATGGTTGTAGTAAAAGTGGTTGTAGTAGTAGTAGTAGTAGTAGTAGTAGTAGTAGTAGTAGTAGTAGTAGTAGTAGTAGTAGTAGTAGTAGTAGTAGTAGTAGTAGTAGTAGTAGTAGTAGTATTGGTAGAGGTGATGAACGTGGTAATAATGGAATAACTATTACCATCACCATCAGTATGGTGATGGTAATAATGGTAGTTACAGTGTTAGGTGTGGTAGTAATGCTGGTAATAATAGTGGTCTTTATTGGGAAGATAACTGGTAGTAATACTAGTGGTAAAAGTAGCATTAATAGTGATAGTAATAGTGGTAGTAATGGTGGTATTAAATGGTGTAATAATTGTGGTGGTAATAGGAATTTAATAGTGGTATTAATAGTGCTATTAATAGTAGCAGTAATAATGGTAGCAAGGGTGAGAAAGGTAGAGTAAAAATAAAAAGGAAGACAAATTTAACTCACATTAACAAATGTAAATTAATAATAATAACAACGGTGCAACTAACAATAATAATATAAACAACACAAGTTCTGAAGGTGAGGAAAGTTCGAAGAAAAATAAACAATAAACCAAGAATATAAAGACAAGAATGAAAAAAATAAACAAATAATGACCATTTCTGGACGTCACACTAATCAGAATAATTTACATCAATGTTCTAAACTGAGTCAATAATAAAGTTATAGAATTGAAATGTATTGGGAAAATACAGTAATATTTTATTTCCAACAGGACAAAAATCGATACAGTCGAACGTTAAACCGGAGGGTGAGTAGATGCACGTGGAGGAAGGTGACAGACTCAGAGAAAGGGGTCTAGTGCCTCTTCCCCCATCTCAGTGTCTGGGAGGGGGGAGGATAAGTGGGGGAGGGGGGATAAGGGAGATGGGGAGGGGAGATAAGGGAGGTGTGGGGGGAGATAAGGGAGGTGTGGGGGAAGATAAGGGAGGTGGATTAAATGTCAAAATTATAAATGCTAGAACAAGGAGATATTACTGGAAATCTCGGTACTTACATTAGTAAATGTAATATAAGTTCAGAAGTTTGCAATAATGTTGTTACTCTAAGAAGCATGCGATGTTAGAGTAAACTCAGGGAACTCCACCTCACATCACTGCTGCAACCTGTCCTTGCAACTAATACATCTCATTTTGTACGTTATGGTCACCCCCAATGTACAAAATACAGAGTACTGAGAACAGTAGCAGTTCACTAATATCCACGTTTTCTATGCATCGGTTGGTTAGGTTAGGAGGGTGGCTTGGGTTTACACGTTTCTGGTTAGGTCAGCACTTTGTATTTTGAATGTTTTGGCAAATCAAGATAACGGGCAGGGTGGAGAGCAAGAGATATATGACTGTAACACACATGACACCAAACACCATAGAGTGGACAAACAGTGTTTAAAATACACACACACACACACACACACACATAGGAAGTGATGTGGTGGAGGCTGACTCCATACACAGTTTCAGGTGTAAATATGATAGAGCCCAATAGGCTCAGGAATCTGTACACCTGTTGATTGACGGTTGAGAGCCGGGACCAAAGAGCCAGAGCTCAACCCCCACAAACACAACTAGGTGAGTACAACTAGGTGAGTACACACACACACACACACACACACACACACACACACACACACACACACACACACACACACACACACACACACACACGTTCAGGCGAACAACCACCATTTACAATAATGAGAAAATATATCAAGGTATTAAACACTCGACTCGTGCTTATTTGGCCAAGGAAAAAGGCAACGTCTGGGAGCCCTAAATAATCTTGAATCCTCTAGCAAATGTTTGAATATTATTAAAGTGAAAATACGAGGGCACAAGGAGCCAGGAGTGAGGTTAATGCTAAGGTTTTTGGTCCTATGTTCTAAGGTATAGATGCAAGCTATTCAAATGAACAGATAATGAATGGTTGAGAGAGAGAGAGAGAGAGAGAGAGAGAGAGAGAGAGAGAGAGAGAGAGAGAGAGAGAGAGAGAGAGAGAGAGAGAGAGAGAGAGAGAGAGAGAGAGATGACCTACACCTACTACTTCTGTACTTCTGAACAAGGCAAAGAACTCTGCGACTCATATCTATCAGCTTAATACTAAATAAAGTAATTCTTAATTACAAGCTAATAATAATAATTAAACATATAAAAGTTTCAAGGTTCGGCCTTCAAATGAGCTTAAGCAGGAAAGCAACTCTAAGCTTGAAAAGACGTTTGCATGAAATTTGTCGGCGGGTTGACCAAACATTTTTTGCAGTCGTCTTAATATTCCTAACGGAATATTAGTAACATTGCTAACGAATCCCGTTGTCTAGACTCCCGCTATTATTTCCCCGTCTCCTAGCAGACAGAATGAAGAAAAACAGTGTGAATAGTGATTGGTAGTTACAAAAACAAGAAAACAGTTAAGTGCATCAGAGATAAGCCTTAACATGCTTCGATAGTTAAATAATAATACCATATTACTACCCCTCTAACTGAACATGATATCATTAAGATCTTACTACCACTTCCTTGAACGTGTTATCCTTAAGATCTTACTACCATCTCCTTGAACTTGTTATCATTAAGATCTTACTACCCCCTCCTTGAACATGTTCCCATTACATTATGTACAACCCGCTCGTTCAGCACGGTACCATTCAAATGTTACTATACGCCCTCGTTGAACACGTTGCCATTAAGGTAAGACACTACAGCATTCGTTGAACATGTTATCATTAAATTACGTTAACCCACTCGTTGACTGGTTCAGAACACTGCAGCTAAAGTATGTATGTCAAAGCAAGTCTAGAGTAAATATCGCCAGCATGGAACCCCTCATCTAACCACACACATAATTTGAAACGGAGAGACGTTCGAATCAAATAATAATAATAAAATAATAATAAAATAATAATAATAAAATAATAATATTTATTCAAAAGAATGTGTGTGTTCAAAGAACATAAAAATACCCTCACAGCATAAGACCCACACATAATACCCTCACCAGCATAAGACGAGGCGGGACCAAAGAGCCAAAGCTCAACCCCCGCAAGCACAAATAGGTGAGTACACAACATAAGAATATAATACAACTGTAGGGGCCGGAGTTACACATACTAATGAAGCCACTATTACGCAAAGCGTTTCTGGCAAAATCCCATTATAATCGCAGGCTCTGAAACAAAGCTATTACGCAATATCAAACCACTGTGGGGAAGGAAGAGCAACGAACGTGATCACGCCAAACAACATCCTTCGTTCCCGGGAAAAAACAGACACAGTCTGGACGGGAAGGAAGGAGGGAATTATCAAGGAAAAGCGCCAAGCCATTACGACTATATAGCACTGGGAAGGGGTCAGGATAAGGATTTGGGATGGGACGGGGGGAAGGAATGGTGCCCCAATCACTTGGACGGTCGGGTCCGGACGTGATTGACGAAGACGAGCCGGGAATTAAATTAAAACCCCTCTTCGGAATGGGGATAGCGAAGAAGCGGAACGAACTAGGAAGTAAAGTCATTGAGGCAGAGCATAAAAACTTTTCAACCAAAATGTATGTATGACAGCTGGGGTGGACAGCACTTCGGATTCGTAGTCCTGAGGTTCCGGGTTCGATCCTCGGTGGAGGAGACAAATGGGTAAAATGTTACTTTCACCCTGATGCCCCTGTTACCTAGCAGTAAATAGGTACCTGGTTAGACAATAGCTACGGGCTGCTTCCTGGGGGTGGAGGCCTAGTCTAGGACTGGGCCGCGGGGACACTAAGCCCCGAAATTATCTCAAGAGAACCTCAAGAAGATGACAGATACCAAAGGGGTTTAGGGACAAACTGATCCAGCCGAGTTGAAGGCGCAGAAGCGGGAACCCAGGAGCTACATCTCAAGTCTGAATGCAGAGACAGACTAAACTAGTGTTTACTTTACCAGTATATGAAGTATTGCCAGTGCCTATAATGTCTACTCTTATCCTGATGGTTCTGTACAGTGTTGTCAGCGCGCTCGGCCTTCTACAAATAACTAGATTGGAAAAGTAAGTGCATACGCACGTGACAACAAAAACAATACAAAAACATTGCATTTGCCAAGTGCAGCGCCGTGTTTAAGGATCACACAGCTCTGCGAATAAAAACCTTCTTGTCAATAGCATCAAAAGAACAAAATATCAACGAATCGTATATCTTTTTATCTCGGAAATCGAAACAAACACAAAATACAAATACATATACATATCGATAATCTTTTAATATCACAAGTAAATCAACAAAATCAACACGAGGCTCACAACAGTCACTATACAAAGCATTTTAACATCTATAGTGAGTTACACAGTTATAACAACACAGTTACTAGTCTTGCTCCACACCCACCCAACTGGGCGGCAGCTTTAGTCATGGGCATGCATTAACTACAGTAAGCAAATTTTGGATAGTTCGCTAAGATTCCTTGGAGTAACAGTATTTGTTCCAATAATCCCCAGATGTCGCGATAGCAGAGAGACCGGACGATTTGCAAACAATCTTCCCTCAACTGGCAAGAGGTTCAACGGCCCTTAAGATTGACGACAATGAAACTCTTCAGCGAGAAGGTAAATATTTGGTAAGCGAGTACCTGCGCCGATTTCAAATTTACAAGCAATCAACTTGGGTGTTCTTATGTCTTGTCTTCAATAATGGCAGAAGTGAGAGAGCGAGAGAGAGAGAGAGAGAGAGAGAGAGAGAGAGAGAGAGAGAGAGAGAGAGAGAGAGAGAGAGAGAGAGAGAGAGAGAGAGAGAGAGAGAGAGAGAGAGGGTGGGGGGGAAGGGAGGTAGAGAGAAGGAAGGCAGTTTAAAAACCCTTTTGTTAGACCAATGCTGGAAAAGCCAATCCAGCACCAGCCTGGAATCCGCACTTCGTGAAGCATAAAACCAAAATTTAAAAACTAAAGGAGCTTGCAACAAGATTAATGCCAGAGCTAAGAAGGTTAATCATGACAATTGGGTAAGGGAACTATAGATCTCGCAACCTAGAGTGCAGAATGTGGGATATGATCACAACATACAAGATACTGAGGGGGGAATTGATTAGATGGACAGGGTCAGCCTCTTTAAATAAAGAGAAAGTAGGACATGAGGACACAGTGTAAGTGAAAACGCATGCGAGTCGAAGAAATGTAAGGAAATACACGTTTCCTATAAGGGTGGTCAAGAAGTGGAATGCACTGAAAGAAGTCGTGGAAGCCACCTCCATCCACAGTTTTAAGGCCAGATTTTACAATGAATTTAATCAGAATAGTTAAATTTGACAACGCAACTGGAGCAACAAAGCCAGTAGACGGGACATAACCTCACTTGTGGGTAGTCACTAACACGCGAGTACTGATAGGTAAGTACCACAACACCACCACAAACACCACCACCACCACAAATACCACCACCACCACAAGCACCACCACCAGCACCACCACCACCACCACCACACCACCACCACAAGCACCACCACCACCACAAGCACTACTGCGCATATCTCCACCTCTGCGATGCTGTAGCCTGCTAAATTAAGTGATCGCGAGGTATATATAAGAATCGATGTTTATAGACAGTAAATTTAATTAATGCAGATGGCACATATTAAAAGTAGGAAGGAGCTCCATTTCAGTAAAATTATTGGCCTATTTATTTTGCTTTAGGAGCGTTTTTCTTGTGTAGTCTGGCAAGCAACACGCCCTATGGTCTGGTGTCTGATTGTGATGTTTTGTGTGTAAAAGTTAGGTAGTATTGTTGGTGGGTACTATGGTCAGGAACTACCAGTGTGATTACACTGTTATTTATAACATTTATCGTGAAGATATCATGCAACTTATTACAATTTTCAAGCATTTTCTTTTATGGAAAAATAGTTTTTGTTGTATTTTTTTTAATAAAATAAAATAAAAAATAAAAAAATAATCTTTTGTTGTATTATATATGCTCGAGATTCTTTATTTTTGGCCAGTGACAAGTGAGATTCTTTATTTTTGAGTCAAAACTAATACAACAAAAATCAAAACTGATACAACAAAAATCTACTAAACCTAACATAACATGACTAAAGTCAGTAAATCAAGTTCTTAATATCAAATATTAATATCGTTAGGAGTGAACTAATTTGGAAACCAAAAAAATTGAATATACCGAAAATCGCTCTGCCTATTAGGCTTACCGGGCCTAGCTTACTCGAGCAAGTAATGCGGTTCTGGACATTAGGTACGACATCTGCGGTATGTGCGTGAAGCATTTAGAGCAGCGAAACTCATACAACAGGAAGACAATGACACAGTTCATGAGAAGTTCGAACCTAAACAGCTGTGAGTCATGTGTAAAATATTTTTTACTCATAGACAGGGGGTTTAGCGAGTAGATTAACGAGAACTTAGTGACTGTTTATGAGGACGGGCGTCCAAGAGACAGAACTAACATCTCACCACGTTCGGTTCATGCGCATAATTATCGATGACAGGTCATTAGTTCCTCGCCTACATTTAGGAAAGGTTTTCACACAAGCCGAAATTTGCGACATTATGACAACTGATCATATACGATAGCTCCGTCCCCCCCAAAAAAGTTAAGATAATCTAACTATACATAAAATAGACAAATTAAAAAAATTTGTATGTGTATAATTTTTTTCAGTTTTAAGGCGCGTTTATGTAACAATAAGGGTCAACTTAGGAGAGAAGACTCTTTCTCTCTCTCTATACTAAGTTTTAGTATAGAGAGAGAAAGAGACAGGGTGTTTCATTCTGTCTCCAGGAACCGGTGGAACACTTGTATAATGAGACACCGGGGATGTGAAGCACCACAATGACCTGGTGGCCTACTGGGAGGAATAATGTCATTGTAGTACACGAGAACCCGATACAATACCTTTTGACGTTATTATACAAGTAAAACACTGTCACTTGACCCTGTCTTGTCACTGGCCATAATGGTCATAATTCGACAATACTTACTAATAATTAACTTTATAAATTTATATGAATTCTCCAGGTGGTGTTCCAATTTTTCAACCCTACAAACTACTGCAGTCAAATTTCATTTTAATTTCCAGAAAAACATTATTAATTTGTTTTCAACTTAAAAGTCAAACGTAACGCAAGATTTATCATTATTATTAAATAAATTATATTACACCATTTATTCCTGGTGACCCGATTAATCACGTTGTAAATTTTTACGGCGTTTGACGTTTTTTTGACGTCAAACTTCTATCATTTAATACCTGTTAATAATAATTCCAGGATGGATGTTTATTGTTCTTTGAATAGATGTCAATTAAACATTCTCTTATGGCGTCGTAAAGCAGAAGTTTACAACTGTGTTTAGTGTTGCTTGTCAACTTGAAGATACGATGAGTTATGAAGCCAAAATGTCACACAAAGGTTTCTGCAAAGTCCAGTTACAATATGTCATGATTGCAACTAGAGGATTTCACGGTCCCAGCCACAGGTCCCACACGGTCCCAGCCACAGGGTGTCCCGGTCCCAGCCACAGGGTGTCCCAATCCCAGCCACATGATGTCACGACCACAACACTAGATGCAACGGGGCAGCCAAAGAGGTCAAATTTAGAGTAGCATTCAGTTACTAACATTTTCAACATTTTCGTAACATTGGTCCGTACAAAGTTAGAATTTGCAGTGGTGGTGTAGTGTCCCTACTTAAATAAACCCGTGAACCAGTTCCAATGAGGCATGCCACGAAATACTTACCGGGAACTTGAACTTTCGTTAAAATTACAAAATTAAAACTAACCACATAGGAACGTACAAGGAATAGGGAAGACATAATTATTTCTCAAGTGTAATCTCAATAGTAGGCAATGATAGATAAGGAACAATCATTGCTCCAGCTACAGGCGCAACCAAAGGAAACACTAAGTAGAGATAACAAATAAATAGAAGTTGGAAAGCTGCAGGAAGATATTTTTACTCAACTGGCGTGTGTAAAACAAAACAAAATTACAATACAATAGTAAATACGATAAAGATTAAATAGAAGACAAAACACCACGACCGTTTTCTCTTTCCTGTAAACCACAAACAAATACCCACTGAAGAGTGCGTCCACTCCTCCAAGAGTTTCACTCCTCCAAGAGTTTACCCGTGTCGCGGAGGTTTACCCGTGTCGCGGAGGTTTACCTGTGTCGTGGAGGTTTACCATGTGTCGTGGAAGTTTACCCTGTGTCGTGTAGGTTTACCCTGTGTCGCGGAGGTTTACTCGTGTAGGCTTACCAGTGTCGTGTAGGCTTACCCTGTGTCGTGTAGGCTTACCCGTGTCGTGTAGGTTTACCCGTGTCGCGGAGGTTTTCCCGTGTCGTGTAGGTTTACCCTGTGTCGTGGATGCAGTTCGCAGAAAATAGGCAATGATCGCTTCTGATTTTTCTTCAATTCGAAATAACGAAAAACAAATAAAGTTTGGGATTCTGCCATATTTTGCTGGAGGTTGTAATCACCGCCTCCCGAAGGTTTGATAACAAATTGAGCCAATATCCACGACCCAGATGATGCCTGCCCGTGAGAAGTGAATGCTTTTACGCATCAGCGAAAATCTGAGCACCGTGAAATACTCATTTGGCTTCAATACACGGCAATTTATTTTGTAAATTACTCAGCTTTATCGACATTATTGTTTTTCCATCTTTAGTGATAAAATCAACAGAAATAATGATTGTGTTGAAAAGTGTGGAGCCAGCAATGCCGCGTTGTAAGATCAGTTATGAAAGGCTTTATTTATATTAATTCTGAGGTCCTGGGCGGAGGTTTTTCTCATAAACGTACTCTCCTTTTATATGACATTGGCTATATTTGATATTGATTATAATATATATATATATATATATATATATATATATATATATATATATATATATATATATATATATATATATATGTATATATGTATATTATATATATATATATATATATATATATATATATATATATATATATATATATAATTACTAAGAACTCTATTTGACCCGGCCAGGATTCGAACCCATGCCGTTCAGGATCACCCCTAAACGTGCACAGTACCGTGACCACCAATGCCGTGACCACACAATACCGTGACCACCAATACCGTGATCACACAGTTCCGTGACCACACAGTACTGTGACCACCAATGATCGTCTAGACAATCATTGGTGCGGTGGTCACGGTACTGTGTACGTTTTAGGGGTGATCCTGGACGGCATGGGTTCTAATCCTGGCCGGGTCAAATAGAGTTCTTAGTGATCTATGGTTTACGCGTTCATGCAGTTATAGGCTATTAGGCCGCGTATATACGTCAAGAAGTGAAATATACCTCTAAGTGTATATATATACCTCTAAGTGTATATATATATATCCCTTCCTTGAATTGCATTTCATCAGCTTAGCTACCAAATAGCCTGAAGGGTAAAGAGGTGAAAAGTATCGCTGATATCACTGAATGGCTATCTCAACCTGGTAAGCCAACAAAACGCATGCAGCCTCACCTTGTTACCCAGAGCTCAAAAGATAGCATCGCCATCACCATTTTCGGAAAACCATTTACCAATTTTCTGTTTGGCTGTTTATAAACACAAATATTGGTCGCCGAGATTTAAACAGTCCTCGTTCAACCTTGCACGTGATTGGTCGTCTGGCTCTTGCTCCCGACTAGAGGATTTCACGGTCCCAGCCACATGGTATCACATTCCCAATCTCCTTGGATCTCCTTGGGGGATCTAAGGAGAATTACTTACGCATATTAACTCCATGGGCAGTGAACAAATCCACAAGGGCCGTGACGAGGATTCGAACCTGCTCTCGGACGCAAGTTCGAATCCTCGTCACGGCCCTTGTGGATTTGTTCATTTGATGCATCACGCAATTGTGATTTCTGCGTGTCCATGGGCGGTAATATTTGCCGCAAACTATAGTTATTCCATTTCCTGGGAGGAACGATGCCTTTGATTTATGTTTCAAAATGTAAATGCACGTAGGACTTGTATATATTACAAAGATAGTTTCGTGTTGTCTGGCACAGGAAGCCTGTTAGGCTTACCCAGGTCCCCCTTGCCAACGCTGGAATATTTACAGAACACACACCGCAAACCGTTAACTCCCAGGTACCTATTTCCTGCATAATAAATGTTTCTCAACAAAATATCAAGCAACTTATTATTGAGACATTTATCTGAAAACGATGAAAGAAGAATAACAACAAAAATTACCGAAGTATGATGACAGAGTTCAAAATAAAATTGAGATTAGTAAATGATGACTTTAAGACTTTACTGACTTTACTTAGACTTTATGACTTTATTCCTTCCGACACCTTCCCCGGCTCACTCCGAATCGTTCAGTGTTCGTCAAGAGATTTAGCTACTTTGATGTGGTAACTTTCCAATCTTCTCATCTAAGTGTATGCTTAGCAACAGCGCCATGTATAGAAGCCACATGCATCAACCTGTATCTTGTATGAAATTAAAAGCACAGAAATATTAACGCTTCATCAGGCTAATGAGCATTTGACTAGACAAAAGTTAAGATTTGTCGCTTGCCAACTCTATTTTGCTTGGCAGCCTCCCTTCATCTATCATATATTTTTGTGTTATTATAATTATATCTAATCTGTTTTTAATAGTTTCATTATTAATTATATTTTATCATTTAATTTTTTGTCCATGTCTGGTAGCGCAATAGCCTATCATTTTAACCATGTCTGGTAGCCTAGGTCTGAATCAGATAATTCTCAATAACCTAAATTAATTGCTACTGAACTGTTTTGCCCTTAAGATAAGTACATCCACGTACATTGAGGTAATGTATCCAGTATCATTATTACCATAAACATTTATATATTTAAATAAGACTAAAATTGTAACATAAGCCTAATTTGAAATCAGTAATCATAGAGCCTGAAAAATGGAAAACGGATAGTTCTAGACCCCGTCTTTTGACACATGTTGTGTATTATTCCTAGCACAGTATATCAAGGAGGGGGTATGGTATAATTTGCACGGTCATAAACATGAGGAAAGTATGTATTTTTCGGAGATTGTTACCGTGTATGATATACTACTAAGGGGGGGAGCTATCTCCTGGTAATTTGGCCCCCATTCCCCTTCTCCCGGACCAGCACAGACACCACCTACCCCCCATCTCTCTCTCTCTCTCTCTCTCTCACCCGTTTATTCAACTTCAGTCTCTCCACATTCCATTCTTTCTCTGTCCCTCTTCACTTCACCTCTCTCTCTGCCCCTCCTCATTTCACCGTCTCATCTGAGGTTTGCCGCTATTTTTACCTACGTCTAAACGAGGCGTTGAGAATAAAAAGTCAGACGTAACATACAGTTATATACGAATTTAATGTTAAAAAAGCGAAAACAGAAAAATCCAGATTAAAAAAATAACAATATAAGTAGAAAACTTCTTCGGCACTTTTATTTCTCAACTTTACCTAGTGTAGAAGTAACATTATCATGCCAGAGTATCGCTTCAGTTCTGGGAATACACTATAGAATGGACTTGAACTCTGTATAATGTTTACATAAAAGAATAACAATGTTAATCCCCGCTATTAAACAAATATTAAAATATTTTACATTTGCTAAAAAAGGTGATGAGTAAAGGCGGTCGTAACTGAAGTATACAAACGGATAAAAGGAAAGATCCTCTTTCCTCTTGCACGATTTACGCTTAAATCTAATCAGCGTTTTCAAAAAATATCGTTAAGCCATATATTATCTCATAAATCGTCAAGGTCTTTCAGGGACTAGAGCGATAGCCTTTCATACGCCCCGAGAGAAAAACAGTAAAAATTCCTTTATTCTTATTTTTATCGCTAGGCTCATGAATGTACATTACAAGAGAACATACGAACAACAAAGGAAGCAGCGGGTGTATTGAGCCATACCACGCAGATCCTCTATAATCTATATATTAACCACAGCCAATTATATTTGTTTAACTTACGCTTGAAGTCATAAGGAAATCACAGGTCTATTATGTTACCTGGTAATTTGTTAAAAAACTACAAACCTATTCCAAAATCAGGTAGACACACTCCAGTACCTGTTACCTATAAAATCGCTGTTTCGTCATTTCGTATATTTCCGGGTAATAAAATGAAACAGTAAAGATGGCGCGTCATCTCTCCAACTGATGATTTACTGCTGACTGGCTTTATTGTGACCATTATTCAACAGAGTTAGGACAGAGATTTGTGCAAAACAACAATTCAAATTTAATCTTCGTGGAAAAACAAAAATCACTTCGACGTTGTTGCTGTATAAGAAACAGCATACCGAATTTCACTGACCTGTTTAGCAGAAAGTAATTTCACTAAGTTTAGTTGTTCAAGGGAAGTAAAAAACCTGAGGACTAAAACGCTTCCACGCTCTACAGCGGCAACAATTTAGTAAAGGTCAAATGTAGTTGACAATACTACACGAGTTTGTGTTAATATGAGAACGGAGCAGAAGCTAAGAGACTAGGTGCAGGAAATTTATGGCCTCGACAAATGCTCCAGTCTGCTGAATAATGCTAATTAAATGTGTCGTCTCTGAATACAAATCGAGTGTGTGCTTTGTACTGAAACAATAGTGATTCGTTGATATAATCAGTTTTGGTGGCTGCCGCTTCCCGTTACATTATGCACTTCCTATTGTTTGTAAAGCCCATCTAAGCATACCTAACCATATAACACGATTTTGATATTTAACATCATTGAAGAACTCTTCCTCAGTACGTGCAGTAACTGCTTGGCTAGTTAGCGCTCCAGACTCTTGCTTTATACAAAAATATAAAACTAAAAAAGCACAAGGCGTTTGAGTCCAGACGAGGCTGTTCTATTATATCAGGCTTCTGCCTGCGCAAGCAACACAAGTTGTTGATATGAACGTCGTTCATTTTCTAACCTATTATGAAACACATTTGTAACATTGTTATTTACCACTCAATTGATGATAATTCTTTTCGCTTCGTTACAACAAATCATTTAGAATAATTCTAGGATAATTATAATTTTTCTGCTTTGCGAGACTATCAATTTTGCGCTTGTATTTAGGCCACAATGCAATGTTGTGGAGAAACAAGAGCTTTTATAAGTTTCCAGTTTATCAACGCTTCAGATAAATAATTCCTGATTAATCAAGCAACAAACTATTTTCGATTTTTTTTTATATAATCAGCCTCATCATCTCGCTACTGATACGGAGTGTCAGGTGAGTGAACTTCTCGACAAAGCGATACGAAACTGGCCAATCCCAAGAGGTGGCACGGGCATGAGTAGCCCGTCGGTGGTAGATGTTTGGAGTGAATATGATCTTTAGTCGTGAATGTTGTACTAAATTCTCCAAACCTAACCTATCTGAGGACCCACGAACAAAAAACGGAACACCACGTCAATTTCGCGAGCCGCTACCATTTTTAGTACATAAATTTTTGACTTTAGGGGAAATTATACATCAAAATGTACTAGTAACAAAATGTACTATTTATGAGAACGGGCTGTTGTAATAGTAAAGGTTTATAACGCTCAAAATTCATAGTGTAAATCTTATAACTTCAACGAATATATATTTGTTATATATAG
Source organism: Procambarus clarkii (assembly GCF_040958095.1). NCBI lineage: Eukaryota > Metazoa > Arthropoda > Malacostraca > Decapoda > Cambaridae > Procambarus > Procambarus clarkii. Next base: position 23,304,236 of record NC_091205.1, read on the forward strand.
TACACTATAATAAGGTCCAAGCAATCCACTGAGCAATATATATAAGAGAAAGAAATAAAGACCCCAAACATCTGATGTTTTAATCACTGGGGATTAAAGGCATCAAGAACGCTGTAGTATAGTAGCTTAATCCCCAAACACGACAGTCGAAGAGAACAACGAGGCATCAAAGTCCTTTAGTTTTGGGATAGGAAAAGTTGCTTGTTCTATAACCATAAAACAAACAACTATAGTTGCTTGTTCTATGACGAGCAAAAAATGAGAACGAAGCATTCTGTTTTTAGATTACCTTATAGACACAATAACAGGTAAAAGTTGCTAAAATGCAAAACGATTCAGGGAACTTTCCTCATATGAAACCATAATGTCTAATTGCAGTGCCAATGGAGACGAACTTCACTACGTCTCATAATACTGCATACGTTATGTAGGTAAAGTCACGAAGGTATAGTTTACCATCCCGGTGCTGAAATGCCAAATCTGTAGTAGAAAATACGCAAATACATCAGTCAAGTAACGTCCACAATTCTTAAGATCTCGTCTGTATAGCTTTTCGTTACAGTGACTAAGCTTAAGATCACATTGGCATATGTTAATGGCCAAACGACAAATGTCTGCGTTAAAATATTATGAATCTATAACAAAGTTCAAAGCTTACTGCAACCAGATCAATTTAAGAGTGACGTAGACGTGACGTGACAAATCAATAGACGTGACAAATCAATGTAAAACTGACAGCATTCTATATGAGGGTAATAAAAGTTAATGTGGGAGCAAAATAATTTAAGAATTACCAAAGTGCAACCTAAATGACCCATTGGTAAAGGTCACTGGGGCGAGGGTCGAGGCCAAAGCAGAGGGTCACACCAGCTTTAACAAGGGCTCTCAGGGATGTGGTTGTGACTAAGTTAGCATTCGTGTTAGTGTAAAATGTCAGTTATTTTGGTTTATATAACGGTATAGAACCATAATTCTCCCAGAAACACGCAAACTCCGGCTGATGCAATGGGACAAACCACACACACACGTATTATTTTATTTTTACCTTCAAAATAAACATGAGAAACAAAAGGCAACTTACGTATCACGAAATTAACAAATTCCATGCGAGCACCATTTGTAAAAATTACACAGAATTAGTGTTTGCACATCAGAAGCGAAGAGAGTGTAATTTGTGAAGTTGGGTCATTATTACTTCAATTGGTCTGAAACCTCAAGAGCAGTTGACTCATAATGAAGCACGGCAAGCCTTCTAACTGCCCCTCCCCGCCCGCATTACCCCACATACTTCGTGCCCTTCCCCTTCACATCTTGCCCTTCCCCGCTCCGCTGCCCACACACACTGCCCCTCCTCGCTCCATTATTAACACCTTGCCCTTCCGTCTTCGAACAATCCCTTTAATCCCTCCTTCTACCACTAATACCCCTATCCCCCCTCCACCTCATTATGCTTCAGTTCTCCCTACCCCCTATCCCTCCTGTCAGCGTCTCCTCTCCCTCTCTCCTCTCTCCCGTTTCCGTGCCTGAAAAATCTTTTGTGTAATATAACATAAGACGAATTTGGGAATTTGCTGCGAGTTAGAGAAAATACCACCTGTCGTTACCACTGGCCTTAATCACCTCGTTTGACTTACTACTGTCGGCGGGTGCAGGCGCATGCTAGCCTCTCTTATCCGTCGTAAGGGAAAGACTTCACTAAAATTATGGGTCAGAAATTACAAAGTTGGTTTCGTTAAAGCAGCTCATTACCGAGGTGGGATTTTCTCTTCTGGGGTCAGTAAAATTGTCTAATTAACTAATTAGGGCAGCACCAGTTTTTTTAAGTAGTTTCAAGTGGCGCTCAGGCTCTACAGAGACAAAGTTTAATAATGATTTGAATACAAAATATGTGTGAAACTTAGGTTAACTTTTTTTCAATTCATCTAAATTTGTATATCAATTCCACATAATGTATACGCATAATGTTATATGTATACATTATATAAACGTTAACATTTAATTTATTCCAACTATTTACTCTGAATATTTTTGTGATTTTTCACAATTCTTCACAATTCACAATTCTACACTTCCTCTATATTTTAAAGTTTAGGAATATAGGCAATATAAAATTGAACTTCTTCTAAAGTGCGATATAGGAATATAGGCAATATAAAATTGAACTTCTTCTAAAGTGCGATATAGTTTAGCAAGCCAAATTTTTTAATACAAATTGCTTTGTTTATAGCCAGTGAACAAAGCCTTTGATTTTTTCCATAAAAAATAGCTAATTATAATTTGTTAAGTTTATCACTTAAAATTCACATCTTTTTTCCTTCCACTTGATTAGGTAACAAATAGAGTACACAATGAGATCTTTCCAACGACATATAATATATTGATAGTCACTGAAAACCTGTTGTGCTGTTTAATTACACCAGGTTCTTCCCTCTTAGTGACAAAGTATCGACAAAATATCAATCCCTGTTAGTGACAAAGTATCCGAAAGTCAACATGCAGCCACAAGAAAAGCTTCAAAGGTTTCCTACAAAGTTCGTCCCAAACTGCAAGGCTACGATGAAGGGCGGGAGCTGAACGTTTTAATACACCGGAAATAATAATCCTAATTATTATTATTACTATTATAATTATATTACTGGTATTGCTAGTTATCAATGTTATTATTACTTGTTATCAATGTTATTATTACTTGTTATCAATGTTATTATTACTTTTATCATTTCTTAACTGGTAACGCTCACCCCGGTTTTTGTCTTTTTATTTTGGAAAAAACTGCATTTAAAATATCCATAGAGCTAGGCAATCCTATTAAAACCAAACAAAGGGTTAGACAAAGAATTAACGCTTTGATGGCCCACTCAATTCTATGGGAGGTATAATGTTTAAATTGGTATTTAAAATGTTTAAATCTTTATTTATACCAAGCTACAAGAAGTACTTAAAATGAACTTCCTTATTCAAAACAAGAGTTCAATAAAGAATTTAATAAAAAAATTTAATACTGCTCTTTGAGCTACATTGTAGTGTCTGAATACAGCAAGTAAGATTAAATATAAAACAGTAAGCTATAGCGGTCTTTGACCGTGACAACATGTGAGTTGCATTAAATGTTATTATCACAAATCATAGTATTCCCTAGACTAATTACACGTAAGCTTGAAATACTGAAGCACCAACATCTTTACATTACCCAGTAAATTGTACAAGTTACTGCGGAGACAGGAATTACAAGCGATCATTCAGAAATTGCCTTGCTCCACCCTTCACTCTTCCTATTATCATCCCCTTTCTCCAACCTCCCTTACCTTGACCTTCTGGGTATTTCCACCACCACTGATATATTGGCACTTATTAAATTTGTATCTATTGTCTTTCTGCATTATTTTTTTCGGTTGGATAATTTTTTCCAAACATTTCGTATCTCATGGAGTATATATTTGTGTGAATGTACGCCAGGCTTCCAATTTTCTCGCATAAGAATATATATATTGTGTGTATTTGAGTTATTTGGTATGTGAGAGTACACTTCAGTCGTTATTTATATAAATTTACTTAACATAGTAAATAAAATAAAATAAATAAATAAATAATAATAATAATAAATAACAACAATAATAATAATAATAATAATAATAATAATAATAATAATAATAATAATAATAATAATAATAGGTTATCCCTATGACGAAAACCTTCACTAGGCTACAACTGTTTACACCTCTGAATTTGCGTCATGATTTCTAAGAAATAATCCTGATTAATATTGATCTAAGATAATAATAATCGTAAGATAATAATCGTACGTAAGATAATAATCATGATTATGAAGATGAATATTTAAATCAAACCTCTTCATGTTTCACGCTTGAGAAATTTTGATTGTTGCCGCCGAAGGCGGCTAGTTTATTGTGCACCCCATACTCATCCTGTGAGCGGTAGCGCAAAAGCATTACAGAGGGCACAAAAGGTCTTTATCAGACCTCATCTTAGATTATTACATAAACAATTTCTTCAATCCTTCACACCTTATAGATACAATGTCAGCTAGTTACAGAGAAAGTGCTATTACAAGAGCTACATATTTACAGTAAGTCATCATATATTAATGGTAGGTCTTGTCGTTAATACATAATAGTTTGGCCAATGGGGATATTACAGAGTCATAGGGGAGCTTCTGTTTATTATTAGTCCTCACAATACACTACTTGTTTCTGAATCTCATATGTCGTTCATCTACTGGAAGCAAAATGTGGGTATGACACTGTACTTGTTTTTATGAGATTCAGAGGCCGCCATTGTTCTTTTGTACTTTATCAGTCTGCAGTTTCAGGAAAGCAAGTATGTCTACATACCGGTTGTAGTGCTTTATTACAGCTTCTTTTTCCTCTTCAGTCAGCACATCACCTGTCACCATTTCTTTAAAGGCGGGAATCCACGTCCAGTTGAACTTCGTCACTATCACTACAAGCGTCTCTGGTTTCACTTTGTTCTTTACCACAATCACTTTCAACATTTCCACTACTGTATTCCTTCAAACAGAGTTTATTAGACCCGGTATCAACATCTTGATCGTCATCACCATTAAAGTTCTCACCCTCAGTGTCACTACGTTCATCATCAGGATCAGTTGCGCCATAATACTCATCGACAGCACTATGCGTTTCTACGTGGAATAGTTTACTTCTGTTCATAGCGCACTGTGTTGATGAGGCTGGGGTGTGGGGAGCCGTGGTGGGAGAGCCCAGCTGGTGTGAGGGCTGGGAAGTGACGATTTTGTTCTTGTGTTGGAAATGTTGAACCTGTCTTGGCACTTACGAAGTGCGTACATTAACGTGGATCTGTTCAATCAGCCCGTTCTCACGAACTGATCGGCGTGAATTTTGAAGTGGCTCTGCATAACCAGAAGCGTTCGAACCGAGGCAACCCAATCTATCCTCTCTTCGCTAATGGTCGAATATTGTATTTTCTTAAATAAAGATAAAAAAAAATATTGACGATATGGTCGATAGTTAAACTCGTTTGGCATTGAGTTTGAGGGCAGGTTGCCTCAAGTATAGATTTGAAACAGGGATGGCCACACAGATGAAAATATATTTACAATCCCTATTCATCACATCAACTCTTAATTTGTACTCATGTATCAGTTCACCCTTAAACAATTTCTCAAGATTTATTATTCCACATCATGCATCGTTGTGAGGTAGGCTCACCACTTCCTAGCCAAATATTATCTTAGCACCATCATGTGGTGAGACAAACCTACAGATATTATCTCAACAAGCACATAGCCAATAACGATTAAAAGTCGTGAATTGTGCTGTAGAGCACCACTAGTGTATTTTTTTGTATTATTTTCTACCACAAACGTGGTAGGGTCGAGTCCTTCCGGAGACCTCCCCGCAGGGCGGCTGTTCATGTCCTTCACCACACAGTTGGACGCCACAATTTATGTCGAACCCGGAGCGTGAAATGTGAATATCGGGCACGCAGGGTCAAAACCGGACAAATATGAACACTTGTCATGTGTAGCGGGCGGTATTTTACATACACTATCAAGGATTAAGCTAGACCTGTCCGTGTGAAGGGGGCTCTCTACTACACTTACACTTCAAACCGTAACCAAGAAATAATATGATCAAGATGCGAGTTACAAAATAATAATATATAAAACAAAGAATATAAACTCCACATCTGTAGATACATTGTAAAATATTTATTCCTTTTGATTTTCCTGAGCAGCTAGATATGGCCCGTATAGAAATTTGGGTGAAGCTTGAGACTAGCTTCACCCAATTTTTTCTAGTAATTGCTGCTGGGCATGTGTCCAACACGGGTGGGATGGGATAAGCATAAAAGAAAAGGGTGCCATGTGACACAGTTCAAACTTAACCCCCATGCAAAATCTCGCAATACTATTGACTCGACTTAGAAACTTTCTTTTTGTTCTTTTTTTCCCTATCGTAAAACAATCAGGAAACACAAGGACAAAGTATTTGGCATTGACGGTAGATGAACAATGGAACACGTGGAAACCAAGGGCCTAAATGCCCCCCAAAATTTTAAGAAAAACAATGGTTGTGAGAATAGTGAAGAAAATAAATTCACTAATAAGTGGTAAAGGCAGACTTCATAAAAAGTTTCTACAGTCGATAGGACAGAGTGTTAAGGATCAAGTGCACCAGAAGGTTGATAGTTAGGACCAATGAACAGTAGCTCAGCCCTTGCAAGTACATATTAAACAAATGCTCCACCCAGAACTTGATGATGTTTTAACTTACGTTATCTGCCAACGTTACTCTCCATGGACGTCAGACCTCACCTTTTAGTTGCGTCCGTCTGTGAATTGAAAAAGAAGTAATAAGGATTCGCGTCCAGGTTCTAATCTCTTTATATATATATATATATATATATATATATATATATATATATATATATATATATATATATATATATATATATATATATATATATATATATATATATATATATATAATGTTGCAACCCATCCTCGAGTTGGGTTGTAAATAATCCCAGGTCTCTCTGTCACAATTCTAAGGATATAAAATGTTATAATGTATTGCATTTGATGTTTAATTAGCCAATTTCCTCAAGCAGAAAAATAGAACTGCTTCCTGATGCTATGTGCTACAGAATAATGAAGTAATGATATATGATTTATTATTTTAAGTTTTTGAAAAGGTGAATTTAAACACATGATTTTTAAACGACGCTCTTACTAATACTATTTAAATTACGATTTATCTATACCTGAAGATCACGTTTACCCTCCAAGACCAACAGTTTCCCAGGAATGTTATATGGAAAGCTTCTCTGAGAGTTGAAGGAAATAGACAAGAATATAAAAATATATATATTATAAACTGGACCGTAAGAAGCAGGTAAGTATACACATTCATCCTTTTACTTCAAAGTGGTAAATGACATTCAGAACGAATCCGAGAGAGACAGACTTGGGGTGATGTTCATGAAGTTGTTCAGGCAATGAACAACAACAACAGGATCTTAGCGACCCAGTTCCCGAGCCACGTTTCAACACTTCATATTTCAACAGCCGCCCACTGCCACTGCGACAACAAATATTTACTGGCAATAACTTTAACGCTTCAGATTAACGTTTCTTACGTTGTATATTTCACGACACAGATTTATTTTTGCGACACTATTTTGTACCGTTCGATTTAATGCAATTAATGTTTTTGTCAAATATTCACAAATTTTATATCTTTTTATAATTTTTTTTCTTTGCTATTTGTGAATTTTTTACATATATACTTACAATAATCGCTGGAAAATCTTCTTTAGAAAAAAATATAATTATATTAAAACATTTATACTGTATTTTTTCTGTACTTTAACATTTCCAACAATGTCTACCTATAACGAATCCCTTCTATAGGGACAAGTCGCTACAGCGACGGCCTTACTTCTTGCACGGTCGGCGTTCGATACCCAGTGCTCCACATGATTGGGCACAGTTCCTTCACTTCGTCCATATTTTTTTTTTTATCTATTAGCATGGCTCACGTACTCGGTTTCAACACTGAATATTTTGTGACTCAAAGAGTTAGTCACGGCCCAAGAAAGTGAACTAGGAACACGTTGAGGTATGATGACATAAATGACCAACAGAAGAGAAGGAATGATGATTACACACACACACATATTGGTAGAGTTAGAACCCTGGTAACACAGAGCACAATGAGAACCAAGATATGTTCCGATACATGTATTATGACACCATCATGCACGCGTAAAATAAATACAAGATTACAGTTCACATTTACTTGAAAGACCTGTTGCAACATTTTCTACCGCTGCTAACGAGTAAAAAATATTAATTTGGCGCAATTGATTATATATATATGTGTTTTTGCCTTCAGGTATTTACGAGCTAAATGAGTGATACATTATTAAACAGGTAGGAATTGCAGTTCCCGTCACATTCATTAACTTCACTTCCTCTCCCATTAGGAATACTCCATATCACTGAAGAGAGGACAGTGGAGTGGAGTGGCAGGTAATGATGGGGATAATTAACAGTAATACCCCAGGTGGCCAGACGTGTATCCAGCCGCTCCAGCTACATCCCACTGGAAAGGATATACAGTATTTTAACTCAGCACTTTGACACACACGGATGCAACACTTGTCTTGTATGATACACAAAATAGTTTTTGTTTAGCGAGGGAGCATATATATATATACACATGTAACTCAACGCGCTGATATATATATATAAAATATCAAAGATCGTATCTAATTTTTTGTTTTCTCTGGCGCAAAGATTATTAGGTATTATATAGTTTACGAGAACGCGCAACTGTAAGTATCTTTATGAGCGTGCTGTTGCGTTTCTGGCGGTAGTATATCAGGGAAATGGAAGGGTGCGACTTTAAAAAATATACGCTGAGAGTGAAGACTGTTATTGTCGCTGATACACGACCTCGAATGTTAGTCTGTCGTAATCTTGCACGACAGCCCTTGCCGTTTCTCACCCACCTCCAGCCCCCTCAATACACGTTCAAACGTCTTCATGTATGTATTCATTTAGAAATTATTATTATTATTATATTATATTACATATATATATATATATATATATATATATATATATATATATATGCAACAACGTTCACGAAACACTGATACAAGTACACCGAATTTCAACACTTCCGTTATCTCCCTCCATTCTTTTCTCTCCATACACCCCCCTTATAATATTGCCCCCCATCTGCAGTCCAAGACAGTCACTAATACCGCCGAGTGCCACATCTCACAACTTAAAACTATCTTAGCTCATGTGATGTTTGGGTCTCTCTCTCACACAAGGAGGCTGCTTAATTACCCAACTGAGAAAAAGTTAAGGTTAAGTAACTCTAATTATATAACAAGTTTAGGGGATTTATAGGGCACGTTGGGTAGACGGGGGGGAGGTGAGATCTTTATGAGACAAATGTAAGTAAAGGTGTGATGAAGAAAATTTTTTTTTAGTAGCATTGTAAAGTGTTATTGGGTGCCTAATTTATTCTTGAAAATGATGAAAATTTAAACTTTTGCTTTAGTATAATATTTATTAAACATTTTACACTGTAAACATTGAATCTTGTCCGTCCTGGACCATTCTCAAGTCTTGATCAACCTGAGAATGGTCCAGGACGGACTGAAACGTCGTCGTCCCTTCACTTTTTAGTGTGTGTAGTCTGGTCAACATATCATACTGTTCTTTCACGTGCTGGACATGACAAATATTGTGTCGTGTCGGAATTTTTTGTTTATTTGTTTGTCGGTGTGGAAGTGAGGTGGTGCGTCTCTCAGCTATTGTGAATAAACAATTGCTGTTATTCTTTTCACTTGTTTTGAATGAGGATGATTTAGACGCAAGGAGCAAAAACAATCTTGCCAGGCTTAGTACAGTGTCCAGTAGGGATGAAGCCTCTTACGCGCACCTTGAGTACACAGCTCACTTCAAGTTAAGACCTGTGTGTATGGCCCTGCTGCTCTGTGTCCCAAGCACACAAGAACATACAGTGGTAACATTTCAAAGAGCGGCCATAAACTCTGCCTACAGTCGCAACACTTAAGAATTCCACACTCAAACATTCATAAAAAACAAGAAACTCAAATATTTGCTGTTATTAACTGTTGCTTCAGAATAAAGTTTACTGCACACCATAACTTAGTTACGAGTCGTGTCACATGAACAATTGAACATAAAACTAATAAAACTGCAGCCAGCCCATAGGCCTATACGCGGCAGCTCTAATTCACCCAAACTCATTCATATATGTCTAACCTGCGCTTGAAACAATCCAGCAATCCCACGTCTAATATGTTTCTCGATCCCCTGATTTGATCCCCTGAATGTAAAACCCCATTTCCTTATCAGTATTTACCTAGGTCTTACATGAATCCACATTTATCAAATTATATCCATTGTTTAGTATTCAATGTTGTGTTGTTAAAAATTTAAAACTTTATTTTGATATCCTTTGTTATATGCTTTCACCCATTTACATACTTTATTCAGGCCACCCTTTACTCTTCGTCTTGCTAGAAAAAGTCAGTAAGCTTTTATATTCTATAAGGAAGGATTCAAATTCATGAGAATTAGAATCGAATTAGAATTAGAATTAGAATCGAATTAGAATTAGAATCGAATTAGAATTAGAATCGAATTAGAATTAGAATCGAATTAGAATTAGAAATTATGCTTTCCGGATTACTTAAAGACCAAACACTGACGTTTGAAAAGCATTAAGATAATTGGCAATAAGTCGTGTTACACCACTACAAATACAATTAAATTTTAATGATCAGCCTGTAAATTACCCACAACCAGTTCATATATATTATAATTATTTCTAACACTTCCTGACTTATTTCCTGTTAATTCAAAACATTTTCGAGACAAGTGAAATAAGGGTTTATAAACAATAATTTAAAAGTAAAAAAAAAATGCTTAATTAAAATGCCTGGTATTATAGAGTGGTGATCTTGAAGAGCGGTGACACGCAGGCATAATGAGACAAGCCAAACTGCAGCCAATTATCCTATGACTGCAGTGTGACGCTTATACCCACTTTAAATAAGGTACATTATATCCAATTACATCATGACTGGTGCACTTAGTAAACATTATTTTGTATACAAGGAATTAATGTTCTTGCCAATCATTTTTTTGAAGGTATTTGCCAGCGTCAAACATGCAATTTTCACCGGGACTTATCGTGCCTTCTCATCGTATGAAATATAATAAGCAAGTAAAGGAGACGGCTATAAACTTGACGATGTGAATAACTACAGAGAACTATTTGTTTGATGAGCTGCATGTGCCACCACCTCACTTTGTGTGTGTGTATTCACCAGCCCCTCGTCAAAACAAAAGGGTCGCAGGGTTCTCTTACGTGTAAATCAAATGCTGATATTAAAATCTATGTTAGTCAGCTATGTCAGCTGTATTCAACTTATGTGAGTTTCTTGAGTATGTTTCATGAAAATCCTACCTAAATTTACACAAAGATAGAAAAGATACAGATATACAACAAGGCTCGTTCCTGAGCTGAGAGAATTATGCTTCGAGAAAAGACTGACTATATTTGACGTCACCATTCCAGAAGAAGAAGCAATGTAGACATGTTTACTACATACAAGATTCTATGAGGAAATTTATCAAGTATAGAATCAATGTTCAGATCGAGGAGCAACATAAATAAAGGGCAGATATCCTCTATTTCTGGCACAAATTAGTTACAAAAAATGTCAGAAAAAAATACAATGTGTGGATTGCAAATAAATTAAGTTGATTTGATGAAATTGTTAAAGACAACAAATTATCTCATTTTAAATGTAAATGTGATTGGAAAACAAGAGAATAGTCACAACCATAAACTTCATCTGCATACTAAGTCGGGGCTGCTTTGGAGCAGCACTACAGTACACCAAGGTAAGTACATATATATGACTACTTTACCTTGAGGTTACCTTGAGGTGCTTCCGGGGCTTAGCGTCCCCGCGGCCCGGTCGTCGACCAGGCCTCCTGGTTGCCGGACTGATCAACCAGGCTGTTGGACGCGGCTGCTCGCAGCCTGACGTACGAGTCACAGCCTGGTTGATCAGGTATCCTTTGGAGGTGCTTATCCAGTTCTCTCTTGAACACTGTGAGGGGTCGGCCAGCCCCTTATGTGTAGTGGAAGCGTGTTGAATAATCTCGGACCTCTGATGTTGATAGAGTTCTCTCTCAGAGTACCAGTTGCCACTGGTATACACACATGCATCAACATACAAAAACACCTACACCTACACGCACCCACGCATGCAGCCACCCACACATACACGCACCCACACCTACATGCACCCACACATACTCCGTGCATGTGGGTGTATGTGTGGGTGCATGTAGTCACCTAGTTGTGCTTGCGAGGGTTGAGCTCTGCTCTTTCGGCCCGCCTCTCAACTCTACCTAACTGAGAGGCGGGCCGAAAGAGCAAAGCTCAACCCTCACAAGTACAACTAGGTGACTACACGCTTCTAAACCTACATGCACCCACATATACACGCACCTACACCTACATGCACCCACACGTACACGCACCCACACATACACGCACCCACACATACACACACCCACACATACACACACCCACACCCACACATACACTCACCCACACATACACGCACCCACACATACACGCACCCACACATACACACACCCACACATACACACACCCACACATACACACACCCACACCCACACATACACTCACCCACACATACACGCACCCACACATACACCCACATGCACGGAGTACACACCTTCACGCATTAAGAGTGCTCACAAAAAATTAAACACGTGCCTCGAGAAGAGCTCCCTCAAGTGCAATTTAAAAAATTTACAATGTATATTAGAGATAATATATCAAGTAATGGGAACTGTAATTTAAAAAGAGCTATAAAACAAAGGTATAATTTGTTAGAGAAAGACACGCATCACTCTCTTTGGTCCACTTCTTCTGCTCCTAATTTGACACGACAACTCTGACCCCCACTATACCACACTACCACCACCACCATAACATCACCACCACTACACCATTACCACCACTTTTACTACACCGTCACTATCACACACCCTCACCACTACACCACACCATCACCACCATCAACGCACCGCCATGACCTCGATACAACTCTAAAGTATATAAAGTATATGTGAAGTATACACAGGATTCCTGTCCCCAAAAAAAGGGAATGAATTAAGTAACCCTAGACTTAACACACGTCATCTTAGGCCTAATTTAGTACATAAATATGATATACTAGTGCTAGGAAAGTTAAGATTTGCTTGTTTTCTCTCTTGTGCTCTCGATAAAATGAATAATACAAAACGTTGTTTATTTTGAATGCAATATCTTGAGGTTATCTTGAGATGATTTCGGGGCTTTTTAGTGTCCCCGCGGCCCGGTCCTCGACCAGGCCTCCACCCCCAGGAAGCAGCCCGTGACAGCTGACTAACACCCAGGTACCTATTTTACTGCTAGGTAACAGGAGCATAGGGTGAAAGAAACTCAGCCCATTGTTTCTCGCCGGCGCCTGGGATCGAACCCAGGACCACAGGATCACAAGCCCCGCGTGCTGTCCGCTCGGCCGACCGGCTCCCTAGAGTACAGTTTGTTTGGTACTCCAATAGTTGCCATAAGTACTATAATATTTAATGGACGACGGGTTGGAATTCGTAGGAGATTATGCACTCGGTATTTACTCACGAAGAGAAGAGTACATCTAGTACCGTCACATATTTTAGACCCGTTTGTGTGAGTGAATGGAATGGAACTATCAAGGGAAAGCGCCAAGCCATTACGATTATATAGCACTTGGAAGGGACACATTATATAGCACATCTCTATAATCATTTTCACTAAACACTGTCTTCGTCAATTAATAAACTACATACGAGTTTTGCTAGCATTTCATCATGTAGAAAATGATATGTTGGATGACATATTATTTTCTACATGATTAGGAGTAAATCATGTGAGAATGAAGTCTGATATTTAGCGAGATTAGAAATTAGTGCAATTTACCCTTTCGTGCAAAAGGATGGGGGGAAAATGGGGCTCGACTCCTATCCGTTTATGTCCATCCCCGGGCAAAAGACTAGTCACTTTGCAAAATTTGATGCAGCTAGCCTTAAAATTACCTTTACAGTTTTAGATAAGTCATATTAGCCTGATGCTAAGAGATGCTTTTCGTTGAACCTGTCAACGTTATGAAAGACAATGGTGAAGTGTGGACAAGTTAGCTTGACAACCGGATATATAACCAAGATGAAACATGAATGAGGTATTACGGGCTATTCATGCCCGTACTACCTCTTGGGTGGCTTAATCTTTATCAATCAATCTGAATGAGGTTAAGGTGTGGCATAGGCCAATAGGTCTTCTGCAGTCCCCCTTACTTATATCCTTATGATGGCTGGAATACTGTGCCAGATATTCTGCCTTGGTGTTAAAGACGGTAGAATGTACCTGAGTGTGTGCTGGCTGTTAATAGTTGGCCGAGATTCTTTGATATGTGGTGCTCCATCAGAGAACATATAATTTCTTCACGCAACCAGATCATTGCCGGAGATATCCTGACTAACAACAATGACATAATCGACAGATACAATGACAAGAGAAGATTAAACATCAGCGAAAACTACATATCAAACAATTTCAACCAATTATTAACATGCTTCAAAGTCTTTCATCAATTGTTTTATCCTGGTAAATGTGTGACCAATTTGCAATTGCATTTTCTCCATTATGGCGGATCATTTAATTGTGGTCAATCTGTAATACAAATTTTCCTTTCAAGAGAAGTTTTCTCTCTGATTTGTTCACAATTTCCCCCTCTCCGTATCTTGCTCTGCTACTTGTACTGAAGAGGAATATTTCCTGGAGGTAGAGGGGGACACGCCTTTTTTTAAACCTTTATCGATTTTCCCCTCAAGAGTTGTTTGTAAACTCTGCGCTTTACTGAGTTCAAACATAGGGTGAATCTCTGCCTCTATCTGGATGGAAGGGGGATGTGAGAATTGTATTGGTTTCTACCTCTATGGTAAAGCGTAGTATTCCTCCGTTGTAGCTTTAAGTGTAGGAAAAATAGGGTTTAAATTGTTGTCTTATAATTACATATCGGCAACCACAACACCTTAATGCAATGTTCCAATGTTGTTTTTTGTTATTTCAACTGTTTTGGTGGGAGTAACGTTGTTAGAATGGCAATTTCCTGTTGTAACAACTCACAATTTTCTTTTAACGTTGCGGAACACTTTAGGATGTGATTTCAATTTTAAATTATTGGCTATGACAGTAAAAGAGGAGCCAGTGGTTTTATTCCCTTATTTTTCCTAGAAAACGGACTCTGTCATAGGCAAAACGGAGTACCTAGACCTACTGGAGATACATAGGACATCGTTTAAAGGTTGTATATTGCCAGATTCATGCTTATGGGGAGCACCTCACATCTTTCGTTATTGGTGCCCATACCTCTCTTTCTTAATTGCCATAATCATCTTAATAAACTTGTGCATAACATAGAAGGGAGAGACTTTACAAATTAATGGAACGCTGTTATCCTTACCTTGGCAAACATTGCCAAACGATTCGATTATCATATACTATCAGGATTAGGATAACACAGGGCACGTGTCATGTCAACAAGGTTTTACGTGTACTGGTCCTCGTTATAAAGAATACACCTGCCATCGTTTAATACATGTGGAGCTTTGCATTACTCTTTGTAGTAAGGGAATATTCTTCATCATTGTTCTTGTATTAGGGTTTATGTTTTGTTGAGAATATTCCTCAATTTTTCTTAGAATTTTTCTTATCTTTATCACCTTTTTGTTTTTTATCATTTTTATCTTTCTTACATTTATGATAGCCAATATGACGTAATGGTGTTGGTACTATTCTACTGATATTCGTATGAACCATAGAGTTTTTTTTTAATATTTTGCAAATAATCGTTCCGTAAGATCTCTGGAATGTATGGAGAGTGTGTGTGTGTGGAAAGTGAACAGCTTTGAAGATATTTTTTCAGGTTAAGTCTTATTTACGTTGAGCATAATGAAATAACAAGAAAAAACATTATATTTATAATTTAAGCCACATTTGACCATTTTGACCATTCGGAGAGACTGGAGAGTGATAAGTAAGGAGTCATATGTCTTCTTCCTACTCAGGTTTTGAATGTGCAAGAGTCTAGGGAGATGAATGATCTGTAATCATGGTCTTGGACGCGGCTTTGTCATCAGGTAAAGAATGGGTTGCGATATCGAGGAGAGGGTAGGTTATTAGACCTGGGCTCGTTGACAGCATGCCCCACCTACCAGGGGTAACAACGAGGGACCCTGGGGCCAGATTCACGAAGCAGTTACGCAAACACTTACGAACGTGTGCATCTTTCCTCGATCTTTGACGGCTTTGGTTACATTTAAAGTACATTTCACAGTACGTACATTTCAGCGCATCACGGTCTAATCTGTACTATGTATGTCTGAGGCAATCTTGGGTGCGGGTTCGATTCCGCCATATAGCTTCTAAATCACAGGTTATTGTGATTTCATTGTGAAAATTAGTATATTACTCTGTTAAGAGCTTTTATCTCAATTCCGTATATGACAGTCCCCGGTTAGACTGGAACATTTCCAGGCACAATATACAAGTACAGTATGGACCTTAATTTATTGGTGATTTCTAAATATCTTGTAATGTGTCACAATTTTAAGTCACACAGCTACATGTGTAAGTTTCTGCTGAACACAAAGAAGTTTCTTATCCCAAAAATGTTGCTGCTCATTTCCACGCACTACCATCACCAGTCATAACTAACACTACAACCATAATTATCACAAGAATCACAACCATAACCACAACACTACCACACCACAAAATTCTCAGAGGAATTGACAGGGTGGACAAAGATAAACTCTTCAGCACGGGTGGGACACGAACAAGGGTGGAAACTTAGTACCCAGATGAGCCACAGAGACGTTAGAAAGAATTTTTTCAGTGTCAGAGTAGTTAACAGGTAGAATACATTAGGCAGTGATGTGGTGGAGGCTGACTATACACAATTTCAAATGTAGATATGATAGAGCCCAGTAGGCTCAGGAATCTGTACATCAGTTGATTGACAGTTGAGAGGCGGGACCAAAGAGCCAGAGCTCAACCCCCGCAAGCACAATTAGGTGAGAACACTGTACCCAACAATAACCATCGCCCACCCACCACATACAACGGCTTCTGCTTGAGTGATGAAGCCGACGTTATATTTATCATTTTTTCTCTCTCTCATTTCCTGCATGTGGTACTCAATACCAGGAACAGTTTTCCAATTCAACCCAGAGACGAGGTGAGATCCATTAGGCTGGATTTGTATAGATGAGGCAAGACAGAGAGATATATAGGTGCACTCACCTAACTGTGCTTACAGGGGTTGAGCTTCGGCTCTTTGGTCCCGGCTCTTAATCGTCAACCAACTGGTGTGCAGATTCTTGGGCCTGTTAAGCTCTATCTTATGTTCATTTGAAATGTTGTATGGATTCTGTCTGCCTCCACCTCATCACTGCCATTTGTTAACTACTCTGACACTAAAAAAGTTCTTTCTATTATCTCTATTGCTTATCTGGGTTCGCAGTTTCGACCTGTGCCCCCTTGTGCGTATACCACCTGTGTTAAATAAACTGTCTTTATCTACTCGATCAATTCCTCTGAGAATCTTGTATGTGGTGATCATGTTTCCCCCTAACTTCTTTCTTCCAGCGACGTGCGGTTCAGTTCCCGTGGTTTCTCCTCGTATTTCATACCCTCTCATATCCCTCAGTACTCACTTAGTTGTGCTTGAGGGGGTTGAGCTTTGACTCTTTGGTCCCGCCTCTCAACTGTCAGTCAACTGGTGTACAGATTCCTGTGCCTATTAGCCTCTGTCAAACCAACATTTTAAACTGTGGATGGAATCTGCCTATACCACATCACTGCCTAATGCAGTCCATTTGTTAACTACTCTGACACTGAAAACAATCTTTCTTATGTCTCTGTGACTCATTTGGGTACTACGTCTCCATCTTTATCCCCTTGTTCGTGTTTCACCCATGCTAAACAGTTTGTCTTTGTCCACCCTGTTAATTCTTCTGAATTTGGTAGGTGGTGATTATGTCTCCCCTTACTCTTGCTTGTGTGTGTGTGTGTGCATGTGTATGTGTATGTATGTGTGTGTGTATACTCACCTAGTTGTGTTTGCGGGGGTTGAGCTTTGGCTCTTTGGTCCCGCCTCTCAACTGTCAATCAACAGGTGTACAGATTCCTGAGCCTATCGGGCTCTATCATATCTACACTTGAAACTGTGTATGGAGTCAGCCTCCACCACATCACCCCCTAATGCATTCCATTTGTCAACCACTCTGACACTAAAAAAGTTCTTTCTAATATCTCTGTGGCTCATTTGGGCACTCAGTTTCCACCTGTGTCCCCTTGTGCGTGTTCCCCTTGTGTTAAATAGACTGTCTTTATCTACCCTATCAATTCCCTTCAGAATCTTGAATGTGGTGATCATGTCCCCCCTAACTCTTCTGTCTTCCAGCGAAGTGAGGTTTAATTCCCGTAGTCTCTCCTCGTAGCTCATACCTCTCAGCTCGGGTACTAGTCTGGTGGCAAACCTTTGAACCTTTTCCAGTTTAGTCTTATCCTAGACTAGATATGGACTCCATGCTGGGGCTGCATACTCTAAGATTGGCCTGACATATGTGGTATACAAAGTTCTGAATGATTCTTTAAACAAGTTTCTGAATGCCGTTCGTATGTTGGCCAGCCTGGCATATGCCGCTGATGTTATCCGCTTGATATGTGCTGCAGGAGACAGGTCTCCTGTGTGTGTGTGTGTTTACTAGTTGTTTTTGCGGGGGTTGAGCTTTGCTCTTTCGGCCCGCCTCTCAACTGTCAATCAACTGTTTACTAACTACTAATTTTTTTTTTTTTTTTTCACACACCACACACACACACACACACCCCAGGAAGCAGCCCGTGACAGCTGACTAACTCCCAGGTACCTATTTACTGCTAGGTAACAGGGGCACTTAGGGTGAAAGAAACTTTGCCCATTTGTTTCTGCCTCGTGCGGGAATCGAACCCGCGCCACAGAATTACGAGTCCTGCGCGCTATCCACCAGGCTACGAGGCCCCCCGCACCAGGCTACGAGGCCCCCCGTGTGTGTGTGTGTGTGTGTGTGTGTGTGTGTGTGTGTGTGTGTGTGTGTGTGTGTGTGTGTGTGTGTAGATGTTGAATGTGTGGGTTTAGTGAGTTTGCATGTCCCTCAAATCACCCAACCCGTTCTCGCACTTTCTTACAGTCAATATTGACTTATTAAATACGTGCATATGTGACATACTAAACATACTAGTTTACCTTGAAAAGCTTCATAGAAAACACCGACCTTACCTAACCTTCTTAGTATGTTAAGATAAGCATCTTATTGCTTCGTAATTAAAATTATTACTTAACCTATTATAGGTATATCTGAAATGTCGGAAATTTGACTCCTGAGCGTGATTTTTGAGCCGAATTCTGACTCTTTGAACCTATTTTCATTTTCAAAATACGATCTTTTATACCGAAAATATGCTAATTACTGAAAACGGCGATGGGTCATATTTTGCCCAAACCCTATTATAGATATAGGTTAAGTAATAATTGTAATTACGAAGCAATAAGATGTTTATCTTAACATACTAAGAAGGTTAGGTAAGGTCGGTGTTTTCTATGAAGCTTTTCAAGGTAAACTAGTATGTCACATATGCACGTATTTAATAAGTCAATATTGACTGTAAGAAAGTGCGAAACGGGTTTAATCACCAGGCCGCCTTTACCATTATTAAATATCAAATGATCTGTGAGAAGACGTATCACGTTTGACACTGGGTTAATGAAGGAAAGCTCACAGAATGATCAACAACGCTGAAACGTACAATATCTACACGGCATCTATGTGTAACTCTGATCTAATTCTATGCAACATCAACGGTACCTGTACTTAATGCTTCATATTTAATGAAGCATTAAGAATATGATCACATATCATAAATTACATTATCAAAAAAGCTGGTTCTTAATATTAATATTATCAATTAATAACACATTCCTCATTAACTTATTACACCTAAAAAACACACACACACTTTTAATTATTAAAATGACACTCATACCAAATGAATCCTATTTAAACAAACAATGAATTATTATGTACCCTTTAAATAACAATGCCATTCATTCATTAACATTATTATATTAAAATAACTCCCACTGACTCATTGAGATACTTCAAGAACTTATAAACCACTTTTTAATATACACGTGAACAACCGACCATATGCAAGTAATTATATATGAAGACACAATCATCAAGAAGGTAAGTAATCGCTGCTAAGGACATGGAAGCTAATCTGAACCAAGAATATGGAAGCTAATTGGTACCAAGAACACGGAAGCTAATTGGTATCAAGAACAAGGAAGCCAAACGGTGTTTAGAAAATGGCACCTAATTGGTTTTTAGAACATGAAAACTAATCGGTGCAAAGAGCATGAAGATAATCGGTGCTAAGAACAAGAAAGATAATCAGTGTTAAGAACATGGAAACTAATTGGTGCTGATAACAAGGACGCTAACTGGTGCCAAGAACAAGACAGCAAAATTATGCTAAGAACATTGAAGCTAATCGGTTCTGAGAACAAGGAAATTAATCGCCACTAAGACCATGGAAGCCAGTCAGTGTTAAGAACATCGACGATGATCCATACCAAGAACAGGAGATAATCGGTGCTAAGAACAGGCAAAGATAGAAGTTGAAGCAACTAAAACACAGCATTACCATTACACTGTCAGAAAAAAGTTTATTCATAAATTGTTGTACATTTGCAATTCACTTTCTTGACTATGTTTCACCTACATTCATTTAAAGAAGAGAAACAAATAATAACCTAACACTGATAATTATAAATTATATCTACCATGATGTGAGGTGTAATTCTCACATCTTTGAGTTCAATAATCTTTGCTCAAAACAACAAACGTGGAACAGCCTCGAGAGGCAAATGAACCAGTACAGTGATTTTCTAATTAAAATATAACTAATAAACACAGGTATACCAGCAGACCAACAACCAGAGCGCAACTCCATAGTCTCCTGAGACTGATGGATGCCTACTACTACTACTACTTTAATCCCGAAATATACTCATGACTAAAGTATTTTTACTTGTTGGTCAATAAGCTTTAGTGGTAGCCTAAGTAACCCTCCAGAGGTTGATAGGTATTAAGCCCACTACCGGACCAATTCTTGATCCTCCTCCCAGAGACCCAAAGAGACTTATCTTGGAAAAGTCAGTGATCAGCTGTCCCCTTCTCACGGGCGATAATGAAACAAGAACTTCCCTGTATTCTCCGAGAGGTGCGGCGTGACAATTCCTTCTCGACAGAATAAAGGTCGCATTCTCCGTTGGCTGTTTTAACAACTAGACCAAGAGAACACCACTCGGCGTCTTAATGACGTCTTCCGAGTAATGTTGTGTAGGTTTCAAGGGATAATCCAAACACTGTTGCAGCCCGAATTCTATGAATTTAGCAAACAAAACTACAACTCCTAGACAAAAGAAGAAATACATCCAGTTCTTCCACTAGGATTAAATTTGCCGCTTTGATGTTAGTTGCTGATAAAAGCTCCTTTTCTGGGAGATGCCTGTAACGCCATTCGTATTACGACATTCTGCCGGAACTCTGTGCTTATCTGATCAAATATTTTGAGTCCATTCATATTAAGCTGCGAATCTAACAGGTCAGATTCTGAATTTATAATATCAATGACCTCAAATAACAATAGGACGCTTTTTCTTGTACTAAAATATACAAATTTACAAGAAATGAATGAAGCTTCCAGAGCCAGAAGAAGGTTTCAGGATCTTCTTGAGGTTATCTTGAGATGATTTCGGGGCTTTTTAGTGTCCCCACGGCCCGGTCCTCGACCAGGCCTCCACCCCAGGAAGCAGCCCGTGACAGCTGACTAACACCCAGGTACCTATTTACTGCTAGGTAACAGTAGGATGATTAGGGTTCGCAAACAGCCACAAGTACGGTTACAAGCACACTTGACAAACGTTTTAGGGGTAATTTCAGCAACATTATTAAATTCTCTCTTGAATACAAACTTGAAGTTTCACATGGACATACCGTAACTCGATATAGCATAACACATAACTACATAACACATAAGAAAACAGGTAACCAATATCAACAAATAAGCAGCCTTTAGCTTCTTAGCCTAATTATCAAGATTTTTCATCTCTTTACAATAGTTGTTTTATGCAAAGGTGCAATAGAGTAAAGATTCGCTGATCGTTAATCTATTACAGTGACATTTTCATATATACAAAATGACCTAAAATATATTTTAAATGTTTAACTCAATTCAGTGGACAGAACGAGGTCCTTGAAAATGTAAAGGGCCAAACCTTAAGAGACTTCCCTATGTCAGCCTCTTATTTCTTACAATGAGTTAAACCTTTATTATCTTTACTTAAGAAGTATTCATTAATACTTCTCAATGTAAATGCTCAATGCCTTTCAATGTAAATGCTTTTATAATATATGTTTATTCAGAGCAATAGATAGAAAAAAAAATTATTCTCGGATTTACGAACATTTATATTTTCCATTCTTTCAAAATCCGAAAACTGCTTCTCCTAACGTGTCAAAACGCTACATAACACACTTAGCACGTAAAGGGCATTCCAAGCAACGATACTTAGCGACCACATACATCACAGCACGGAACTGGTGTCAACGCACCGTCAGCTCTACCATCAAAATCTATTTCTACTCTGGGATACAGCTTGCGGGCACGCAGCCTTCGGCTGACACCACACCCCTCAGGTCCTCGTTTAAATTACTTCGTCGTAAACTTTTTCAACCCTGTCATTCAACCTCTTGCTGGCCTCCGACCTCACTTGAGACTCCTCTCACATGAAGGTAAATCTCATGTGTTTAGAGGAAAATAATTAATAGGAGCAGAAAGGGAATGAGAAGGAAAACATAAGGAAAATAAATGAAGAATAAGGTAAAAGAGGGGAAGGAAGAAAAGAAACCGGAGCAAGAAAAAATGACTAAGGAAGAGAACGAAAGGGGTGAAATAGATAAAATGGCAGGAAAGAAGTGGAAAAGAAATTAGGAAGAGGAATGAAACAGGTGAAGATACAGAAAAGAAGGAAAATGAAAACAACAATGAACGAAAATGACATCTCATGAGCATATATCAAAGTGTCCCAGTTCTGACGAGATGTACCCAATGTGCACGCCGTTAGCCTGCGTAAGGTTCTCAAACTTTCAACCCTAACTTTTTTGAGCGTCTGAAACGCCGCCAATAGCAAGGGAGATTGATCTTTTCCTAACAAAAGTCTATATTTATAAGAGAGAATGTCTGTGTATTTGTTGACTGTTGAAGGCTTGAGGCCAAACGCTTAGGGCTGTCCTCACCCAAATTTCACACATGAAGTATGTTGGGTATATGAGTGTCATAGGCCAGTCTGGGTCCGCTCCAATGTCACATTAAGAAATATGGACATCTAACACACCACCTCAACCATCGAGCAATTTTTCGTGAAGTCAAGCCTGAAATATTGGTTGTGTTGTCCGTAGACGTATTAAGGATGTTGTTTAAGTATTTTTTTCTGAGATAGGAGTAGAGAGTGAAGGAGAAAGGTTGACAGGCGAGAGTGGATGTTTGAAAAGGAAAAGGGGGGGGGGCATCTTTGAAGAGATGGGGAGAAAGGTGGAAAGGGAAAATGAGGAGAGGTGAGAGAGAGAGGGGGATGATGGGAGGAGAAAGGTGGAGAAGGGTAAGTGTGGGGTTAAGCAAAGGTATGAGAGAGGAGTAACTGAGAGGGTAGAGAAGAGAGTATACCCCTTCTCAGTAATCATTATATAAAGCAGGTTCAGCGCTTCAGTCCCTCGTGAACCAAGAAATTTTCATTTAAAAATAATGTCCCACATAATATGGGGTGTTGGCTTTGTATACCAGGGCCGGGATTCACATAGGCGCGGCACCACTTACCAGATCCATACCTCTTTCATGTATAGTGGACGCCAATACAGTTTTGACTAAACAGTTTACGAGCTCCGAAGAGCTAAAGTGATCGTCCTCCACCTAAGGATATTGTTGTAGATAATCTCGTATCGCTCCGGAGCTCGTAACCTTGTAATCATGGCGCCTCAATCGGTATTTACTAAGGTACATGCTAGAAATTTCGGCTGTTCTGTAGACCCTGGTGCTGATAAGAGTATTCCTTTGGTGTGTGACGTACATCACATTCATTTATCAAAGTATCCCACTAACCACAATCTGCATCCTTTTCTAGCATACTTTTTTTAGAATCGAAAAAAGCTCACGAGTAAGAAATGAACGAAAATGTGAAAAGAATTTAACACCTAACATTATCACATTAATTTCAGCGCATTTATCAAAGTTTTTAAGGGAGAGGGAAGGCGAGTCTTCAATTGAGTAATCAATAACACAACAATTAAGCAATAACACAACTCAAAAAGAATAGAACCAATCATCAAACAAGATATATAATTTCTGTTCTCAACGTGGGAGCCGGTCGGCCGAGCGGACAGCACGCTGGACTTATGATCCTGTGGTCCTGGGTTTGATCCCAGGCGCCGGCGAGAAACAATGGGCAGAGTTTCTTTCACCCTATGCCCCTGTTACCTAGCAGTAAAATAGGTACCTGGGTGTTAGTCAGCTGCCACGGGCTGCTTCCTGGGGGTGGAGGCCTGGTCGAGGACCGGGCCGCGGGGACACTAAAGCCCCGAAATCATCTCAAGATAACCTCAAGATAACGTGCCTCCGTCCGTCTCCCCGTACACTGTAACATCCCCACTACTTGCAGCTGCCACCTCACAGCAATTACAACACTAATTCTCTATTTAATTTGACGAAAGCTCAAGTAAGGGCCGTTTTCCCTCAGAGAAAATCGGCAATATCTCGCCTCCAGCAACACCCCTGCAGTTCATTGTTTTCACGTTGTAACTAACTCGGACTATTTTGTTTTTCGTCCCACCTTTATCTCCCTCATGCCCATCAATCTCTCCCACTCTCTCTCTCCCCCTCCCTCCTTTCCAGCAATTCCCCCTATCCCCACCAACTCTCTCCTTACTACCTGTTTCTATCTTTATATCCCTTTTTCTCCCCCCATTCCTACTCGCTCTTCCTTTGTTTCTCTCCTCTCTCTCTCTCTCTCTCTGTTTCTTAACTTTTCCTCTGTATCTCCCTCTTATATATGAAAAGGGTGCTAGTGTCCCACTTCCCACCTTATATTATTTTGATACCTCAGTTCGAAGCCACGCTCTCAAACCAATGATCCAACTGAATTTCGTCTACCTTTCTTCTCTTCTCTTAACTCTCCCTTCTTAAGTGTAATTCACACTCATCGGTCCCGAGCCTCTCCAGGGGGGTGCATGGATCCCCTCCAGGGGGGTGCATGGATCCCCTCCAGGGGGTGCATGGATCCCCTCCAGGGGGTGCATGGATCCTCTCCAGGGGGTGCATGGATCCCCTCCAGGGGGTGCATGGATCCTCTCCAGGGGGGTGCATGGATCCTCTCCAGGGGGGTGCATAGATCTCCTCCAAGGAGGTGCATGGATTCTTGGTTTTGGTAAAGAGAAAAAAATGTTGGATCTCCGAGTATTTATTAACAGTTCGTTAAGATGTAAAAATAATCCCATGTATGTGGCATATGTGTATAATTATTTTCGCAAGCAAATGCATCTCCCCTTGGACGCGTGTCACTGCGACACAACCAGCGATAATTTCCTAAGAGCAGTAATGTTGTAGTTTCTGTTTATTCTATAAATGTATGTTTAAATCTATTTAGTATCTAAAAAAAATTATATATATATATAATTTGACATACTCAAACACTTTCTAAGAGGCACGTTTCAAATGAGAAAATCCATTTGTTTGTTGATCCGATGTGAAAGAATTGGCATTATCAATACAAGGACCATCAATGTAACATCCCTCAGAACTGATGCTGTAAATTTAACTAAGACACCGTGGATAGGTTGCCGAGCGCTGCTTCAGATTTACACAACGTACGTGGCCGCGTGCTGCCACGGACATGAAGACAATACTCTATATAATAGCCAAAAGGTGGAGAGGTTATCTTGAGATGATTTCGGGGGCTTAGCGTCCCCGCGGCCCGGTCCTCGACCTGGCGTCCTTTTTGTTACACACCCCCAGGAAGCAGCCCGTAGCAGCTGTCTAACTCCCAGGTACCTATTTACTGCTAGATGAACAAGTGCATCAGGGGGAAAGAAACTTTGCCCATTTGTCTGCGCCTCCACCGGAGATCGTACCCGGAACCTGAGGACTACGAATCCGAAGCGCTGTCCACTCAGCTGTCAGGCCCCCATGACAGGTATGACAGTTTTAGTTTGAAGACCAAACACTGGGACTTTAAATCATTCAGAGCGATAAAAGTAGGGGAAACCGAATGGGAACGAACCGCGAGAAATAAGGTTGTGTCCAACGACCGCATTTCCCCCATAAACCCATAAGCCTCTATCTATAAAAATAAACCCAGACGGTACTGGGCTTGATTGAGCTGCGACCCATGGGAATCTATCCAGCTATATCAGATTAAAAACTAATTCCCAGTTTTTTTACACAGAAGTCACAGGTTTCTCTAGGGAGGGAGAGGTTCAGAGTGTATATTTGCCTGGGATGAAGATTGGAGTTTGGAGCTTCTGGAGTTGTAATTACTAGGAAAGCGAGCAGGAGAGGGGAAATGCTAGATGGTGCTTTCCTAACAGTATCTACGTAAAAATAAGGTCCGGCTCTTTATGGGACTTCTGGTCTCCTATATCCCCCCCCCCCACTTTTCCCACTTCATCGAGCAAGTATATATTACGGGGATTTATATACTCATCGAGTATTTATATAAATCCCCGAAATGCCTTACATTTGTTGGAGTTAAAATGTTGGGCCTCAGTAGTGATGAAGTACTGTCGTAGAGATGATCAGTTGTGGTTGTGAATATAGGCTGTGTGTAGTAAAGAAATGTGGTAGTAATGGGTTGTGGTAGTTAAGTGTTATAACAGTGATTGCGGTTGTTTCTATTAGCTGTGTTCGTAGGTTCTGGTTCTTCTGATGGGCTGTTATAGTTTGATCAATTATGATAGTGATTATTTGTGGTTGTTGTGGGTTATGATGGTGTTGGATTGTATTTATGTTTTGTGATGGTCGTGGGGCTTGTGGTAGTGATGCTCATTCAGCCGCTCATTCAATTGTATCAGTGTACGTATCATTTTAATAGCATTGTAGTTTACGTGAATTAGTTACAAATAAAACTCAGATTTAAAATCTATTTCCAAACATTTAAAAGTAAACTCATAATTTATGTATAAACGAAATTTACTCCAACTTATATACAGTATGTATATATATTATATATATTACATACATATATATGAATTTATATGACATACACACAGGTAGATATACATTTCAAAATTTAACATACAACGAACTTTAATCATTTCTGCTAAATTACCGTAAAAAGAAAATGCTAATGAACGTGTTTATTCGTTCAATATTGTATTCATATAAAAATGTAAATGCTATAAATTATTATATTACTTTATATCTTTGGCATGTTACGATGCAAACACGTCGTATAGAACGAAGCTAAACATGAGGTACAAATGTTATATACAAAGGTATACCGCATATGTTATATAATTGGATATATCGCACATGGTATATACCCAGCTAAGCCATGCATGTTATTTAAGCTGAACTTACCATGAAGACTCCAAGCAGTGTGAAGGTGATTAGTTAGCATTATGGATCGAGTGACGAGGTGTGATTTAGCAAATTCACGATTTCTACCCAGGTAAAGTGCCCTTGCACAGCCCGTCCACATAAACAAAGGCCAAAGTCCATTCCACGCACCCGCCAAACCTCCTGTTTATGAATGAAAATCGGTTTACACACGATTCTCAACTGATGACGTCCGAACACTTCCGGAACAAGTGCTTTGCTGACGACTTTTGTTCGAACCACAACGCTGTAAATGCTTCACCCATATACTACAAATACAAATAATTCCCCGACAGAACCTAAACATCTAACCTAACCAACGCCTAAATATGCACAATATGCTAATTATATTAATATATATTTATATTTGAGAAAATTCCTATTTTGAAAGAACAGCATGTTAAAATTGATGAATGGGACTTTGGGGTCGACCGCTGGATGGAATGGACTTTGTCTGAGGATGGGTTGCCTTTCAGCCCATCATCTAAACAACGCGCCGCTGGGTTCACGTATCAGGTCAACTACTGACTGACTAAAATTGACTGACTAAAATTTACGCAAGTCATTATTTGATTATAGTCCATGTTACGATGTTAATTAATCGTAAATAATGAAAGTTATGCTTGCTATGTTTATATACAAATTGTTTGGGGAAAATTGAAGTTCATAACTAAACTTTTATTTTAAATATCAATAAAGGAAGAATATCTTTAATGGAGCTAATATAGCTGCATCACGCACCGCTCCTGTGCCAGGTAAGTCCACCACGGGCTCACCATAGCCCGTGCTACTTGTAGCTTGTTCCGAGTAGCTGTTTCTATAACAACAACAATAAATATAGCTGTTTGATCGCAAACATGACAAGACATAAGTTTGCCGTCCCCCGAACAGCTAAGAAGTCCTCTCAGATGTTTATTTACTTATTAGAATCTGTATTTTTTGATAAACTGTTTGTGAATGAAATTTGGGTTATTCTTTCATATTCTAAATTAAAAATAGGATTTGAATAAATATTGAGAGATTTACGAAGGTGAACAATGTATGCGAGGGCGTGTTGTGTCCAGCTGAAGGGGAAAGTAGGAGGGAGACGAAGCATGTTGAAGTAGAAATGTTTGAAAGATCCCAAGTTAATCCTTGCTTCAATGCTTTAATCGTTCAACAAAGCCATTTTTTCAACCCAATTATTTTAGAGAGAATATGTAGAATACAGAATGGTACATTGAGTTGATACACAGCAGTCCCCGTGGCGAAGTGGTAAGACACCCGCCTGGCGTTTCGCGAGCGCCTTGTCCTGGGTTCGTATCCTGGCCGGGGAGGATTTAATGGGAGCCAATCCTTAACTGTAGCCTCTGTTTACCCAACAGTAAAATGGGTACTTGGTTGTTAAACGATTTGGCGGGTCGTATTCCGGAGAACATTAGGATAAGGACTTCCCAAAAACGGTATGCGTGCTAGTGATTGTACAAGGATACCTTGAGGTTACCTTGAGGTGCTTCCGGGGCTTAGTGTCCCCGCGGCCCGGTCGTCGACCAGGCCTCCTGGTTGCTGGACTGATCAACCAGGCTGTTAGACGCGGCTGCTCGCAGCCTGACGTATGAGTCACAGCCTGGTTGATCAGGTATGGGATCTTAATCCTTACCCAGGTATGGGTAAGGATTAAGAACTCTTGAATATATAAATAAAATAAAAGAAAGCATAATTAAGGTAAACGACAAATCCAGCTTTCCTGCCACTTTTTAAATCGTGTTATTATGGATAATAGTTATTATCATGAGTAGAGCCATGTATTATCTGTGAGACCATTATATTTGACATTTTCTATATCTATAAATGTAAACATATGTTCGCGGTTTGTTGCTAGGTTTGTTGCTTCACCCAATTTTTTCCCGTTAATTGTTGTTGGGTACGTGTACAACATGGGCGGGTCAGGACTGGTATCAGCGAAAACAGTCCCAAATGACATTGTACCTATGTCATCTACACAAAAATTTGCAATTCTATGACACGGCTACGTAATATTATTATTATTATTAAAATTATTAATATTATTATTATTAATTAATTCATACAAAAATAACTAAATAAGCCATGCAAACATCTTCAGCCTAAAGAATTAAATACCAATATTTATAGTGAAATCTGCATTAAGTTTTCCAGCTCTACATTTATATTTAAAAAGTTTCCATTGTTTTTTTCACATCTCACCCCATCACCTACTTCCCCTTTCTCTTCCCGCCCATACACACACACACACAAACCTCATAAACACTGCCATCTGCCTTCATAAAATAATAATTCACAACGCTTATAATGCATTTTATGGATACTTCATCCTCCTCCTGCATTGTCTCTCCTTTCCGCCTCTTCCTCACAGTCAATGCCTTCATCTCCCCCTCACCTGAGTGTTCCTTTCTCTAAACCTCCATCCCAGCATTTTTTCCTCCCCAAATCCTCTCCCCTAATCACCCCAGCCTCTTCAAACCTCCTTCCCTTGTGCCTCCTCCCTTCCTCACTCAAGCATCCGCTCCTCCATAATTATAATTTTCCCTCAGACAAGCATCGCTTCCTCTCCAAATCCTTTTCTCTCACTATAGAATCCTTTCCATTCCAAACTTACTCCTCTCCTCACCCCCACCATCCTTTCCTCTCCAAGCCACCTCTCCCTTCCGCCCAAACTGTCGGGCGCCAAGCTAATCTGGGAAGGAACTTGGGGTGAGTCACGATGGTAATACAAGAGCGGTCTTGTCTCCCACCACACAACCAAGCCCCGGGGATTCCCACTCAATTACTGTGTCTCTAAGACAGTGGAACTGGAGGTACTGAAGATGATGACTAAGAAGGCGAGGAGGGAGAGACTGGAAAAGAGGAGGTGAGAGAGAGAGGAAGGAAAGAGAGGAGAGAAAGGGAGAGAGGGGAAGGAGAGTTCCTCCCCTCCTCTCTTTCTCCCTCATCCCATCTAGTAGTAAATAAGCTTGACAGGCTCCCTGTCCCCGACAATGGAAAAACATTTAGCCAGACAGAAGACTGTGTAACCAGCCCGTCCTCTCGAGTTGTCATAACGGTCAGAAAATAATGTATTAAATTGACCGAACCAATCCGATGGACCGCGCATAGAAAACGTCGTTGTTTGTAAGCCGCTATGATTTATAGTACGCCATATTTTGTCCGTTGGGGATCTTAACGTCAAAATGCGATGAATTATTCGAGAGGACAGATTGCAGAGTAACACATTACGTTTCTTATTTACTAAAAGAAATGTCAAGTATTTTTACTGGTAATTTCTAAAGTGAGCTCTACTTCTTATCTTTAAAACTCTTGCTTGTCATCTTTTTTCTCTCAAGTTTTCGGTATTTAGTAAAATATGATTAAGCAAAAACATTATCTAAAAAGATATACAACTACAGCAAATCAATTATTTATGTATGAATGAACAGAAGTATTATAAATTACTACAGTTTAGTTACATTATTTCAACAGGATTTTTGAATGGTTATTGATTCATCAAATATTCAGCTGAAAGATCACTGTAATTTATTGTTAATAATTATCTTCCATACTACTTTCATCATTCTTAAAGCTACCAATGAAGCTCCAAGGGCACAAAGCCAAGGCCAACCCAGATTAACTTACCTCATCCTGTGAAAATCTATCAAGAATGAGTTAAGAGCTTCGAGGTGGTTTGTGATGGCCAGTGAGCGCTCAGGCATCTGCGGAGGGTTAATTAATCAATATAAGTGTTATACAGATATTATACCTCCCTGACGTATACCATAAGTAGTCTTGAAGTGTATTAAAGTATTATTTTACCAAGGCTTCATAGAGGTCATTTCCAGAGTGAGTAAGGCGCTACAACTGGTCTGTGAGTGTGCCCCAGCTGCTACTTAAATGTCTAATACCAGGAGAGCGCTTAAGTCGAGCCTTTGTAAGAGAGAGAGAGAGAGAGAGAGAGAGAGAGAGAGAGAGAGAGAGAGAGAGAGAGAGAGAGAGAGAGAGAGAGAGAGAGAGAGAGAGAGAGAGAGAGAGATAATAGATAATATGAAGCAAAGCATGACTATATGCCAAATCAAAAACATGTCCAAACACTAGCTATTGTGTTTTATATCAGATGACATCTTAAATAATAAATTATACAAGTCTAGATATACAGTATTTACTAAATCACGTTGAAGCACTTGTCACTAATGTCACTAAATTCCTAATATACTGATGTTGAATACTATGCTTAATCGGGCAAAAATTAATAGTTTACAATATATTCCACGAAAACAAGGATCAAACATATATGATTCATATTCCCAGACGTCCTGTGAGATCGGTCTACCTTAGGATGTTCACAGATTATTATACACTTAAAGGAACACGTTTCCTCACTACAAAAACATACTGCATCTATTTACATTTGAGTATTAACAAAGTTACTGATGGCTGTTTCTAATTCCTTCCCCTGGTCAAGAATTCTACTCTACCTAGCACACACATTTACTACTCTCCGCCTGACCTAGTTTCCTCCCAGGATGAGGCTTTACTTTAGCCTCGCTATACCCTGACAGTGTCTAGTTTACCAGGACCGTTCTATAACCATCACTTTTCCCCGGCCACTTTGCGTCTCATTTTCACGTGAAGGGGGACTATTACCGAGAAAAATCGCCACTTAAATACATATTTCTCCCAGATTGTGCCATTGAAGTGACACATTTCATTTCAACGCTTTCAAAAGGGCACTCGAGTCCTTAGAAAGGACTGACAACAAAAAATAATGGATCCCCAAGTGCCTTGCAGTAAGTTAGTCCGGGATGGGGAAGCTCAACAATGAGATACAACCACCCAACAACAACAACATTGGAGATATAACCATCCTAAACAAAATCCCGTCTTGCTACTCGCACAAAACACATTTTGAAAAACTTTTATATTTGACTAGAAAACCTGTCTCAAGAGACGTTGAACAAAGTTATACCCCCCGAGAGGACTCAGTTGAATCCCGGGTTGTATTGTATCTGGCCCATGTCGTGGTGTAGTGGTGTAGGGCTTGTGCTTGGAAGTACCAGGTACTGTATGCGGGTTCGAATCCTCTTCATGGCTCCTACTGATTATCTCATTGATAAATCGCGATATTGTGATTTCATTGTGCAGTGGGGATATTAATAAGATGTTAAATATATCAACGCAAAGATGAACATAGATTCATATAAATTGGGTAAGTTTATACGAAGAAAAAATCTGGATAAATACTTGTTTAGGAAGTTAAGAATTAATTAGACTGTTTGAAGCATAGGTTAGACACAGGCGTGGGAACTTGGCAGAGTATATAAATAGGAACAGCCTCGCATGGGCCAATAGGCTTTATGCAGTTTCATATATTCTTATATTTTTATTATCGATTCCTTGAATTAACCCAAGCCATTATCGGCCATTAACATTAACAAAAGGTATTATAGATAAAACATTATCCCGAGGCATTATCGTCACTGATCGTTAACCCAAACATTATTTACAGAATTAAACAACACACACCAGAAGATGACGTTTCGGTCCGTCCTGCACCATTGTCGTTCCTTCATTTCTGGTGTGTGGTTTAGTTCTCATCTCTTCAAGGCACGTTACTGTGACTCATCGTCTGCATTATTTTACAGCATTGTGAAATGCTAATATTAACCCATGCAGGATATCATAAATAAATTACAATAATGCAAGGGAACAGCAGCCTATTATAATAACAAAGGCATCTTAAGACCGAAAAAAACTTGAGGGAACTGCAGAAGACCAATTACACTATGTATATAAGTATTTTTTTCTCGCTGTGTCTCTCTGTCTATCCAAGGTTGGAGGCCAGATGCTTGGGACTAGCCTTACCCAACTTAGCAGGGGAAATGGTCTACGGTACGGAACGGACATAGGTCGGCATCGGTCGGGGTCAGCCCAGTGAACAACTGTACTAACAACCATACCTCGTCCAAACCTCCACCTGCTCTTTTATCAGCACCTGCCCCCTTACCAAACCTGCACCCGCTCCATTCCCTTCACCTATACTTTTTTCTAAATAAATTATCTAAATAATTAGATACAATCTGATGCTGCAAAATTCCTCAATAATATATTGTTAAAATATTCTACATTAATCTAATAATGTGATAAGGCTTTCGACTCTACTGATGGTGCTTGCAATTAGTTTCTAACCTATTCAACGGACTTCAGAGTATGAAGTTAATTTAAACTGCTGTTTCATTGATAAAGTAGCCACTTCACCCTCCCCAAACACACAAAAAATATATTTTCAATTAATCAAAACTTTTGCTGCATGGCAGAGCGAAATAATTTGGGATATGGCAATTTAATATTTAATAGGTAAATTTTCAGTTCATTTGATTGCCGATCAAATGCCTAGCAAAACATATGTATTTACTATTTGTGCTTGCAGAATCGAGCTATTAACTATTGGACACCCCCGCCTTTCTAACCAATCAAATTTCTTCTATTATGTCTATTATATATATTTCTTTCCAACACACACACATCCCCAGGAAGCAGACCGTAGCAGCTGTCTAACTCCCCAGGTACCTATGTACTGCTAGGTGAACAGGCCCATCAGGGTGAAAGAAACTCTACCCATTTGTTTCTGCCTCTGCGGGGAATCGAACCTGGCCTCTTAATAATTAAGTCTACGACTCCCGAGCGTTGTCCTCTCAGCCGTGAGACCTATATATGATTGTGTGTGTGTAATTACCTAAGTGGAATTACCTAAGTGTAGTTAAAGGATGAGAGCTACGCTCGTGGTGTCCCGTCTACCCAACACTCTTTGTCATATAACGCTTTGAAGCTACTGACGGTTTTGGCCTCCACCACTCACTTAACTTGTTCCAACCGTCTACCACTCTGCAAAAGTGATATTTCTTCTTTGTTTAATAAGTTTAAATCTATGACCTCTTGTTCTTGAAGTGCCAGGTCTCAGTAGAAAGCATCCTATTCAGCCAAAGATTTCACATTATCTTTTTCGTATCCCTACATTATTGTGCATACACATACATACAGTGTGTGCGTGCGTGAGTGTATGCGTGAGTGTGTGCGTGAGTGTATGTGTGAGTGTATGTGTATGAATGTGTGTATGTGTGCGCAAGTGCACATGTATTATCTGCATGCGCCCGATCCCCGATGGTTCAAATCGTTCCTTCATTCTATCCTCATCGTTCCTTGTTCTCATATTCCTTCAATGTATTTTACACTTCTACTGGCTTAGCACTATCTAGCGATACTTATCTTACCTTAAACTCAGATGGGGAAGGTATACACATTAATTTATCTGGTGCCGAAACGAAGGCATTGGCGCCGTATAAACAGAGTTCATCTATTATTTGGATTAGATACACAAATTTAGGCTCGATTTCCATATTGATTGGAACACACTTAATCTAGCCCCTATCTTTGCCCAGAGGAGAGGCTTCAGGAAATTCCCTGGGGCTAAGGGGGACAATGGACGAGCCAAGGGGTACGAAGGAGAAGAGTGAATGCGAGTAAGAGGGAGAGGGGGGGTGGAAGAAGGGGCGTGGAAGAGGCAAAAGGCATGGAGGGGTGTGGAAGAGGTAGGGACGTAGGTAAGTAAACGCTATCTAACAAACGAAACCAAAACAGAAAATAACAGAAATAATTCAATTACAAACATTCGCGTATATGCAGAGAATTAGAAATTTCGCAAAATAGACAAAACAAAAGCCTAAGTCTGAAAAAAAGCATTATACCTTTATCTATTAAGGTGAGTTACATGCAACACTGCCTCAATGACCCAGAGATAAGGCACTAAGCACGGCACCCTGAGCCTGAAGTTCGGCATAAATTAGCACAGCTAACTTCACCACCTCTTACGGGCTCACCATAGCCCGTGCTACATAGACGCTTCGTTCTGAATAGCTAAATCTGAAACAACAACAAAATTCACCACCTCTGAAAGGCCAGCCAACACTCTAGACACCAAACGAAAGAAAATTTAATTAAATATAAATTTAAATGCATTTTAGATTTAACGATGCAATTTTTTTCGAATGAACTGGTTATAAAATAAAAGAATACATAAAGATTTGCGAGCTAACAATACTCTTGACGATCGTGATCAATACTAAAAACCTAATTTGTTTGGATAAGCTTTTTGCAGTGTGAGTAATGAACTCTGTGCTTGACACACAAAAAGCAAGTTTTTGATTCAGCTGTGTACAGTCAGCATCCACAAAACGCTACCACACAACCCAACAGAATGAAGAAAATAGTCAACATTCCTTTCCCTTTTGCTACCACCATCTTGTGTAGCTTCGTTATAAGCACTAGCACTGTGTAGCTGTTTTTATCTATTAAAATCTATTAAAAGTTATTTAAGTTACTAAAGGTATTAAAGTAAAAGTTAGTAAGGTTATTAAAGTCTCCTCTAGTTGTTTTTTGACATAACATATAATGGATTTTACAAGCTATTTTATCAATTGCAGACAATGGATATAATATAAAAATTAAAAAGTAGTTTTCAAAGTCACAAGAGATGGCAAAATAATCATATTTCGTATTCAAATAATTTAAAAATAAAGATATGTAGTCAAACAGCTTAAAAATATATTATTGTTCATTGTGGTGTGTTGAACATTTGAACTTTACCTTGGCTGAATGAAATAGTTTAGTTGTTTTACAAATATGTGTTTATAATGAATGGTTGAATAAACTATTTGAAAAAATGTGAAATTCACAAATCTGGATCAATATTTTTAATTGTAAAAATCTATGCAGCTTTTACTAATTAATATTTTGAGGAATAAATCACATAAAAAAACGCAGAATATCGTTCGGCATCCATGAAGAAATAAGCACCTTAAATGTAAAAAAAAGTAAAGTATTGGAAATTATTCGATAATTAAAATACGGTTATTAATGTTACAACTTTCAGGTTATGTCTGACATCAGTTGATACGCAATATTTACTATACCTTAACTGCCAGAGTACGAGTGGCCAGCTCCTCGGTTGTATAATAAATGTCTCAGGTATCAAGGAGAAACGTTCTTTTTCGGTTCCCCTTTGCTTCACCGTTTCCTATAATCATGTTTTCATACAATCTTTTTTTTATCTCGCTTTTCATAATTTTAATAAATTTCTAGCAATTATTACTGTTGGCTGTTTTATTTGTTAACTCTAATTATCCTTCTTCACAAATCTTTTTTTTTTTAGTAAATCCTTCTCCCTCCATAATTTTTTTTCTATTTTAATTTATATCTCATTTTTATCTCATTCTCATATATCTCATATATCTCATTCCTCCAACTGTTCGCTAGCTTCACTTGGTTGCTTTCAATTTTTTTCCTATGTTATTTGCCTCCTCTTCCACATATTTCAAGTAAACATAATATCGATCTGCGCTTTTTCCTCTTATATACAGTACTAATTTTCAAACCTTTGTTTGCTTAGTGTAATGTTAACTTGAACTTACAATAATGTTTCCCCTGCTCCTGTATACATTGTGCCTGGTGCCGTTTGACTCTTGTGGACCTCTATTAATATCTTGAGTGAGAGACAGAGGGAGGAGAAAATGGCGCTAAAGATGGCAGTTGAGGCTACTCCTTAATTAAGCCGTTCTCAAGCTTTGCCGAGCGTCAGATATGAAGTGAATTTGCTAACCAACCCACCTTTCGAAGCTGATGTTCATTAGTCCATTAGTTTCAGGTAAAGTCAATATTCTGGTGCTCAAATTTTAATAAAGCATCGGAATTTTTACATTGTGGTCGATAGCCTCAAATTTATGGCGCATAAAGTGTGAGGACAGGTTGATAATCTCTCTCTCTCTCTCTCTCCCTCTTGCATACCATGTTTCTCATTCCATCTCTGTTCCTTTCTCACGCGTCTTTCCTCGTTTATGTTATCCGATCTATCCACTTTTATTATTTCCATGTTGCTTTTTAATTCACAATATACGTAAATGTCATCTTGATTTACTTCTGTTTTCTTGCTACTCTCCGTCCCTGTCATCTCTCTCTCTTCATTGTCTTATTTCCTCCTCTGTTCCGATCTTCCCCTTCTTCCTCTAATCCCATTGTTCATTATCTCAGTGTTCTCCCTTCCCCCTTGAGCATTCTACTTCATCCTGTATCCCATATATGTTCACCTAACTAAGATGACTTTATTCCGTCAAGGTTTTTAGATTAGTTTAATCTAGTTAAGAATCCTTTCTTAATACCAATGATGGTTCTGCTGTTCATGCTACTATTTTTGCTGTTGCTAATACAATCGTTGCTGTTACTGCTATACTACTACTGTTGCTTTTCCTTCTACTACAACTGTTGTTGTTGCTACTGCTCCAACTATATTACTGATGCAGCTACAACTACTGTTGTAGTTGTAGCGACAGTGTCCACACGTTCATTTAAGGAAACAATATGGCTAGGAACCCAACAAAACTGAGAGTTGTTCATTAGGCGCTTGGACTGATACGATGTCTGGCATTTCTTTCAAAGAGTTAACTAGGTATCTGGTGCATTATGAGTGAGAGTTCTTGCGTTTAATGAAGTGTGCCTCTTTGAGGTCTGTAAGTGTTATATATTTAGCTGGTTTCATTCCAGCGATGTAACTGAACAGCTTGCACATCAACTCTTTCACCAAGGTATATTAGGATATTTTCTCGAGTACATGTGACACCATTTTTATTGCCAGTACCACTTGCTCAACAGACACGCAAAACAATTAAATAAAGTTAGAGGAGCAACACATTTTGACAGGCACACAATTGAATGTGCAAAAGCGTTTAGGTGCACCATCCCCCCTTTCCCCCCCCCCAAAAAAAAAAAATCCATGCCAACCGGTACAATATTTTACAACAGTGGTGAAATAAAGGTCATCTGTGAAAACTAACAACTGCAAATGAAATCAAAAGTTCCTGCTTTTGATTTTGAAATCAAAAGCACACAGCATACAAAATAAGTATTCAGATCTTGAGGCCGTCATTCTCACGGCCAAGACCGTCGCCGCCACCGTCCTTCAGGCTGCGGTTCATTAGACAGCAAGACATTGAGGTCAAAATGTATTATTCATAGATTAAATTCGAGTCTAAAAGATTTTCACTCCCCACCACTATTAGAGGCCAATAGCGAGGGAACAGTAATGACAATGGGGAGTATAGAGAAACTAATCAAAACCTGACATGCACAGGCTATATAAATTTACAAGATTAAAGAACATACAGCGAGACAATTGTATAAATGTTTCCTTTGCCACCTGTTATGAATGGGCCGCAAGCCTCATCATAACTGGATGATTTATTTACCACTGTATTGAGAGCTAAGTATGAAAATATTAATTTAGATACCACTACATATTTTGGGATGCTTGTGGCATGGTGTTGCGTATTTTTGCAATAGAATTGGATTTGCAATTTTTTTCTTGAATCCATATTTATTTATTTGTGCCTCCCAGCCCGCTTTTTTCCCTTCATGTGAATAGGATGTCAGTACTTCATATATTCCCTTTAGTATCTTGTACATTGTAATCATATCTTATCTTCTCATTTTCTTTTCTAGAATTGGTATACTGCACGAGGTACAGTTACACTCTCACGCTACTCTATTACATTACAAATTTCTACACTGAATTCCATAGCCACCTTTCACTCTATTTGATCCTTTTATCCTAGTGTCTTACAGTACTTCACAATACTCTCGATTAATTATTTATCAAATCATTTCTCAATACAAACGTAAGATAGATTGAATTGTCCCGTTTCTTGCTGGGGCAGATTTTAATACCTACTTATATCCAATCTAATCCAAGTACTCGGACATTTTCTTTTGGTGTTGGGCCTGAAGCCTATGAATCTCTGGAGGGTCACTAACGCCACTACAATAGCTGACTGACCAGTAAGTTTACTTTCGTCTTGAATTCAGTTAAGGAGTAAAGTAAACTCAGCTAAAATACACCGTCACTGGATACATCTCTCCGTATATATCCTTCGCAATTCCCTTATCAAAACATCGCTCGTCATCCTCGCCGGAGTTAAAGTCCGCTGGTACACCTGAGGTGCTGCCAGATGGTACACCTGAGGTGCGGCTGTGTGGTACACCTGAGATGCTACACTTGAGTTACAGCTACTGGCTCACCTCTGGTACAGCCGTGACACAACGCTTAACGATAAGAATAAGAACTGAAGCGTCTGGAAAGGCATCTAGTTGAATGAAGGAAGATTCCTCCAACTGTCTCGGTCAATGAAATTTAGATTAGTTTTACTTTTGCTATATTACGAATAATGTATTAGAATGTTTAGTGAATGTGTTGTTAAAATTGTATTGATAAGACTCATCACAACTGCACAGCACTACCATTACAATGCCCCACACACCGCTACAACCACTTAACCATTTCATCGGTCCACCACTATACCACCACAACCTCACCAACACCATCAGGACAACAGTAGCCGATGTCCTCAGCATCCACGGCATTTTGCCCCCCTCAGAAAAAACTTGGTAGGACCATTTTTGCTCCCTTGTTAATTGTGTATGTAGTTTTTTGGAGTCGGCTAAAAGCCGTGTCTAGGTCTTTGTCTAAAATACTCACCTAGTTATACATACCTAAATCTACTTTCAGGGGCTGAGCTTTGGTTCTTCGACCCCGCTTTTCAAACTCAAGTCGACTGATTTAAAAGTTCCTCGAACTCTTCGAGATTTGTCATATTTACATTTGAATTCCAATCGACGATTGGAATCTATCTGTTCAACGTCACTCCCAATTTTAAATAAGTTCATTATAACATTTATATGGTAAATTTATGGCTTTGGTTAATTTCTTTAATTTTTCCCTTGTGACTATATTTTTCTGGGAATTGTCGGGTGGCACACCTATTGATATTCTTAATATTCCAGAAATAATTCTTAATATTCCAGAAATGAAGACGAGGGAGGGGAAAATTAGAGGCG
This sequence comes from Procambarus clarkii, assembly GCF_040958095.1. Lineage (NCBI taxonomy): Eukaryota > Metazoa > Arthropoda > Malacostraca > Decapoda > Cambaridae > Procambarus > Procambarus clarkii. The sequence continues at coordinate 23,344,597 of NC_091205.1, forward strand.
AGGGAGGGAAGGGGGGGGGGTACGACGAAGGCAAATGGAGAAGACGAGGAGAGGAAATGGAAACGGCGAGGAGTGTAAATGGAAATGAACAGTGGAATGTAGACGAGAAGGCGGATGTAGAGAGGAGGGATATAAATCATATCCCATTCTCTTTCTATCAACAAACCTCTTAACCTATCTCTCTCCTTCTTCTTAGCCAACCACTTGGGCTGGACGGTAGAGCGACGGTCTTGCTTCATGCAGGTCGGCGTTCAATCCCCGACCGTCCAAGTGGCTGGATACCATTCCTTTCCTCCCTCCGTCCCATCCCAAATCCTTATCCTGATCCCTTCCAAGTGCTATATAGTTAGCTTGGCGCTTTCCTTTGATAAGTTCCCTTCCCCTTAATTACCCTTCTACGCCTCTCTTTTCCTCCCTATAATTCTCATACTCTCGACACCCCCAGTTCGCGCAATATGGCGTCAACAGCACTTAATAAATAAACCTCCAGGCCAAGGACAGTCGATTTAAGACACTCATATAATACAGTTATGTGAAAACTTCCGGCCCAAACTCAGATATATAACGGTAAGGATGGGAGGGGGAGTCCTGTCTTATCATGGAACAGAGACTGTAGCAAATTTAATGGCAGTAGTAGATCTACCAGCAGCAGTAGGAGCATCAGCTGCTACTAATGCCACATCAGCAGCAGTAACAGCGTTAGACGTGACAGCAGGAGTATATATGTTATGTGTTACATAACATACATAACTTTAACCTTAATCGATAAGACTTGCATTGGTTTGATTTTTTTACCATACTGGTTAACAAGTAAATAAGTCTTACAGTGCCTGGATTTGCGTTAATACACATGTACAAACTGAAAGAAAATCGTTCATTATGGTTTCATTACTAAATATACTCTAGTATATTTATAAAAGAAGATTTCAACTTGACCAAAGCTGGAGCAGATACGCTTGGGGGGTAGCCTCACCAAAATTTGCAGGGGTGACTAGTGAGTTAGGGACGCGGTCATAGGGTGATCAGTGTCGGGCCCCATGCGAAGATGGTGAAGGGAAGATGTGCCAAAAATGCATGTTCTGGTGCCAGATTTGTATTCCAAGGGCTCCCAACACTTACATAACACATGTTGGGGTTCATCACAAAAATGTATATTGACAACAGATGTGAGAGACAAGCAGAAAAACACTAATATAGAGACAAGGGATACTAATAAGAATGCAACAATATGAAAGGATTATCACCAATAGCGACTTAAAACAAAGACATTAAAAAAAATTATCCAATACCACTAAAAAAAAAAGGCCAGGGACCGGGGTAAAAAAAACAGTGTCCACGGCATATAAAGTACTGGGCGAGCAACCTCCCTCCTCCCCACCTGACATTGTCATTAACTTCAGCAGTAACAACAGCGATAAGAGTTTCGACAGCAGTATCCGCATTAACAGCACGCAGCAACGACACATGGGCAGCTACAATGGCAGCAATATCTGCCACAAAGTTCCCAACTCGGATGATTACTTGGCTTAGTGTGTAAATGTGGGTTGGAATCTCCATTCGCCCTCTTGCTGATTGTAAAATGCTTTAAACTTTTAATCTTCCATATTGGTGAATTTCAAGCTTAGTTGAAGCGTGTTATCTCAAGATGAGAAAGAGAACAGGACAGGAAACAGGAGGGAAGAGATTAAAGAGATAAGAAGAGAAAAGGAAAGTGAAGAATTGAGGCATGAGAGAAATAAAGAAAATGAAAATGAATGAGAAGCGATAAGTGGTGTAGTGGTAACCCTCGCCCAGTAACTCGCGAGCGATTTGGTGTGGGTTCGAGTCGTGCCCGAAAGGATTGACTAGACGCCAATCCTTAACTTTTCATCTCTATTCACCCCAGCAGTAATTGGGCACCTGGTTGTTAACCTATTGGCTTACCATGAGCTATGAGAAGGGAAAGCTCTGAGCCTGCTAATAAGTCATCTGTTTTTGTATCATTCTGTATACAAATTGGAAGGAATGTATACAAAGTTGGAAGGAAATTAAAGGAGAGAGAGAGAGAGAGAGAGAGAGAGAGAGAGAGAGAGAGAGAGAGAGAGAGAGAGAGAGAGAGAGAGAGAGAGAGAGAGAGAGAGAGAGAGAGGCCAAAAGCAAGAAACTTTGGATGAACCTAATGGAATTAATTATAGTAAGAAGAAAAGTACCCATCATTAATTATCTGCTAATAATTAGATACCAGATTAATGTAACGACACTGTAAAAAGATGCAGTAAAACATTAAAGCTTCCATCGTAGATTATTCGAGTTGCGATCTACAAAATCCTCTTCACTATCCAATTTGTGCATTCAACTTTTGCAGGCAGATGAGGAATCGCTGTTAGGCGTTTAGCACCGAGCGACACCAATGAACAAACTAATAAATAAAACAGAGAAACGTTCAGAAATGTAAACTTTTCCCATTTTGAAAATCGTAGATTTAAAGAGACTTATTTTTCTACACATTACAAGGTTCAGTAGTAAAGGTTTACATACTCTAGCTGGCAAGCTAGACTCTTCATAATACAGCTCGTTTTGAAGCCTTGTCGCATTTGCAAGAACTCGAACCTAAAGCCTATCGCTCGCAAAAAGTGTATGTTAACTAATATACCACATCAAATACCACATTTATTTTAACTGCGAGCTCTATTCAATGTAATTGATGTTTTAAAGACAACGCCTGGAACCAAAAATCAATATTTTGACATTTTACGATGCAAAATATTGCGTGAATTTAATGTACACAAAAAGATAACTTTAAATATTTTCTACGTCCGTCAAGCCCGACATGGTTGGGTGGTCGGGTGTCCTGGAATGCCATCAGCAACATTAAGTAAATCCTTATTTGTTACATTTCATAAGTGTATTTATTTATTATGCGGTCATTTTAGCACTTATTTATATTGCAACTGGCACCAGAGGCCGCGTGCTTAAGACAGTTGACTTTACTTTTATCACTCCGAAGAGTCTGTTTCTCTCACTTCCATGGCTCTCCATCTACCCCTCACCTGAATCCTCACTCTCCCCATCTACCCCTCACTGGCGTCCTCACCCTCTCCCGTACCCCTCATACGAGTCCTCACTTTCTCCCTCTAACCTTTATACGAGTCCTCACACTCTCCCTCTGCCCCTCCCCTCAGTTCTCTCTCTTGACCCCATTAATTCACTGGTGTCCTCCCCTGCTATCCCTTGTGTCCAGGTAGACAGTTACCCGCTGTGACCTATGATGCCCCGGTCCATAACTTCACCATTACATATGCCACATTATCTTTCCACCTCCTCCTGAGTCAGGTTCTTTGCTTTTATGGCGCATTTTACTACTTGGATTACTCCCGCTTCACGTGTACACTTTGTTACTATATTTCTTATATCTATCCTTTTCACTCTCCATTTGCTTCCGGCAACCTTATCTCCCGTATCTCACTCTCTCCACCTTCGCAAATTGTCTTCAACTTCTAACGAAATACAATCTATACCTTACAAATTCAAATGCTAAATCTAACACTCGAAGCCACCTTTGTATTTCTTCCTGAATGAAGCCCCCGTAACTTCCTGTCACATTAAATTTCTGATTTCTTGATAGCACAACCTGTCTTATTTTTTCACTATACTGCAATTCTAACATCCTCATCATAGTATTTCATATCCCTAAATAAACAGCAATCCTCGTTCACTTCTTAAATATATTACCAACACTCATTCTCTCTCTCTCTCTCTCTCTCTCTCTCTCTCTCTCTCTCACTCTCACCATTGACCTTTACCAAGAATCTCCGCCGAATTTCGTTCCCGAATTTGCTTAACATTCTTCACAAGCCCATCGCTGCCGATCTGTTTTCCCCAAGAAAGAGAGATGGAGTGAGAGAGCCTTCCTGAAATTCCCTGTTGCATTCCGAGCAGTATTTGTTTTCAGCTTTTTCCCAATTGTATTGGCTGTGGTTCCTCGAGTTATATCATTACGTTAATTTAAACTTTACTTCTATGTCTTATTATTATTACAATTATGATAAATACCACTTATTATTTCCATAATATATTATTCATGTAACACTATCTCTGGCTGTTTGCAGTTCGTCCTTTATAGATAAACTAGATGGGACGGCCTGGCATCCTAGATATGTCTGAGTCTGTGTTTTTCCGTCAATCTAATTTGTTTTTCTCTCTCTCTCCCTTCTCCCTATCTCTCTCTGTATGGCTATCTCGATCCCTCCCCCTTCCCTGTATAACACACACATTACCACTCTGCTCTTCCTTTGTATAACCAACACACACACACTACCACCTCCCCCTCCTACTTACTATTTCGTCCCTCCTTCGAGGTAAGCAGGAACAAGACTATTTATGCTAACACCTGTGATGTAGAGGACACTCGAGGGGGCGCCCTCCCCCCCAAAACTTACTAACCAGTGGCTCCCGTCTGTCGATGCTTTGGGGCTTGAGTACGGCTTCCTTAGAATTTAAAGCTATATTTAGGATTTTAGCTGAAGTAGAGCTTATTGTCGGCCTTACTATTAATTGCAATCCGCCGTAACTGGCTGTTGGTTATTAGTTAAGGCGAGTTTATGCTAAATGTTGACATTTTAAACTGGGAATTATGTTGGCGCATTTAGAAGGCTGCGAAAAACGCACTGAAGTTGGCAGTTTTCCTGAAAAGTGGGACGACTCATAAGTTGAACTCCTGTGCGTTAAGTTGAACACATAAAACTGTAATCCGTAGTTCACAATTTATGCAAATACTGTGCATCCATTAATATATATATATATATATATATATATATATATATATATATATATATATATATATATATATATATATATATATATATGTGTGTGTGTGTGTGTGTGTGTGTGTGTGTGTGTGTGTGTGTGTGTGTGTGTGTGTGTGTGTGTGTGTGTTACGTAGGCAGGTACGTAAAAGGGAAAGATCGACCTTTGAGGATCACCCTAAACGGTGCCAAACAGATGGAAGAAGTACTAAGGAATGCTAGAAAATTGCAAAGGGATGAGGATGGGAAAGGGTGGTCATTAAGACGAGATCTTTCAAAAGAAGATAGAGAGAAGCTGAAACTGAACCTCGCCGAGGCAAAACATTTAAATGAGAGCAGGAATGAAGAAGAAATAAATTCTTTTTTCTACAAAGTGATAGGGGTAGGCAAACCAGTAAAGTGGTACATAAAGGCAAACCAACAAAATCAATAGAGAGAGGGGGAGTGAAGAATAAGGAGAGGGGGAACAAGTTCCTGAAGATTGCATACACCAACATAGATGGAGTGAGATCGAAGATACTGGAGTTAAGTGATGTAATACAGCTGCAGACACCAGACATTGTTGCACTCACGGAGACAAAACTTGAAGATGTAATTTTAAATGAGGTCATATTCCCAAGGGGCTACTCAATTTGGAGACGGGACAGAAAAATTAGGAAAGGCGGTGGCGTTGCTGTGCTGGTAAAAGAACACCTAAAGGTGAAGGAAATAATGACTGCCAATCCACAAGAAGTTGACATAATAGCACTAGAGATCTGCTATGAGGATGATAAACTAATGATGATAAATGCATATAGTCCACCGCCAAGCAGCACATGGTCAAAGGAGGAGCTAGATAGTAAACGTGAAGGTCTTATAACAATAATGAGAGATTATAGCGAGAGCGGATAACGATAGATCACGACTGTTGATAGTCGGTGACTTCAACTTGAAATCCATAGACTGGGAAGCATATGAAGCTAAAACAGAAGATTTTTGGACCTGTAAATTTGTAGACCTCATCCTGGAAACATTCTTGTATCAACATGTTAAACAAGCTACGAGGATGAGGGAAGGGGACGTTCCCTCCATGCTAGATTTGATATTTACCAGGAAGGAGGAAGAGATATTTGACATTCAGTACCTTCCTCCCTTGGGTAAAAGTGACCATGTCTTTTTGGGAATAAAGTATGCAATGCGTTATAAGCTGGAAGAAAATAAGGAGGTTGAAGCAGTTGAAAAACCAGACTTCAGGAGAGGACATTATGGTGACCTTAGAAATTTTTTTAGTGAGTATAATTGGACAGACTTGATGCTAGGCAAGGAAGTGAATGAGATGTATGGCAAGTTTTGTGAAATATATGATAAAGGCACAAAAAAATTTATACCAAAACAGAGATGCAGAACTAGGAAACAGGATTGGTTCAATAGAAATTGCGAGAGGGCTAGAGACCGAAAGACACAAAAATGGAATCAATACAGGAAGAGGCCGAACCCCCAAACATACCAGCGATACAAAGATGCGAGAAACAACTACACGGCAGTGAGGAGAGAGGCAGAAAGAAATTTTGAAAAAGGGATTGCGGACAAATGTAAAACAGAACCAGGTCTATTCTATAAATTCATAAACAACAAATTGCAGGTAAAGGATAATATTCAGAGGTTGAAAATGGGAAATAGATTCACGGAAGATGAAAAGGAAATGTGTGAAACACTAAACGAAAAGTTCCAAAGTGTGTTTGTACAAAATGAAATCTTTAGGGAACCAGATACAATAAGAATTCCAGAGAACAACATAGAACACATAGAGGTGTCTAGAGACGAAGTGGAAAAAATGCTCAAGGAGCTCGGTAAGAACAAAGCAGCTGGCCCAGATGGCGTTTCACCATGGGTTCTGAGAGAATGTGCATCTGAGCTCAGCATTCCACTTCACCTGATCTTTCAGGCATCCCTGTGTACAGGAATCGTAGCAGACGGGTGGAAACAGGCTAACATAGTTCCAATCTACAAAAGTGGCAGCAGGGAAGACCCCCTCAATTATAGACCTGTATCATTGACAAGTGTAATAGTGAAAGTATTGGAAAAACTAATCAAAACTAAATGGGTAGAACACCTAGAGAGAAATGATATAATATCAGACAGACAGTATGGTTTTCGATCTGGAAGATCCTGTGTATCGAATTTACTCAGTTTCTATGATCGAGCCACAGAGATATTACAGGAAAGAGATGGTTGGGTTGACTGCATCTATCTGGACCTAAAAAAGGCTTTCGACAGAGTTCCACATAAGAGGTTGTTCTGGAAACTGGAAAATATTGGAGGGGTGACAGGTAAGCTTCTATCATGGATGAAAAATTTTCTGACTGATAGAAAAATGAGGGCAGAAATCAGAGGCAATGTATCAGAATGGAGAAATGTCACAAGTGGAGTACCACAGGGTTCAGTTCTTGCACCAGTGATGTTTATTGTGTACATAAATGATCTACCAGTTGGTATACAGAATTATATGAACATGTTTGCTGATGATGCTAAGATAATAGGAAGGATAAGAAATTTAGATGACTGTCATGCCCTTCAAAAAGACCTGGACAAAATAAGTATATGGAGCACCACTTGGCAAATGGAATTTAATGTTAATAAATGTCATGTTATGGAATGTGGAATAGGAGAACATAGACCCCACACAACCTATATATTATGTGAGAAATCTTTAAAGAATTCTGATAAAGAAAGAGATCTAGGAGTGGTTCTAGATAGAAAACTATCACCTGAGGACCACATAAAGAATATTGTGCAAGGAGCCTATGCTATGCTTTCTAACTTCAGAATTGCATTTAAATACATGGATGGTGATATACTAAAGAAATTGTTCATGACTTTTGTTAGGCCAAAGCTAGAATATGCAGCTGTTGTGTGGTGCCCATATCTTAAGAAGCACATCAACAAACTGGAAAAGGTGCAAAGACATGCTACTAAGTGGCTCCCAGAACTGAAGGGCAAGAGCTACGAGGAGAGGTTAGAAGCATTAAATATGCCAAAACTAGAAGACAGAAGAAAAAGAGGTGATATGATCACTACATACAAAATAGTAACAGGAATTGACAAAATCGACAGGGAAGACTTCCTGAGACCTGGAACTTCAAGAACAAGAGGTCATAGATTTAAACTAGCTAAACTAGCTAAACACAGATGCCGAAGAAATATAAGAAAATTCACCTTCGTAAATAGAGTGGTAGACGGTTGGAACAAGTTAAGTGAGAAGGTGGTGGAGGCCAAGACCGTCAGTAGTTTCAAAGCGTTATATGACAAAGAGTGCTGGGAAGACGGGACACCACGAGCGTAGCTCTCATCCTGTAACTACACTTAGGTAATTACACTTAGGTAATTACACACACACACACACACACACACACACACACACACACACACACACACACACACACACACACACAGGGCTGGGCTGGGGTTAGGAGTTTGACCATGTCCATGTACATGGAGAGTTTGACCTAATTGCGTGAACAATTAGGCGAGTACAGGCAAGCATGCTCACAAATACGAGCGCCCAGGCGGGTGCAAACACTTAATAGCAGACATTCATCTAATTTTATGACCATAAATCCTCTGGAGGCAATAAGTTCCGAGCCGGTCATACATGTGTCATCAAAACTGTCTTTTCCCTCTGTTCCTCACATTCCTCTCTCCATCCCTCTCGCCTCTTCCTTTTCTCTCTCTCTCTCTCTCTCTCTCTCTCTCTCTCTCTCTCTCTCTCTCTCTCTCTCTCTCTCTCTCTCTCTCTCTCTCTCTCTCTCTCTCCCCTGCCTCAACCAATTCCCCCCCCCTCCCCCAAATCCACTGTCTTAGGATTAAACTTTATCTTTTGTTAAGTTACAGTTTTGTTAGGAACAAGATGAAGGTTGAATCAATTTTGTACCAGAGCCTTCATATGTTCAGTGGACTTGACTTTACACTTATGTACATGTTGCGCGAACATGTTCCAAATACGAATGAACCTTGGAAAGCAGGATTGCTGATGGAGTGGTGCTCTTAAGAATGACACAGCCTGTATGAAGCGGTTGATGGCTGAGCGCCTTGCGTTGTGGTTACCAATTTGTCGACATCTCTTCGATATTGATGGCTCTGATATACTGACCATTCCAACGCGAGCTAGTCAAGACTGAAAGATGAGTTTCCTCACACGGTTTTCTGCCATGTCTCTGTTTTCATCCTTTATATTATTTCCTTTTGTTCTCCCTATCCTTCCTCATCTTTCTCCGCACATAACCCCCGCCCTGCTCCACTCTTCCTCAATACCGTCCACACACCCCTACCCAAACGTCCAGTGTTTCACAAAAGTTTCTCCATACTAGGCTCCTTCATACGCCTTTGCTACCCTCATGGTCGACAGCTTGGCCGATAACCTCTCGTTTTTACCCTACAACTTTCACCTGACAACACTTTCCCTTCAGCGATTTCACAAAACTCCAATACGGCTTGGCTCTTCGTCTCTTTCCTTTCTCTTTACCTTCCCTTTCTCTCTCGCCCACTCCTTATGTACCAACACTACCTACATTGCGTTTAAAAGTGTTTTGTGCTTACCTAATTATGCTTGCGGGGAGGGAAGTTCACGTCTGAAACAAGCCTCAGTTATCTGGTGAAACCCGTATTAGCTTTAAAAGCTGTGAAAGGAGTAGGCTCTGCGACCGCTTCCAGGTCATTTTATTAGTTTAAACTCAAACAGTAAAAAATATTTTTTTTCATACCCTGGCTGGTTTGTGTTTCCAATATTTACCTGTGTCTGGTACTGCTTTCCCTCGGCTGATACAGATTTTCTCCTAATATTTCGTACAATGTTATCTTGATTTCTAAGTTAATTAACCAGCTTTGTGTCAAATTTTGTTATGATTAAATTATTTGCTGAATAAGATACTCTAGGACTATTCTCAAAGCTGTGAAAGCAGGTTTAGGTAATGTTTTCCTATTCCTGTCTCGTTATGTGATTCTCTTTAGGACTGTAGATCATACCCACTATCACTTTCTCGCCTTCCATGACAAATATTTCCACAACGTTGTTTACCTCCTCAAGAAGCTTGTCAAAGACATGTTTCTTGTGACTAGCACAAAACTTGTTAATAAGTTTCACGTATATTCAGAAGACAATAGAATGCAGGCAGAACTACCATCGCAAAAAGGCTTTAATGACGCCAAAAAAAAAGAGCAGCAGTGGATCCAAGAGCTAAAAGTAACATGCACCAAGAAGAAGAAAGTTAGCCTGCCGATGCATGGCGCCAATTGTCACAGAGCTGCAATGAATTAAAAATTAATGGCCTCTCTAAAGTTTTAATGGACAACATTACCCAGCCAGCAAAAGTTTTGAATAACAAACTTTCCCCAACACCCAACAGACATCACAGTTTCACTTTCTTTTGTCCAGCTTCTAGAAGGTATATATATAGGAAAATTTAGTAATAAATACAGTAGTATTTACTGTATAATGTTTTGATATTTACACCGTAGTTTGACCTATGAAACTCAACGGAAGAGTTGTGTACCGCTCTTATCAATTTGATATCAGTAAAATCTAATTCCAAAGATTTTCTCACATTATATATCTATCTAAATCTATAAGGGAGAATGTCTATCCGTCTGTCCGTCTCTCTGTCCAAGGTTGGAGGCCGGACACTTGGAGGTAGCCTCGCCCAATCTTGCAGGGGAGTCTGGGATACGGGACAAACACTGGCTGATCGGGGGTAGCCAGAATTCAAGAAGTTGAATTCAGCAATCGACAACACTTGTCTAGCTCTTGGATCCTAGTTACTGCTAGGTGAACAGAGAAATCAGGTGTAAGAAATATCCTAATTGTTTCTGTCTCGGCCGGGAATCTAACTCGGGTGTCTGGGTTTTGAATCTCATACTGCGAGCGTGTCGGTGCGTGCTCGCGTGTGTTACTTTGTATATGTGTTGTGTACTTATCCTTACAAGCATCAAATACCCACCTGTCATCCTCATGTTTGTCAGTTCGTGAATAATGTACGTCAACAAACACGGAACCAGGTTCCTGTAGGAGCTCACAGTGTTTGAGCTGTCAGCAGAACCGGTACCAAACATTGATGATCGTTAACACCGGGTTTAACTCTTTCAAAATATGCCGCGTGGTTTAGAGAGTATCTTTAATAGTGTGTAAATTGCTTAATATTGGTAGATTTTAGTCGTAATGTTTACCTCCTAAAATTTACTTTATATTACATCGTTGTCTACTGAAGTTAAGTTTTTATTTTGAAAGTTATAAAATTTTACTGGCAATTATATAATTATAAGCAAAATGTTTGTCATTTCAAAAATTCTGTTGCGTGATATCGACCTCAACCTTACATAAAATTTTCATTACTTTTTAATGTCATTCATAACGTCTTATATATAATGAGTCTGACCTTTGGCATTTTAAAAGCTAATTTATATTGGGACAGGAACTAATTATAAAAGATAGAAGTCGCCCTTCGCTTGCTGCTGTTGGGTGAAAGGGCCAGAGAACGTACAGGGCAAAATCTTCAATGCAGTATTCCGCATTGTCTCTTCCTCGGTCCATGCACCTTGACCTATAAACGACCCAGTTACTTGAGCTACAATTCTTGCCTGGGATGAATTCACCGTGATCCAAATGTTTTTTAATTTCATTTCTATTTCGCCCTATAGTATCGTGTCTACAGATCTCGTGTATTAAGGAGAATGCGGAAGGAAAATCCGTTATTGGTGTGCCTGTGTTCGCCGGCCATAAAGTATAAGGTTCCGTGACAGCTGATCCACCGCGCTCCATATTTTGTAAACAGGAAAAACTGCCTCTGGATTATGACAGGCAAATAAAGCAACCGACTCAAAAATCACTATTCCTTGTTCAGAAAATAGAATTCACGTCATTGGTGGCTGACATTTAATATACGTTGCATTATTATATTTATCCCTTTCGTCTTATTGATCTTAGAGGGTGATAGGAAGAAGGGAGATAGACAAGAAAGAGGAAGCGAAAATTTGAGAAGTCAATAAGGAAATTGAAGGCAAGATACACAACATTAAAAAGAACATTGGAGGGCTAAGGAAGGGAAGAACCGTTAGAGGCAAAATGGCGATGGAAGGAAAGGAGGAGAAATTAGGAATAATAATGAAACATACAAGAAAAGGAAAGGAAAATCAATAAATAAATGACGGAAAATGAAGTAAACTGGGGAGAATCATGGTGGGACAAGATAGGAGAAGGAAATAATAATAAGGGTGAAATGAGTAAAGAGAAAATCTAAACGAATAATAAGGAAATGTGAGCGAGTGGTAGCGAGAAAAGAGGAACATAAGAACAAAGGTAACTGCAGAAGGCCTATTTGCCCATACGAGCCAGCTCCTATTTATAACCACCCAATCCCACTCATATACATGTCCAACCCACTTTTGAAACAATCAAGGGACCCCACCTCTACCACGTCACGCGGAACGAAGATACAGAGGACAGATAATCAGCGGGTGTGGTCAAACGTTGCTTCAAATAGTGAAATAATAGCTATAGAAAGAGAGCAAGGGAAGAGCGTTGAGGAAAACGAATGCAAAATGGCAAAAAGTTTAAAAAGTAACAAGACACTCCGTAAATTAGAGCGATAAGAGAGGAGAAAATAAGTCTATTGTATCGCAACCTACAACAGTCACTAATTAAGTGTTATGGAAACTTCTCATTCCACGTGTCATCCTCCATAATTAGATGGGGGGAACTTTATGAGTCATGATAAATATAATTTTAGGACGGCCACTTGACTCATGGAAACCTAGAAACGGTTAATGACCAGATGCAGAACTAATGGCATTAATTAGTAGAAAATGTAACAATACGTATATGCAAATTAAGCTGAGCTTTGCGTTCATACTGGAGCATTATTAAATAAATTGTATTATGAAATGAATAATTTGAATTGGCAAGCTGTTGTAATATACAAACGAAGAAAATGTACAGTATATTTCAACTTTGGCATAGACACAAATAAGAAATATACAACTACTATCAATATGGTCCTATCGCATTACGACTATGGAGATATCAATCGCCGGGTCGAGCCCACCCTCGTTCCCTCTCAGCGCCAAGCCCATCCACCGCACTTCTCAGCGCAGAACCCACCAGCAGCCCCTCGGATACAAGTCACATCGTACACAAGACAATTCGCCAACGGTTTGAAACCAAACCTAACCTAACCCAACCCAACCAAGCCGATACAGCATAATCTAAGCTAATACAGCCTAGCATTACAATGTATACGGTTTTATCAAACAGAAAACGAACTTCGTTTTGTCATCTTTTTTACGTTTATGGTCATTTACATGGAATATAATATTACCTAACTTAGTTTTATTGTAATGATATCGCACACAGACGGAGAACAGACCGAAAAAAAAAGTTTACACTTCTCTATTTAAATATGAAGCTTCGTGTTGATTTTACTGGAGAATTTTAATCAAGTCAGCGTGAAGAGGCGTTAGGCTGTTACAGCTGGAAGTGAAAAAGGTCGGAAACAAATTCGTGGATTAACACACACAGAGATCACACTAACGTGATCTCGTGGATTTGTTCGTGGATTAAATAGACAGGTTGAGAATATGAGTGACAACCAACAGTCACCGCTCATACTGCGGAAAAGACACAGACTCCTCAAGGGACTTGAAACAACATGAAAGGAAAGCTCCACGTTTATAAATATAAACCTTACCAAGGGACGTTGAAGGAGATTATTGGCAACTGTCATCCATAAGAGAGCTAGTCGAAATTTTACCTCATCTTAAAATGCACTAAATGACCAATATAAAATTATTGACTACGCTTCTAAAATTTACTGTGTAAGAGCTGGGCCAAAAATGATAACGAGAAAAAAAAATAATTACCGTTATTAAAATGCAACGTTTGTGCAATTACACAACAAAACAACTAACAAAAAACGGTTGATATTTTTAATATTATTAATGAATAAACTGTAAACCAGTGTAACACAATAACCTAATATTCTCAAAAGCAAAAAAATTAAAAAATAAATAATAAAAGATTTCCATAAAATGCCATCAAAATCCTACTCACGCTAGTTACATGTCGTTGCCTTTGCTATTACACGTTTTGTTATTTAATTACAAAAAATGTATTCCATATGAGCAAAACATATACAGTATATACACGTTTAATCAAAAGCATCACCACCTGAAATAGTACAAAATCCAATACAGTTAACCAACGCCAGTTGAAGATTACCAAAATACCAAACTGTAGCACAGAAAATTATATGTACATATTGAAGAGCATAATAAAAATGTCCACTTGCCTCAAATGAAAAAAGCTTTACATCCAACTCACAAGGAAATGCTTACATGAAAACAGTGTAAACATGGGGAGGGTATTGAATCACACCAGCACTCCCAAAGGGGTAGAGGGGTTACATTACGCTCTTATGAACAGGTGCCCTAGTAGTAATAATTACTTTCTACAGGACCACACTCCCATTCCAGCCCATTGCTAAATAATTACCATTTTACTGCTTGTCATTTAAGGGTTGATCGTAAAAGGTGGAAAGAATAACATTACTGGCAATTAATATGGGTCATTAACATAGAGATTATATACAGGTCAATGGGTGGATAGTTTACTTTAATGCATGCCAGTAAACTCCTCAAGACCATTATACAGGAACTATTGGTTAAGCACACAAAATTTAATAATCAATTAATCACCATAATGAAAGAATTTAGCCTTGGTAAAATAAATATGTGCCTGCACTAGATCACTGATTAACAACAAACATATTAATAATAGTTCCAACCCATTGTATATATATTAGACGGCACCTTTTACCTACGAATCAAAAAGAACGAAACAGCAGTACTTAAGAGTCTACTGAAGGTATTGTAGCTATCGGATGAACATTTCATGCCCAGATGAAATTCTTAATTGGGAATCTAGAAGGAGTAAGCTACCGGTTCTATCTTTCCTTATAAACGCTATTTACACATTTAACTATCCAATATAGACAAGAGATCTCGTGAATAACCATCTCCAGTAAAACTAGCTATTCACAAACACTCTTCTACAATCATACACATTCATTCTAATTTACAAGTTCAACCACATATAGTATTTATTTCAATATAAGGTTTTCCAGCTTGTTGCTGTAAATGTCCAAATGAAAGATTTGGTAACATTACTACTTCTGCCTGCCAGCTGAATCTCTGGCATGAAGGAATACAACCAGAAAATCATACTTTTCTTACTTTTACATACTTGTTAATTGTAAGAAAATTAATTTTCTTACAATTATTTTCTAACCTTTTCCTAAGCTACCTAAATGATATTAACAACTAAATTTATATTACTTTCTTGCCAAATCTCGCATTGCTCTGCAAACCCATAACCCATACAAATTGTATACACGTATTTATTATAATTTACTTAGATATAGGATGTATAAATATATACAGGTCTAAGTAGTACTCACCATGATTGGAAGGAAGGTTACACCACCCCAGTACTCACCATGAGTGATGGGGAGGAGTTACACCACACCAGTACTCACCATGAGTGAGGGGAGGGGGTTACACCACCCCAGTACTCACCATGAGTGTTGGGGGAGGGAGTTACACCACCCCAGTACTCACCATGAGTGAGGGGAGGGAGTTACACCACCCCAGTACTCACCATGAGAGGGAGATGGATTCACCACCATAGTATTCATCACGTAATGCCTCCATGCCAACCAGAGCTCATCAGCGTGGTGATGGTTCCTACACTACCCCAGCGGTACTCATCACCACAACGGTACTCATCACCACAGTACTCACCACAAGTCAGCTACGCTGGTCCCTCACGAGGCAGAAGTTTACTGTGTGGTGAATAATGAAGAAAACCCGTCTAAAGGCGGCCATTCACTAATTACAATTTGTTCATAGGAGCCAGAATAAACTGTTCGAGGTCTCGTTTAAATATTACAACAATATTCTACACGTAAATACGCACACTAATTAAATTAGACTACCGGCCGCGAAGGGCGTGACCTTCCCGCCCACTGGTCGAGGCGTCACTGACGCCCTCGGGCTGGAATCTCAAATTGTCGGAATTTTACTCTTTTTCTGTAAGGTAGGTTCTTATTTATTTAAAACATATTAATTGCTTTAAAAAATATATTTAACTGACTTAAAATGGCTAGTTTATAAACTATTTCGTTTTCAACATAAATCGGCTCATCTGCGATTTATAAATTTGGACAACGACGGTTTGTTTTAACGGCTAAGGATTGGATACCACGGTTTTTTCCCTCGTAATAGCAGACATTGTTTTATGAATATAAAGCTCATCTTTTAGAATATTATAAATGATGGGCTGCATCTGTTATCCTCGTGCTAATTAATGACAACAGTATTATCAACATTTGTAGCCTAGGTTCTATGACGTGGATATACTGTACTAAGAATGGTGAGCTTATAGAAATGTGGTCATGTTTTGCGGGCTGTGGGCGTATGTTGAGAGTTGAGGGCGTGGATTGAGTGCTGTGGTTGGGTAATTACCTAAGTGTAGTTACAGGATGAGAGCTACGCTCGTGGTGTCCCGTCTTCCCAGCACTCTTTGTCATATGCCCGAAATGCTTTGCGTAATAGTGGCTTTAGGCATTGTATGTACTAGCTCTACCAATAAGTCAACCAATCTTTGTAAAAATTTATTGTATGTATGTACCTTACCTAAATAAACATTTTATTTTATTTTATTTTATTTTATATAACGCACTGAAATTGCTGACGGTTTTGGCCTCCATCACCCTACACACCTAACACCTAAGCTGGAACACCTAACTTGTTCCAACCGTCTACCACTCTGTTTACACAAGGTGTTGTGTGTGTTGAGAGCTGCGAGCCCGTGAAAGCGTGTCAAATCCACCAATATGAATAAATTATAAGGAAAGTATAACGTTAAAAATTAACTTGCTTCCTGAACTTCCTCGCAAATTGTAGTCCGCTGACTCCAACTGATGATAATTCATTGAACTAATTATTGGGATTATATCAATGGGCCGGTATCGCTTTATATTCTGATTTGTTTCCGTTGTTTGCAAAATACCATTCATTTGCTTTGTTAGTTAAAAAATAATAAATAACTGGGGGATGGTTGTGTTTTTAACATATATATATATGGTTATAAACAAAAATAATTTGTTTATAATTAACAAACATATATATGGTTATAAACAAAAATAATTTGTTTATAACCAAATAAAAAGCTGGAAGAAAATATCAATAAAAGTATAGTACTAATAATAATAAAAAGCACCATATTAAGAAATAGAAATCATTAGGTAAGAGATCATCATTACAATGCAATTCTTGATCAATTATATATATGTTTCTCGCTACTATATTTGTTTACCCCATACCCTCCCTTACATACTCCAGGGAGTCCGCTAAACATAAAGGCGCTTTCCACTTTGAGTTTGTGTTCGACAAACTGCCTGATTTAACGTATGCAAACCAGAGTCGATCACATACTCAGGTCAGGTCGGCATCGGGTCCAGTTTCAAATATTCTGGGGTAAATCTGTTGGTGTTGGGAGCTTCAGTCACAACTAATGTTGCTGGAGCTGGGGCCCCTGCTACTTCTCGTGCTATGTTCAGGGCTTCACCTGCTATTAATCCTGTTGGTGTGTTTATAGTTATTGGATACTGCTTTGTATTTTAAGGTGAAAACTCGCTCTGCAAAATTTGTTCGTCAGGAAACCTGAATTCTGCTGTGCTAGGCTAGTAGTGTCAGAGGTGCTAGGATATAGTTTTCGTTGTCAGTATTGCTAGAAACTCCGTCCATTTTTGTTATGGTTTCAACCAAAAGAGTTGAAACGCCTTTGAGGGGTTTCAACTCTCTTAGTTTTCCTGGAGCTGGGTTCCTAGACCTTTGGGAGTTGTGCAAGATGTTGAGGTCTAAACCACTATTAGTGTTGCTAATATTGGGGACACAGATCACTTATGCTTTAGATGTAGGTTTTGAGTATTGGCGCTGGTTCTCTCTCTCTCTCTCTCTTCTCTCTCAACTTCCGCAAACACCGCTGCGTGCAGATTAGCTTCGTTATGCTAATACAAGATATATCCAACTCTCGGCAGCCATATTTGCTTTGGCCTCCAGGACTCTAACTGGGTATAAACAAACTCACGAAGCTAACAATGGTCGGCTGGATAATGACACAGACACACACGCACACACAAACTCGGATGATATAGCGTAGTCTAACCAATCCCAGTCACTTTTATCAATGCCTCTCTAGTTCACAATAACTTTATATAAAGAATTAAAAAACTTAATGAGATTCTAACTTCGATTACTATGCTAGACTAGAACATCTCCATCCTCAGAGTACCCCCGGTACTCCTAATTTAATGTCTTAATCACTCAACTACCTCAAAACATTGACCAACTGCTATTTAATCCAGTAGCTTCACCCCCTGTTTATGAATGAAAATCATTTTACACATGATTTAATCCCATCCTTGTGCTCTGCTTGTATAGACTAAGGCTGACCCTAGAGACGCATTCATAATTTTTAAAATCTGTATTATTTAAAATATTAATTAACTTTATTAAATATTTGATTTTTATCTATAGAGAAGCACAGATTAGGTTAGGTGTTTATATATTTTTTTTATCTTTAAGAAAATACAATATAAATCATAACATAAGTTTTATAAGCGAATACTACATTATACATTCTTTTTTAGCAACTATTTGTATCTGCAGCAACTCGTCCACAGGCTATGCTCGTTTAGGATGCGGCCGACCCCAATATGCATTCGTAAATTTTAATGTAATGTGTATTCAAAATTTGTATTTTCTCATATATAAATTAATATTATATATTAGAATTTGATATAGATTTGGCATAGATTAAGTTAGGTTACTGGTTTAAGTTCTGTTGGCAATTATTCAACCCATCCACATGCTATGTCAACCCATCCTCCTGTTTAGATAATATAGTTCTTGTAACTGTGCACCATAGTACAAATTTTGACGTACTAAGCAATTAGAGATAGTATAATGTTTTTACTATTCACTTTATAGTAAAAAAATGAAGCCAATTTTTTTTTAATATTCCTAGGCCTAGTATAGCACACATATGTACTATATTAAGCCTCGGATATAGTGTATTAGGCCTAAGAAAGTTAGGTTAATTTGTCTTTGCAACATGAATAGAAAACATTTTCCGGTTTGTCCAAATTCAATAGTACCGATTTCTAATTTATAATTGCGTTGCACGTCGGTGTATGTACTATGGTCCTCATCGTTACTATAAGTACTACAAAATCAGCAGGATGGGCTGGCTATGTTCATTCCATCCCGTGGCTGACCTCAATGAAACATTCATCAGTTATAACATTTTACTCATTCAAAATACGAACTTTCTCAAATATAAATTAATATTATCTAATAGCATATTTTGCATATTTAGACGTACGTTAGGTTAAATGTTTAGATTCTGTTGGTATTTATTTGTAATTATAATACGTGAATTAAACATTTATAAAGTTGCGAGTCAGAGGTCATCAGTGAAGTACTGTTCAAGAAATGTTCGAACATCATTAGTTGTAAATAGTGTGTAATGCGTTTTTAATTCACAAACAAGATGTTTGGCGACTGCATGGAATGAATATTTGGCATTTGTTAATGAGGACCGGCTGCAATTATTGGTATTTGTTGTGCGTGAGTGAAGCCTTTACAGAAGTGCGATTCGAACAGAAGACCTGAGTGAAACACTGTTCGAGAAAGTCGTGTGTAAAGTGTCTTTCATTCATAAACAGGAGGTTTGGCGGCTGGAATAAGAGTGTGTGCCCTTTATGCAACCCGTCCTCTTAAAAATAACGTCACTTTTGGCTCGTATGCGCACTATGGCCAAATTTGGACGTAATTTGACATGAAATCGACTCACAAAAGTGACGTACTGTTCCGTTTTCTGTTTGAGTCGTCCGGCCGACTCTGTAAGGTTAGAATAGATGACTTTCAATTAACGTTTTTCACAACGTTTTGAAACTTTATGAGAATTTCCTGCCCACCTAACCTATCAGAGGACCCTTAACTTACTGTTGTCTAAAAAAAAATCCCAAATTTATTTTCATGTTTTTTTTCCATTTTCAAATTACGTCCAAATTCGGCCATACGGGCAAACGGCCAAAAGCGACGTTATTTTTAAGAGGACAGGTTGCTTTATGAGGCAACCCATCCTCGACTCAAGTCCATTACATTCAGCGGTCAACCCCACAGACGCATTCATAAATTTTAACATGCTGTTCATTCAAAACGGGAATTTTCTCAAGTATAAATTAATATTATAATATATTAGCATATTGTGTATATATAGGCATAGGATAGGTTAGGTCAGGTGTTTAGGTTCTGTTGCCGATTATTTGTATTTGTAGTACGTGGGTGAACATTTATAGCGTTGTGATTCGAACAAAATTCGTCAGTGAAGCATTTATAGCGTTGTGATTCGAACAAAATTCGTCAGTGAAGCACTTGTTCCGGATATGTTCGAACGTCAGCAGTTGTGAGTCGTGTGTAACCCGCTTTTCATTCATAAACAGGGGGCTTGGCGGGTGCATGGAATCACTTTTGGATCTTTGTTTGGAGGATGGGCTGAGCATTTATAGCGTTGTGATTCGAACAAAATTCGTCAGTGAAGCACTTGTTCCAGACATGTTCGAACGTCAGCAGTTGTGAGTCGTGTGTAAACCGCTTTTCATTCATAAACAGGGGGTTTGGCGGGTGCATGGAATCACTTTTGGATCTTTGTTTGGAGGACGGGCTGTTTGAGGACAGGGTGTGTTCATAATAGGCTGGCGTAGATGAAGCATTTAAAAAATGTACGATTCGAGCAGAAAAAAGAGAGTTAAGCACATTTCAAAAACAGTTGAAATGTATTCAGTTGTTAATATTGCAGCCTATCCTCCAGCCCATTATCAAAACAAAGGGCTGTGAGATTCACAACGTACAAGTAAAAAATATTGACTACAAAGCTCTACATAAGTCAGTATTTGGTCTTATAGCCTTGAACATGATTAGGTGGACTTTGACTCGAAACATCATGCTTCGTTCACTTTACAAAATGCCTTTCTGGTGGGAAAGGCAGTTAAACTTTTACTTAAAGCTTTAAGATTGCTTTCTAAATATTTACTAATATTCTGCTGGCAAGAAGAATTAATTGATAATGGGACGAAGAATGGCCCCTAAATGTGAACAACGTTAGTTATATGTACCCAAAAACCGATGATTGATACTTACGTAATCTACTCAGGCACCGAGACGCTGGAAGATCAACTAATCGCTGAGACCAATTGGCTCCTTAAATTATCTTCATGAATGCGACAGACATTGACGACACCGGAAAGAAGAATGTAATATTTCATCTAAAATGGTTAGGTGCACTTGCCAATATTATATTTAAACCTCTTCTGTGTTGTAGATGAGAAGGAATGCTCTTTCACGCGTCTGTTCCTTCACTGGTGTTGGTCGCCGGCGTCCCTCCCATGTAAACATACGGGACGTTATGGCATTAGGAAGGATGGGTAATTGGCAAGGCAAGATGGGTAATTGGCCTATAACTAGGCAAGAGGGGTTTAACGAACAAAGCATTTGGTTTCTAACTTAACTTTAATGCCGGTAACACTAGTCCTTCTTGCCTACACAAGGTATACAAATATTTACATGAAAGTAGACAAATAAACGAAAAAATATTATTTTCTGTATAAACGTAACAAAAACACCTAACCTAATTTATATCTAACTATAAGTCAATATTTGACTTCCTGCTTGGGCTGGAGGATGGGTTGCTCTCCTCATACATCCCATACATATATCAATATTTATATTTATATTTATAGGGGGTACCACCTCGGGTACTAGAGTTTTCACTAGCCGAAAGCACGAAAAAGCAACACCGTCACATTCCTGGTCTCCTCACACTCCTGGGCTCCTCACACCGCCACACTCCTGGGCTCCTCACACCACCACACTCCTGGGCTCCTCACACCGCCACACTCCTGGGCTCCTCACACCGCCACACTCCTGGGCTCCTCACACCAACACACTCCTATGCTCCTCACACCACCACACTCCTGGGCTCCTCACACCGCCACACTCCTGGGCTCCTCACACCACCACACTCTTGGGCTCCTCACACCACCACACTCCTGGGCTCCTCACACCGCCACACTCCTGGACTCCTCACACCGCCACACTCCTGGGCTCCTCACACCACCACACTCCTGGTCTCCTCACACTCCTGGGCTCCTCACACCACCACACTCCTGGGCTCCTCACACCACCACACTCCTGGGCTCCTCACACCTCCACACTCCTGGGCTCCTCACACCACCACACTCCTGGGCTCCTCACACCGCCACACTCCTGGGCTCCTCACACCACCACACTCCTGGGCTCCTCACACCACCACACTCCTGGGCTCCTCACATCGCCACACTCCTGGGCTCCTCACACCACCACACTCCTGGGCTCCTCACACCACCACACTCCTGGGCTCCTCACACCACCACACTCCTGGGCTCCTCACACCACCACACTCCTGGGCTCCTCACACCGCCACACTCCTGGGCTCCTCACACCACCACACTCCTGGGCTCCTCACACCACCACACTCCTGGGCTCCTCACACCGCCACACTCCTGGGCTCCTCACACCGCCACACTCCTGGGCTCCTCACACCACCACACTCCTGGGCTCCTCACACCACCACACTCCTGGGCTCCTCACACCGCCACACTCCTGGGCTCCTCACACCACCACACTCCTGGGCTCCTCACACCACCACACTCCTGGGCTCCTCACACCACCACACTCCTGGGCTCCTCACACTTCAATTACTCCAAGCGGCTAAGGACTTGCGTAATAACACTAGCATAATAGTGAGGAAGACAGATAGGTCGGCTACATACATTTTACTTGACCGCAGTGTCTATTTTTAGAAAGTTAGAACTATTCTACAAGATACTTCAAAGTGTAAGATTATTATAAGTAACCCAACTGAGAACCTTAAAAAACGTGTGATGATGGGGAAGAAGGAAGGAGAGAGGGGGATAAAGGTGGAGAGCGGGGAAGAGATAAGGAGAGAACAGAGATGAGAGAAGATGGGAAGATAGGGAAGAAAAGGAGAGGAGAGGGAGGAACCTAGGGGAGAAAGTTGGAGAGTAGAGATGATAGGAGAGAGAAGAGTTTTCTAAAGTCCTGGACTATGTTCAAGCATAAAATATACTTGCTAAGGAGTATACAAGGCTAAGGTATAGCAAGTATACAATCTAGTATACATACCCAAGTACAAATATTTGTTACATTTTTAAGAAGTCTGTCAAACAATACCACGCACGTGAACGAATTTGTCTAAAAAAATTATCCAGTCAACAATGACTAATCGACCAGTGCAGCAAATCCGATGCTGTCAACAATTTTTTCATTTTACGCTGTGTTCAAATTCAAATTAAAACAAATGCTTTGCAGATAAAGGAAAAAAAACAAACCAAAAAATCCTTAACAAATATTTTTGTGAAAAATTATTCATTTAAATTTAAACAAAATCCTGAAAATAACAATGTTTTTTTCATCTGAATAAAACATGCGCAACTCCTTTGTCCCTTGTTTTGCCAGCTGGCGCCATCAGCTGACTAAGACGCGGCGGCCACGCTAGTCAGCTGACACAGTGTATGGTAAATTTGTCCCCCATAGCGAGTGTCTTTTATTTAGAGTGGAGTCATGTGCTGTGGTACAAGCCGACTTAACATACTAATGAACAATACATATGTGAATGTAAACAATGTGCATAAATGCCAGCAACTCTGAACACCTGACAGTGTTCATCCCAGGCTTTGAACAGGTTAAATGTGCTATTGAACAACCGAACCAAGTTTTCCGGAATTTATAATGTTATATTTATGTGGCTATAGTGGAAGATACGGTAAATTACTCATTTAACAATGAAAATGTGCAAATTGAAAATGAATCCTAGTGAGTGAACTCGCGCTGAGATAACAACGTTGAAATTATGACTTTGTGATAACGTATAGGATATTTATGTAACTTCCGTGTACGACTGAACGTAATAGTTCACAGTTGTAACGTTATACGGCGCTGGTGAAGTGGACGGAGGCTACACACCCCCATCTATGGACGAGGATTGACTGCTCAGGCTGGCCAAGGTGAGACACAAGGCTGTGGGGGCAGTACTAGTAGTGGGAGTAGCCTATGGTAGTAGCAGTGATGATGCACATAGAAGTAGTAGCAGCAGCAATGGAAGTAGTACTAATGGAAGTGGGAATAGTAGCAGTGGTACTACCAGTGGAAGTGGGAATTATACCAGTGGTAGCAGCAGTGGCAGTGGAATTATACCAGTGGTAGCAGCAATGGCAGTGGGATTTATACCAGTGGTAGCAGCAGTGGCAGGGGAATTATACCAGTGGTAGCAGCAATGGCAGTGGGAATTATACCAGTGGTAGCAGCAGTGGAAGTGGGAATTATACCAGTGGTAGCAGCAATGGAAGTGGGAATTATACCAGTGGTAGCAGCAATGGTAGTGGGAATTATACCAGTTGTAGCAGCAATGGAAGTGGGAATTATACCAGTGGTAACAGCAATGGTAGTGGGAATTATACCAGTGGTAGCAGCAATGACAGTTGGAATTATACCAGTGGTAACAGCAATGGTAGTGGGAATTATAACAGTGGTAGCAGCAATGGAAGTGGAAATTATACCAGTTGTAGCAGCAATGGAAGTGGGAATTATACCAGTGGTAGCAGCAATGGAAGTGGGAATTATACCAGTGGTAGCAGCAATGGAAGTGGGAATTATACCAGTGGTAGCAGCAATGGAAGTGGGAATTATACCAGTGGTAGCAGCAATGGAAGTGGGAATTATACCAGTGGTAGCAGCAATGGAAGTGGAAATTATACCAGTGGTAACAGCAATGGAAGTGGGAATTATACCAGTGATAGCAGCAATGGAAGTGGAAATTATACCAGTGGTAACAGCAATGGAAGTGGGAATTATACCAGTGATAGCAGCAATGGCAGTGGGAATTATACCAGTCGTAACAGCAATGGAAGTGGGAATTATACCAGTGGTAGCAGCAATGGTAATGCAAATTGCATTAGTGGTAGCAGTAATGGTAGTGGAAGTAACATATGATTGTGGTAATGGTAGGGGATGTAATACCAGTGGAAGTACTAACTTGATGTAAGTAGGAGTAATAAGTGTTAAATACAATCTAGAATATTTATATTTAATTGGAAAGCCTGTCTGAGGCTCATGATTCTGGGCCAAAAGTATCAAGTTCGTTATTCAAATATAGTTTTTCTTTTTAGACACCTAAAATATGGTTTTGAAATATTATTAATAAACAGGAGGACTGAATAACATACCTAGGCTCATAATTATTACATAACTCTCTTAAATTTTTTTTTAACTTAGATTAATATCTCCCTTAAACATGCATTTTAATACATCAAAATTAATACTGTACTCATGCTTTCAGGAAATATGCTAAATGAGTATTGGTTGAACAGATTTATTGGTTGGAGATTTCTTATAAGTCCTGGAAACATGAATAGTAAAATTTATTTAATGAAGCAGGTTAGTAGTTGTAATAAAACAGGAATAACAGTTATAATGAAATGGAGTGGTATTAGGAGTTATAATGAAAGATGAGAAATATTAATTAAAATGAAGCAGGAGTAATATTATTAGTTATATTGAAGGAGTAATATTTTTAGTAATAATGAAGCAGGCGTAGTATTTTTAGTTAAAGTGAAGGGATAATATTTTTAGCTAGAATGAAGTAATATTATTAGTTATAATGGAATAATATTTTTGTACAATGAAGCAGTAGTAATATTAGTAGTTATAATGAAGTAGGAGAAATATTATTAGTTATAATGAAGTAGGAGAAATATTATTAGTTATAATGAAGCAGGAGTAGTATTAGGGAGGAGTAATATTAACAACAATGGAAGTAAGAGTATTATTATTAGAAGCATATTTTGTAAAGGTAGTTAGAGCACAGATCAGCAATGACAGTAGCTGTGGTATCAGGTAAACCGTCTTCACAGTAAGTGCATTTACATATTTGTACGTAAGAAGTTGAAAAAAAATTAGGTAGTGTAGAACCTACGCTGCCTTGACAAAATTCAGCATCATGTTATATATATATATATATATAGGTTAGAGAGGTCTTAATAGAACCATACACATATGTGTAGACACTGTGTAGAGTTTCTATTAGAACGGTCTGTATAACGATAGTTTCTGTGGTAATAATTTGATTATGTCAAAATCACCGTATTTTTCATTCGAATGTGTGTGTAGCCTCAATGCTTTTACTGTTATTAATATTTATTCGACATTATTATTTTGGCAATCGAAGTAATTATTTGCTACAATCGTGCAAGCATATTATCAATACACAAGCAACGAGTGTCCTATAATGTATACGAAATGTGAAATATGTATTGTTAGATGCATAGCTGATTTGTGCTGGTTATTAAAGTATTTACGCGTGCACTGGTTAAATGGATGACAGGTGAAAATTAATGTGTTCAACTCATTTTTATTTTTAAAATATAATTATTTAAATTATAATTTGTTTAATGTGGTTTGGGTAATTATATTATTTGTCCCCCTAAAAATAATTTGTGTCAATCTGAAAAAATTAACATGGACCTGATCTCAATATTTTAACAAGGAAATTAAAACGTGAGAATAACAATTAAAATTTGCTATGGAAAACCCCCCACAGAGAAGTGGGAAAGGGGACTGTTGAAACGTTTTCGGCTCGTCAGAGTCTTTATCAACAACAGACTGTGTAAGACAAGTGCTGCATTTGCGCAAGCCATAACTCTTTTCACCCGGCCAGGATTCGAACCCATGACGCCCAGGATCACCCCCAAGCGCACACGGTACCGTGTATGTTTGGGGGTGATCCTGGACGCCATGGGTTCATAACTTGACCGGTTCAAAGAAGTTCTTAGTGAATATAAAAAGGTATATATATATATATATATATATATATATATATATATATATATATATATATATATATATATATATATATATATATATATATATATATGTACATATATATATATATATATATATATATATATATATATATATATATATATATATATATATATATATATATATATATATATATATATAGGTATATAATATTAAAATGTCAAAGTTTATGAAAATTGACTAGGTTTCCTAAATTCAAAATTCTAAAATGTTGGACATAACTCATCGTCATTAATTGTGGCAACAAGCGGTATTGAGTGATTTTCGTTAGTGACTGCCTATGTCTGTTATACACCATTGAAGAAAAGTTACTTGAGACCCGCCTTAAGAGTACACTGGCAGCCACATAAGTGGTGTACGGTATCTCAATATTGGTAAACCACAGAGCAGTATGCAGGCCTAGACTTACTCCTCTAAACCTCATGTTCATAGTCAAGTAAATAAGATTAAGGTATCCATTTGAAACATTATACTGATATCCCTCTTTTGTCGCTGCGAGATAAATGGTTATTTTTAATTAAAGGCAGTAACTAGATAACGGAACTTATATAAGCTAATATTTTTTCAGGCATGTCTACTAATAGGAAATATGAAGTTGAGCAAAATATAACATTTATTTTTTTGGTGACTTCAAATTCTGATGTTTGGACAGTCATTAAACTGCAGTTTAATACATTATTTTGTTGTATGTATAATTATAAAATTCTATTAGAAATTCTATTATAAATTGTTAGAATTCTATTAGAAACTTTATTAGAATTCTATTAGAAATTGTTAGAATTCTATTGGAAATTTTATTAGAATTCTATTAGAAATTCTATTAAAATTCAATTAGAAATTCTATTAGAATTCTATTAGAAATTCTATTAGAAATTCTATTAGAATTCTATTGGAATTTCTATTAGAATTCTATTAAAAATTCTATTAGAATTATATTAAAAATTATTAGAATTTTATTAGAAATTCAAAAGCTAATAGAATTTCTAATAGCTTTTTGAAAATGCTGTAAAAGAATAGTGTCCTGGCATGTTAAGTGCTCCGACAGCGAGGTGGTGATTACTAGGGTAGAAAAGTAATTACATATGAAAATAGTTGAATGCAATTTACAAAGCTATCATTACTGAGATTGAACACCCTACATGAAATAACTGGCTATTTTCGGCATGTATGAATTCGTTACATTACTAGGAAATGGTGAAAACAAAATCATCGCTGTGTTGCTTGTTCCTATATCCTTGAAGTTTTAGGGCAGCGCTGAAATTTTCCATGTATATTGAATCGAGCCGTTTGCAAATCCAATTTGCCACTTCCAAATGCAATTCTTGGTCACTTTGCAAGAAAGAATGATCACCTTCATATAAAATTGCTTTCACGCTTTGTGTGTGTTTTCTCATTGTCTTTGAGGTAAAAGTTTGCTGTTTCTTAAAGTTTTAGTAACAGCTGCTACGATGCGTTGACTAGCATCAAGTTTACCATGATTTTTATTGCACAAAGTATTCACATTAACATGAGAAAATTAGTTGGATTCACAAGGAGGATTCAAACCTGCACTCTGTATTCTCCCTTGAATCCCAGGTTACAGTTATAACTTTTCGTGGTCCTGTGGTTTAAGGAGTGAGTTTGGGAGTACCCAGAGTGCAGGTTCGAATCCTCCAACATAGCTCCAGCGTATTTTTTCATGATTTTTATTCGTAAATTAAACCAGTTTTCACCACGTTATCCTTAATTGTATGTATATTTTTATCTTATTTTATTCACTCCTCTTCTACATATTGATAATTTTGTAATAATTGATTTGTGTCGATCATTTAAAACTGAGATTCGGCTTTTTAAATTTCGATCCATGGCAAATTTAGTAAAATAAATTTATCTCACACTTAGCCTAATGCGTTATATTTATTCCCTAGGCTAGGGGATTCGTACTTAAAAATGTAATGTTTTTGTAAAATATGGAAATATACATTTTTCTCTATTAATTAGAATGGGTTATGTGGATTTGTGTGTATTGGTGCAGAAATATATGTTTATTGTAAGTGTGTCACATCGTGAGAACAGGCTAATCAACAGCATTTATTATTATTATTATTATTATTATTATTATTATTATTATTAATAGTAGTAGTAGTAGTTGTAGTAGCAGTAACAGTAGTAGTAGCAGCAGAAGTAGCAGCAGCAGTAGCAGTAGTAATAATAGGTTTGGCGTCAGCCCACATCTGGACTCATCCCAACTTTCCAAACTCACGCACCACGTGTTACAAGGAGAACAGGCTAATCAACAGCATTTATTATTATTATTATTATTATTATTATTATTAATAGTAGTAGTAGTAGTTGTAGTAGCAGTAACAGTAGTAGTAGCAGCAGAAGTAGCAGCAGCAGTAGCAGTAGTAATAATAGGTTTGGCGTCAGCCCACATCTGGACTCATCCCAACTTTCCAAACTCACGCACCACCTCTACACTTCCCCCACTACCCCTCACGCCCATGCTCGTTAACATGTGGGCTGTTAACTTGCATGCAACTTGACGTGCCAACCTCTGTATTACTGGGAGGAGGTGATTACTGTCGGTATGAACTGTGTCCGGCAATTACGTTATGGACATTTTTCGTCAGTTTGTAACAGTAAAAAAGAAAGCATTTGCCTCTGAAAGGGAAGGAGGGTGAAGTCCAATCTACCCGAAAACGTTTCGTGTTCCGATACAACAGGCTGTTGATGTTCTATTGTTGAAGTTATAAATCGTACTAACATTTATTGGGTTAGGGGTAACATGCACCCCAAAACTTACCAAGTACGCTCGTATGTACCAACGTTGGGTCCGGCTACGTTGACACAAATAATAGTCATACAAAGTTGGTGGTGGTGTATTTTCCGCGCTTATGGCATAATGTCGTTCTTGTGTGTCCTTGTAACCGTTTGTTACAAGGACAAACGGTTGTCTTTTTTTGTGTATGAGACTTGTCTTCCCTGACACACTCGGGATCTGTACTGGAAACATACAGCAGGAGAGAAGTTAGTGTGTATTATTATTTTTCGTATAAATTAAATAATTCATTAAAGAAGATTTATGTTTTTTTGCGATTATGTATCATGTTTTTACTTTCATTTATAGTAATTGTTATCGTTATTAGAGTAGAATTTCTACTTTCTATTTCTGCGTTGCTTTCAGTCAACAAATTAGGCTTAGATGGTAGACTAGTAATATTTTCGGATTGTTATAATTGTTTTGTCAGCGCTCCCATAAGATTTGTGTAACATACATGTGTTAAAGTCGCCTTCTCGTTTATCCGTAGAAAAAATTATATTCATCGATATTTCTTATTTATTTTGTTTATTTTGGTGCCCTCATTTTAGGCTAGGCTAAAGTTTTGAGCCTCGCATCTTCACATTCACGTCTCTATACGATAGGAGCTCACCATTTGAGACGCCTATCAAAGGAACAGGCAATAGTAACAAGCAGAAAATAGGGACAGTTACGATTTGTGTTTCCAGAGCTTACTTGATAAATAATTACATATTTTTAATTTAACGGTGTTCGTAGTAACTCCTTCCCATTAACCTCTCCCCATCCAATCTAAAGTGTGTGTGTTAGATACTTATATGTTACCCAACAAGCAAACATCCAGCTACCATTCCTCACTCCACTTGTGTTTACTTTCACACTTTTCACTTATATTTACTTTCCACACTCTACTTGCGTTTATTTTCCACATCCTCCACTTTTTTTTTTTTTATTTCTCTTTATCTTTATCTCCATCTTTCGAGAATTAACTAATCAATAGTTGAAGTCAACATTTCTTAACCTCTCATTAGGCACCTAGCCAACATCAAAACGTTTGATGCCATTATATCTTCTCACAATGTGGCATCATTGTTTGCGTCAAAGCCCAGCTTTACAGCATAGATGATTATAGATTGATTACTCTGATTATTTCAGTATGGTGTAAGATACCTTCTTAGAGAAAATCTTTTAAAGCATTTTGTAATTACATGGCTATTTAATCACGTAGCAGTGCACTCGCCCGAGTCTCAACCCTTACTGTTCCAAGTCGTTCATAAGGTGATCCTAGCACGTGGAGAACTGATGGAGACGCTGTATGTCTCCTACACGTCTACCAGCAGTCTTCATTGTGCCTATTGCGTCTGATAGATAGCGTTATGTTCTACGTTTCTAACTTTTCCTTAGCTTGGAAAACTTGCACCAGTTCAGCTGTATGAGAAGGAATATTACTGGTTTGATTTTTCCGACCATCAGTTTTCTAACACTAAATGAAGCGAGTATTTCTGAGTAAATTCTCGTACCAAAAAACTTTTCTACCCTCTATTGAGCTGTTTCCCCGCACTGACTATTTCTCTCCTATGACATCAGCAGTATGACCTCATGCAGGGAGGGTTTGGTCGAGGTGTAGTAATTCTTATCCCTATGTATCTGGTCATGTTTTCTGCGGGTTTTACAGTAAATCTTAAGCAATTGCTTTTGACAGTTCTTAATATCATTATCATGGTATGACATAAAGCCTCATCCGCTAAGTGATATCTTTCACTGGCAGCCCCTCGTCGCTTTAACTAGATTTTATCCCTCTAACTTGATCAGTCCATCTGTGGTGATGGCTCCGTTTTTGCCTTTTGTGTCAAGAGTTTAGCTCTGTCTTCCTCTACTCAATCCTATTTCAGTGCTCTCCTCTTCCTTTTAGCAATTCTGTACCCTCGTACACTGACAATTAACCTTTTATAAAGCGATTAATTCATACCGAATGTTACTAATAATTTACGATTAGCCAAAATAGCCATCGTTAATAATAATGTTGATGTAGTTCTATTTAAATAATTACAAACACTTGACATATAACTCGAAGTCAGAGATTTCTTTCGGATTATTATAGTGTAATTATCATTGAGCAGATCTTAATGTACTCAGTGCAATATTTAAAAAAAAAATTCATGGGCGGGGATGAGGCGATCACTACACCCATCCCTTTAGTCTTTAAAACAGCCCCGTATTGTCCCGCTGTTATCAAGCCTTGCATCAACGTCGAGCTAACTCAGTAACAAATTTTGGTAAATATAATATAAACCTGAGGGTTATCACATTAATATGAGAACGTGTGGAAGGCGGGCCAGTAGCCTAGCTCCTCCCTGCAAGCACATCTAGGTGAGTAGAGCGTTGCCACAGGTGGGATGCTCACTCGCTTCCATATTGATGCAATTCTCGGCTTCCCTCCAAGTAAATATATCAGATACCTTACTGTCATCCCCTTTATTTTATTTTCCTTACAACCACGCTTGCGCTTGAAGTGCGGCTCAGGGTCTATATTAAGGGTTGCAAGTAGCACGGGCTATGGTGAGCCCGTAGTGGACTTACTTAGCACAGGAGTGGGGCTGTAACTCTGTCGTATTTGTCTCCTAAAGTACTGTATATAAGTTGTCCTTCCATAATTTGAGTTGAATTTTGATTGTCTTGCTTCACTAGTATACTATTGACTTGTTTCAGTGGTGTAATATATACATAAAATGTGTGCTTTTCTCCGAAGCTAAGGGCCTATTCTTCCAGCCATAGGTGGTACTCCCTTCCATATATATATATATATATTGGTGTATACTGGCAGCAGGTTTTCTTTCAAACATGTTTCATTGAATATGACCGCATATTCTGTATTTATTATTTTCTGGTTTAGGGCTTCTATCCCTCTAACTATTTTCTTAGCATCAGGGCTTAATTGAAATAGGAGTTCTCCAAAACTCATTTTCGTACTTTTAAGGTGAAGAAAAGAAGTGATTTACTATAGAGTGTATTACACTTATTTGTATAATTTGCACGACGTTTCGAACCTCCATGGTTCATTCTCAAGTGAACAGATCTTACAATACTAGTTGATTTTATACCCGCATTAGGTCAGGTGATAATACAATGAAGGTGAAAACATGGGGGGATACATAAGGGATAAACATAGGGGCAGCAGAAGGCTTATTGGCCCATACGAGGCATCTCCTATCCAAACACAAAGATTAATCTAGTGTAATTGGCCTGTTATGTTGGACATTGTCTTCTGTGTTGGCATCGATATGTTCTTGTCTTGTCCTTACTCTCATGGTGGGTAGAGTAAATAGTTCCGTGATTTGGGTGTTCATGGTAGGTCGCTCTATTCTTATGTGAATTGCCTCAAGAATTTGTAATCTTCTTGAATCTTGGGTTTTGTCTATTATGCAAGTATTCTTGTTCAACATTTCTCTTGTTAGAAGAGAAACATTTCTCTTCTAAAAAGAAGTTAACCAACCCAGAACTCTACTGAGTCCTCTGGGAAGTTCTGGAGGTCCCCAAACCAGAACTATATCACGCCATTGTGATTTCATTGTGATGTGACTGGGCCGTAAGAGGGTGAACGCCATTACTGTAGACCCGAGTGTAGTCGGGTTGGCAAAAAAACCCTGGTTGGGTTTTCTAGGTGAAGGAAACCCTGGTTGAGGTTTCTAGAAAACCCTGCTAAGGGTACCCGCTTAGGTACTGCTAAAGTCCAGTGGCAACCCACCTGATTGCCTAGCTTGCATTGTTGTCTTTCTAACGCGGGAACTAACACTACTGACTGATCATTTTCCTTACAGAGCCATTGTCTTGCCTACTAAAACTCTGGCTGTGTAATTACCCAACACACTGAGTAATTAAGTAACTGCTTGTCTCGATGACTGACTCGCTATTTGCCAAGCTGTCACCTGAGGGGGCTGCAGCCGGAAAGGAACTAGACGTTTCCATTGCAACTTTTCCACTAACTTTGCCGTGTCTAAGTCCCCCACATGTCCAACTTCCCGTGTCCGAGTCGCGAGTATATCGCCTAAGTTGGGCGCGCCTTCCTGGGAAGTGCAAGGTGAAGGAAAATGTTTAACTACAATCGATCACTACGTTCGAGATCTGCCTGCTTGTCTGTCATCCTGCTGTGTGTCTGTCTGCGTATTTCCCTGCCAGGCTGCCTGCCTGTGTCTCTGTCTGCGTATTTCCCTGCCAAGCTGATTTCCTGCCTGCCCCTAAGCTTATTTCCTTGCTTCTCTGCCTAGCAGACTGGCTGCCTCTCTGCCCCACTTTTCTGTCGGCCTGCCATCCTGCCTGCCTGCCTGCCTGCCTGCCTGCCTGCCTGCCTGCCAGCCAGCCAGCCAGCCAGCCAGCCAGCCAGCCTGCCTGCCTGCCTGCCAGCCTGCTTGCTGCTTGCCAGCCAGCCAGCCAGCCAGCCAGCCAGCCAGCCACTCTGCCTGCCTGCCTGCCTGCCTGCCTGCCTGCCAGCCTGTCTGCCTGCCTGGCTGTTCGATATATTAATTCCGGAACATGTATGGTATTTATGGCAGGCGGAGGCATGTCCACGATACTTGTGTGGGCGGGTGATATATCTGTCACTCTGTCTGTATCTGTTTATTTACTCGTTGTTGTTGTTGTTGTTATAGATTCAACTACTAGGAACCGAAAGTTCCAAGTAGCACGGGCTATGGTGAGCCCGTAGTTGACTTACCTGGCACAGGAACGGGGCTGTAACTTGCTTATTTATTCATCTTTTGTTTGTAGTTTTTACTTTGGTCAGCTGTCAAAGCACGCGCGCAGTCGTTATGGTACTCGCACGCACGCACGCACACTTTAGCCACTTTTCTAAGAACTTAAAAAATAACATGCGAACAAGCCTGAATGGTCCCCAGGGTGAAAATATTTTCACTTGTTTTATGAAAAGTAATTAATAAATAGAAATCGGCAAAAATTATTACTGTAAAATTTTATTCGAACGTATGAGTTTAATTGTAATTTATTAACGCTACGTCTATTTTGCAATATATTTCTGTCGAACCTAATATATCAATCGGGTTCCTGAGATTTTACGAAATATTTCAAGGGTTCCTTCTTAACAAGGAAGGTTAGGAACCACTGAGAAGTTGGGGCATGAGGGAGGTGCTGACCATATTCATATTTTTGGGTCATATTTTGCACAAACCCCCCTGCAGTTTTCAAAATATCTCAAATCTCGGAAATTTGACTCCTGAGCGTGATTTTTTAGCCGAATTCTGACTCTTTGCACCTATTTTCATTTTTAAATTCCGATCTTTTATACCTAAAATATGCTAATTACTGAAAACTTGATTCATTCTCCTGGTTTTCGCCCTACTGGGGGCTTCTTGCTAATTCTCTTTCTCTTGGGATTCTCCCTCCTTGGCCGCTCACCCTCCGGGGGTTGCTATCACAAGGTTCATCTTCCTGAGGCTCGATGCTGCTGATGTCGCTCTCCTGAGGTTCGTTCTCTTGGGATTGGTCCTCTCGAAGGTCGCTCTCCTGGGGTTCGCCCCGCGGGGACCGCCCTGCTTGGATCGCTCTCCTGACGGTTGTTCTTCTGGGTTCCCCGTGCTGGGGTCGTCCTGCTGAGGGTCGTTCTCCTGGGGTTCACCCTCAGGAGGATGCACTCTGAGGAGAGGATGTTCGCCCTTCTAGGAGTCACTCTTCTTCCTCTTTCGCCCTTGCTGCCTCTTGTTATCGCTTGTCTCTTATCTCATTATTCGTCTTATTTATTGTTTATTAGCACATAATGCAAAGAAGAGCTTAGTTTTTGTTTAGCATATTTATTTATAAATAATAGAGTTGAGCCAGAATCGTGGAGGGCTGCAAATGTGGTGCCGATTTCTCAGAAATGAGATGGATTATTTGCTTTGAACTATCGTCCACTAAGCTTAACGTCTGTTGTAAGAAAATGGCTTTAATTTATAATCGCAACACCCACTCTTTCACATCTTGAAAACATTGAATAATGAAGGAGTCACAAGATGGTTTTACCAAGGGCCGTCGGTGTTTAATAAATTTACTCTCATTCTTTTTCTGCACATTTGAAGCAATAGACAGCAGAAAGGATTGCGACAGTGTATCTCTTGACTTTAGCAAAAACTTTGATACTGTGCCTCAGAGGAGACACATTAGAAAGGTAAAGACACATGGTACAGAGAAGGGGGAGTTATACATAGTTGGATTAGGGTGTTATTTCAAAGAAAGTTGAATGTTAGTAAGGATAGTTTTGAGTCCGAGTGGGAACCGTTGTCATTAGTGTGGCCAGAGTCCTGTTCTGGGACCTTTGTTTACGATACAAAAAGAGGACGGGAAACATAATCAAAAGAAAACACTAAATCGCTACAGGACAGTCTATATTTTTTTTTTTTTTTTTTTTAAGATATATACAAGAGTTGTTACATTCTTGTACAGCCACTAGTACGCGTAGCGTTTCGGGCAAGTCCTTAATCCTATGGTCCCTGGAATACGATCCCCTGCCGCGAAGAATCGGTTTTTCATCCAAGTACACATTTTACTGTTGCGTTAAACAGAGGCTACAGTTAAGGAATTGCGCCCAGTAAATCCTCCCCGGCCAGGATACGAACCCATGACATAGCGCTCGCGGAACGCCTGGCGAGTGTCTTACCACTGCACCACGGAGACTGTTATTGGGTTTGAAAATGAACACAACATTGGCAGATGCAGTTTGATGACAAATTTCGGGTTCTGAGCATAGGTAACCATAAGACTTTCCAGATATGATACGACAATGTTGAAGTTGCGAAATCAGAATACGAGAGAGATCTGGGAGTCACGATTAGTAATGGATCTGAAGCCAAAATAATCAATGCATAAATGTATGGAATGAAGTAAATATGATACATTGCTTTATTTATAGAAGCTTTAGCAATAATCTGAAATTAGTTTTCAGCTTTATATCGCCCTTGTTATATTGAGATTATGAATTTGAGTTTTGGTCTCCTTCCTATAGAGGTATATAAATATACTTCAACGTGTTCAGAGAATGATGACAAAGATAATCCCAGGAACTATGAACCTCCCTTGTGAAGAGAGATTAAAGAGCTCTATAAACATTCACTAGAGAGACGAAGAGTAAGAGGATTGAGGTATACAAATGAATGAATGGTTTAACAACTGGGATATTAATAACGTTTTAAATGTATCACTACAAAAATAGAACTCAAAACAATAGATATCAAGTGGATAAATTTTGATTCAGGAAAGACCTGGGTAAATACTGGTCTGTGAATAGTCAGGCTATCCTTCTGTTTTAATAGTACTTATACTAACGATGTGGACCATCGTATATATATATTAACGTAATAGACAGTTAGAAGAATTTGGTGCTATTGAATTTTGACGAACCGAAATTTTTTTGTAATTATAATGCTAATGAAACGTAATATAACCACCCTAGGCCTAATACACGCTTTCTGAGGCCTAATATAATGCATATATGTGCTATACTAGGCTTAGGAATATTTAAGTTTGGTTTGTAGCTGAATTTTCTCCAGACTATCAAGTGAATAGTCCCAAATTCTACTATCTAATTGTCCTTTACGTCAATATATGTACGATGGTTCACAGTTATCTATACAGGACTATACAGGAGGATGGGTTGGTATAGTGTAGTTGATTTCTGGAGCAAGTTACCGGGTGGGAATAGACGTGGGCTACCTGGATTGTTTCAAGCGAAGGTTAGACATGTATATAGATGATTTAAGGTGGATATAAATAGGTGCCTCGTGTGAGCCGGTAGGCCTTCTGTGGTTGGCTTTATTCTTATGTTATTTGCTCGTGATCTCTCGACTTAGTCGTGTCTTCTGACTGATCTTCTCTGCCTTAGAAAAAGGAAGATGGTGGAGAGAGGTATTCCGAGGAAGGATTTGGAAGGGTTATGGAGGTAAGATGTGGATGAGGGATACTCCCCCCCTAACTTCTTACATTCATACACCTCATACACACATTCATACACCATTCAGGGAGCTGGTCGGCCGAGCAGACAGCACACTGGACTTGTGATCCTGTGGTCCCGGGTTCGATCCCGGGAGCCAGCGAGAAACGATGGGCAGAGTTTCTTTCACCCTATGCCCCTGTTACCTAGCAGTAAATAGGTACCTGGGAGTTAGTCAGCTGTCACGAGCTGCTTCCTGGGGGTGAAGGCCTGGTCGAGGACCGGGGCGCGGGGACACTAAAAACAAATAAACTCAAGATAACTCAAGATAACTCAAGATAACCCCCCCCCCCCTTCAAATCTTTCCTTGGAATACCAGTTAAACCAAGATAGATGCATGACGCAATATCTGTAATAATAATAATAATAATAATTTTTATTTACAAGAAGATACAGTGAGAGTGTGAGACTACATTAAGCTTGGTATTACATAAGATTAGTATCTCATTGCAACATTTCTTGATTCCCTTTCTGACTCTTTCTAATTTCTCCGACATTGTCGCCAAGCCAAACATGCAGCTCATTAGTTGAACTTGCAATAATTAACTTGGAAGTCGCACGCACAGTCTTAATGACAGAGTTCCAAATGCTGGGCAGGAAGCATTGAAATTCCGGGAAGAACCCCCTCCCCCCCTGCAATATCTCTCCTCTCCTTCATGCTCCCAAAAACCCCCCTACCCACTAAACCACTGGCCAGCATTCCTCACCCTTCTCTACCAGTCCCCTTATCCCCTACCTGCCACCCACATACCTCTCAGCATTATCATTCCTTCAGTATGGAGCCATAAATCTACTTGGAAAATTGACGAGGGAAGTTGTAAGTTGAGGGTCGGAGAATAATATATGGATCTGGCACAGATATCCTGGGACACTGGCCAAAGATGTGTGCGGCTGGGCGATGAGCGATGTGAATATTAATGCTGGGTGGTGACCAGGAGTCTAATGGTGAGGACCACCAGTCTAGGGTGAGGACCACCAGTCTAGGGTGAGGACCACCAGCCCAGGGTGAGGACCACCAGTCTAGGGTGAGGACCACCAGCCCAGGGTGAGGACCACCAGTCTAGGGTGAGGACCACCAGCCCAGGGTGAGGACCACCAGTCTAGGGTGAGGACCACCAGCCCAGGGTGAGGACCACCAGCCCAGGGTGAGGACCACCAGCCCAGGGTGAGGACCACCAGCCCAGGGTGAGGACCACCAGCCCAGGGTGAGGACCACCAGCCCAGGGTGAGGACCACCAGCCCAGGGTGAGGACCACCAGCCCAGGGTGAGGACCACCAGCCCAGGGTGAGGACCACCAGCCCAGCGTGAGGACCACCAGTCTAGGGTGAGGACCACCAGCCCAGGGTGAGGACCACCAGCCCAGCGTGAGGACCACCAGTCTAGGGTGAGGACCACCAGCCCAGGGTGAGGACCACCAGCCCAGGGTGAGGACCACCAGCCCAGGGTGAGGACCACCAGCCCAGGGTGAGGACCACCAGCCCAGGGTGAGGACCACCAGCCCAGGGTGAGGACCACCAGCCCAGGGTGAGGACCACTAGCCCAGCGTGAGGACCACCAGCCCAGGGTGAGGACCACCAGCCCAGGGTGAGGACCACCAGCCCAGGGTGAGGACCACTAGCCCAGGGTGAGGACCACTAGCCCAGGGTGAGGACCACCAGCCCAGGGTGAGGACCACCAGCCCAGGTAACTGGGAGCCTTGTGGGATGAAGAAGAGGCTACCGCTCGGGACGATGAGACCTCTCACCGCTCTTCCTAACCCATAACTCTTGCCTTTCTCTCTCTCTCTCTCTCTCTCTCTCTCTCTCTCTCTCTCTCTCTCTCTCTCTCTCTCTCTCTCTCTCTCTCTCTCTCTCTCTCTCTCTCTCTCTCTCTCTCTCTCTCCTCTCTCTCTCCTCTCTCTCTCTCTCTCTCTCTCTCTCTCTCTCTCTCTCTCTCTCTCTCTCTCTCTCTCTCTCTCTCTCTCTCTCTCTCTCTCTCTCTCTCTCTCTCCTCTCTCTCTCCTCTCTCTCTCCTCTCTCTCTCCTCTCTCTCTCCTCTCTCTCTCCTCTCTCTCTCCTCTCTCTCTCCTCTCTCTCTCTCTCTCTCTCTCTCTCTCTCTCTCTCTCTCTCTCTCTCTCTCTCTCTCTCTCTCTCTCTCTCTCTCTCTCTCTCTCTCTCTGTACTACATTTCACCCTCTCATTCCTTTCCATTTATTAACACTCATAATCTCCCCCTTTATCTAGCAAACTCTATATCTTCTATTACCTCTCCATCCCTCCGTTCTCCTCCCATTATGTCCATTTTCCCATGATTATCATCCCCTACCCCCTACCATCCCGCTCCCCTACCCTTCCCATCTCCCCTTCCTCTACCATAACAGTCCCTCACTCCTCTCTCTCTCCCATTACGCTCACTCTCCCTCCACCAGAATACATCACTGTCATGTAATAAATTATTGCATGATCGCAATATTGACCACTACACACCTCCTTTATTGAAGCTTTCTTCTCCTTCCGTACACACACACACACACACACACACACACACACACACACACACACAGTTGAGAGGCGGGACCAAAGAGCCAAAGCTCAACCCCCGCAAGCACAAATAGGTGAGTACACACACACACACACACACACACACACACACACACACACACACACACACACACACACACACAGTTGAGAGGCGGGACCAAAGAGCCAAAGCTCAACCCCCGCAAGCACAAATAGGTGTGTACACACACACACACACACACACACGCACGCACGCACGCACGCACGCACGCACGCACGCACGCACGCACACACACACACACACACACACACACACACACATACACACATACACACATACACACATACACACACACACACACGCCTACCTAGCAGTAAGTAAGTACCTGGGAGTTAGACAGCTAGTACGGGCTGCTTCCTGGGGATGTGTGTGTGTGTGTGTGTGCGAGTTAGAGAAATATATGTAGCAGACATAATAGAGCAAAATAGATTGGTTAGAAAGGCGGGGCCCAAGAGCTAATAGCTCGATTCTGCAGGCACAAATAGTAAATACACTTGCAAATTACTCTTAACACACGTGCAAGTCTCATGAAATTAATTCCGGTTTTTCAATTTCCACGCGCCTTTCTCGTGCTCCCAAAATGGCATTCTTAAGTATATTTTATGATAATACTTTTGTCTACACGTGAGCGTAAATCAGACCCCCGTGCGTGTCGCCTCACGCGTACGTCCTCAGTTATACACACACATGTCAAGACGAATGCGTGCTTCAACTGATAAACACACACACACACACACACACACACACACACACACACACACACACACACACACACACACACACACACACACACACACACACACACACACACACACTGTGTGTACTTCACACCGTGAGTTTGCCGTAGCGTGCGCGTGCGTCCACTGACACATAAATTCACCAGGTTGCGTGCCTGATTCCATTTTGGGTAATTTAAATCCCTGTGTGGTATTGAGTAAACACGGGGAGAGTCCCTGACTGCTATTGTTAGCAAATTATCACACTAAACTACACTTAATGGTGCCAGCCGATTCATGAGCGAGAACACACACACACACACACACACACACACACACACACACACACACACACACACACACACACACACACACACACAGGAAGGAGGAAGATAACTGAGTGATCAGGTTATCAGACTTTACAAAAGTGAGGGAGGACACATGGAAAATGATAGGGGAGGTATACGAGGAACTAAACAAAAGCTTCCAGGAAGTATTCAAGCTGAAACCTGATTTGTCACTAGAGCTTAGAGCCCAAACCGAATGGGTAACTCCACAGGAGAGCCTCAGTGAAATAAGTGTCATCAAAAGAAATAAGGAAGCAACTATAGGAACTGAATACGACAAAAGCCGTGGGACCAGACAAAATATAACCTTGGATACTAAGAGGGCCGCTGAAGCTCTGTACAGCCCTCTTGCCGTAATATTTCATTCCTCTCCAGAAACGAGAGAACTTTCTGATTACTGAAAAATGGTAATTTAGTGTCTCGCTAAAAGAATTGAAGGAAGGCAGAAACTGTTAAACTTCATACCCGTATCACACACAAGTATCCGATGCAGTTTTCTAGATCGAGTGATCCGAAGGCTAGTAGAACATTTAGAACACACAAATTTTCTCTTAAGGCACCAACACGGTTTTAGTAAAGGAAAATCCTGCTTGACGAACTTGCTGGAGTTCTATAACAAGATGACAGAAGTCAAACAAGAGAGAGAGAGAAGGATGGGCAGACTGCATATTCTTCGACTACCAGAAAATATTCGATACGGTTTCTCATGAAAGACTCTACTCTGGAGAAGCAGGCTGGTGTATCGGGAAGAGTCCTAAGATGGGTCAGAGAGTACCTCTCAGGAAGGAAGCAAAGGGCTACAGTGAGGGCAGAGACATCAGAGTAGAGGGAGGTTACAAGAGGAGTACCACAAGGGACGGTTCAAGGGGCCCATACTGTTTCTAATATAACGACCTGACAGAGGAAATTGGTTCCTTCATATTTAACACCGATGACGAGTTTGGGCAGAGATAGACTGTGATGCATGGCAAACGAATTTTTGGACATACTCCAGAAGCGGTTTAAAAATTGGATGCTAGAGTTTAACCCAACCAAATGCAATGTTATGAGGATTGGAACAGGAGTGCGAAGATAACAAAACTTTAGTATAGTTAAGGAGTATAGGATGAAGGGAAGACAGATTCTCCAGTCAGAATATGAGAAAGACCTAAGAGTGAATATAACACCAACAACAGCTGCATATAGAATAGTATCCTTCAGAAATTTGGACAAAGGGGCTTTCTGGACTCTATATACAGCGAAGGCGAGACCCACACCTGAACATGCATCCCCAGCTTGGAACACTTACGTGAAAAACGAAGTGACACTATAAAAGTTCCAAAGATATGAAACGAGACTCGTTCTTGAGCTAAAGGGATTAAGCTATGAGGAAAGTCTGAGAGAACTGGAGGTTACCACACTGGAGGTTAAGGAGAGATAGATGGGACATGATAACAACATATAAGATTCTAAGGGCAATTGACAAGGTAGACAAAGAAGTATTGTTCAAAACTAGGACGATCGGAACAAGGGGTCATAGATGGGAACTCGAAACGCAAATGAGTCATGAGTCATGCGTTTATTGTGAATATCTCCTTGAATATGGTCTTGAGCTCAACGTGTGAGAGCCACTTACACCAACGAGCCTCCAAATTAGCATGCAGGACAGGTACTCCGCACCGTACCTGCGTCTGCATACCCATTATCTCACCCACAACCCCCATTACTCTACGCACTTCAGACTCCATAATTCCTCACCTCAGACTTATGATTTAGTGGACTACGGCCCAAATGATTCTACACGTACCTGCCGCTATGTCTCTACACTGCTAACAGCTTCGATTCTACACACCTTAACCGCATTATTCCTCAGCCCCAGTACCCATAATTCTACACCCCTCTTATCCCATGGAATCCTCACCCTCATCTCATTGATTCATCACATTATCAGCCCCTCGAAAAGGTCGTGTTCACCCTCTTGAAACACTATCTTCTCTTGCTGGTGAGAAAGGAAAGGGTCGAGGATTGAAGGTTCCGAAGATACGAATGGCAGATGAGAGCGGTTTCTGAAGCCTCCCTTCCGCCCTAGCCTGAGGATAGGAAGCAGACGAACAGTGTTCTATCCACTAGGAATGAGTATCTGTCCTAGAGGATAGGATAAACGCTCCAACGATGATGTCACTGCCCTAACCGCCATGCCTACTACACCTGATTGATTTGTTGGTATAGGTTATTTTGTTATCTTTATTTAAGAAAATACAATATAAATGGGTTATTGACCTATGCCTCTTACCTTTAAACTCACCACTCACCTATGTGTATGTACCTGACCTCCTAGCAATATATCAGCCCGTGCCACATGGACACTTTACGGGCTCACCATAGCCCGTGCTACTTTGAACTTTTTGTTCCCAGTAGATGAATCTAAAACAACAACAACAACTCCTCTCTCCTCGCATGAGAATGAACCGTATGGGCTCGAAAAGTTGTGTAAATTTATAGTAAGTGTAATATATTCTACAGATAATTTGTATTATTTTATTTCTCGAACAAATATGAGATTTGGAGAAATCCTGCTTCAATTAAACCATGATATAGTAGCACAAGTCAGAGGCATACAAACCCTAAACAAGAAAATAAACACAGAATATGCAGTCATTTTCAATAATATATATATATATATATATATATATATATATATATATATATATATATATATATATATATATATATATATATATATATATATATATATTTATTTATTTTGAGACTCAGAGGAGCGTGCTGGCGCAACCCACTGCGTAATACAATCGCGCTGAATTTCCATTACAAAATCATGCAATAGTCGTTTGGCACTTCACACTCCACACTCGCCACCCAAAAAAAAAAAAAAACTTTTTGGCATTTCATTTTAGTTTATTGACCATTAATTTATGTATGGACGTAACCGCCAGACCAGATTACATTCAACCCCTCGCATTACTCCCTTTGTTAATGGGTTCTCGTTCACTCAGAGTTACTTAATATGAACTCTGAACAATAT
Source organism: Procambarus clarkii (assembly GCF_040958095.1). Taxonomy (NCBI): domain Eukaryota; kingdom Metazoa; phylum Arthropoda; class Malacostraca; order Decapoda; family Cambaridae; genus Procambarus; species Procambarus clarkii. The sequence continues at coordinate 23,388,867 of NC_091205.1, forward strand.
GAACATCACTCTGATCACTTTGCAAACTCTCGCTTGGCTCGAGGTCCGCTCAGAACTGATCTGCAATTTTATCTGGTAATACTATTGAATTATATGAATAACTTTTGGTGTTTATGAACTGTAAACGCTCGGGAGGATAATTGTGTTCTGATGGCAATGCCACTATGGCTGATATTTGCAGAGAGAGGGAATTTGCTCAGCAAAATTGGCGCTGTGTGAGTGGTAACTGAAGCTGCAGCTGATGGTGTTGTAACTGGAAGCTGCACTTGTAACTGGTAAAAGTTGCTCGAAGCTGCAACTAGTAAAACTGCATCTTGTGTTAGTATCACAACTGGGCAAGTTGCAACTGATATAATATTCTATATTATAGAATATTATGGAATGTTATATATAATATTATAGAATGTTATAGGATAATATAGAATGTTATATTATACAATATTATAGAATGTTATATTATAGAATATTATAAAATTGTTATAGAATACTGTATATACTATTTTGTAAACAAATTAGCCGTGACGTTTACTCAATTTCTGAGTTGTTAAAGTGTCAATTTTGGTCGCCAGTCTGTAACCAAAAAAAGAGTTCCACAGTGTTGTTTATTTTGGGTGATAAGAGTATCGAGATTGCTTTGTTTGTGCCAAGGAAACATGTGTCTAGTTAACAGATGTTGCTTCTCTCTCTTGTTCCCTTGTTTATATTCTTGTATTGAAGCTAAATGCAGTTTATTGTTAATATTTCTAGCAATAATAATGGTATTGTGTAGTATTACAATTATTACAATTATCGTTATTACTATTAATAGTGTTATTAGTATTTATACTATTACTAACTTCTTGTTAGCAAGTGTATAAAGTTTTTGCGTATATGTAAAATATAGTCTGTTGAATGCTGTCATTTATTGAACATTTAGCATCAGTTATTCTGGGAGTCAGAGGTTGGGATCGCTCCCGCTGGACTTCAGCTGTGGGTTCTGGGGGAAAGGGTCAGTTACAGCCCCGCTCCTGGGCCAGGTAAGTCCACTACGGGGTCACCATAGCCCGTGCTACTTACCCCGCTCCTGTGCCAGGTAAATCCACTACGGGGTCACCATAGCCCGTGCTACTTACCCCGCTCCTGTGCCAGGTAAATCCACTACGGGCTCACCATAGCCCGTGCTACTTACCCCGCTCCTGTGCCAGGTAAGTCCACTACGGGGTCACCATAGCCCGTGCTACTTGCCCCGCTCCTGTGCCAGGTAAGTCCACTACGGGGTCACCATAGCCCGTGCTACTTGCCCCGCTCCTGTGCCAGGTAAGTCCACTACGGGGTCACCATAGCCCGTGCTGGCTCGGTGTTTTCTCCATGATAGTTCCCTTCCCTTCTCTATTATATGACTAAAACTAAGCTTAAAGGTTCCTTAAGCAGTAGCAAGTGTTCCTGTCAGGTACCTGCAAGAAGATACCATCAACATACAACGGTGTTTCCTTTACGACTTGTGTTCGACCTTATAATATTCCCAGTAGCTAAATCTTAAACAAGAACAAAGAACGGGGAAAAGGGGGGGGATGAGGGGGGTTAGCACTACGGGGCAATGGAAACGGAAATTATATTTATTTCCCTCTTAATTGGAGGTGAGCAGGTGAGCAGGTGAAGGTTTAAAAGCGAGGTCTACTTGCGTATAAAGCAGTAATTGCCTCGGGCTGGGACTGAGTAGCACTTGGGCTGGGACGCCCTAAAGCCCTTGCTAATGGAGTGCAAACTGCAGTCCTGATTGAGTGCAAATGATTTAAAAGGCTGTGAAATGGGCTGCGCCGTTCTCAAAACCACTGGCATTAAGAGGCTTGGTTCAATGTTTTATTTTTTTTATTTTAACTAATGTCTACGTCACGAAAATAATGTGCATGAAGTTGAATTAGGAAACATTTTTATATTTGATATTAGACACCTCGTATGTGACATATCATTAAGATGACACATGTAAGCTGTAGCGGGCGACAGGTCTAATAATTAAAACACTAAAAGAGCATAAATATTTGATCTCTGCAATCAGGTAAAGCCGTCGTTTATAATGGGTATATGTTAATACCAGTTCGGCCTTCTCTCTGCTATATAGTCGTAATGGCTCGGTGTTTTCTCCATGATAGTTCCCTTCCCTTCTCCATTATATGACTAAAACTAAGCTTAAAGGTTCCTTAAGCAGTAGCAAGTGTTCCTGTCAGGTTCCTGCAAGAAGATACCATCAACATACAACGGTGTTTCCTTTACGACTTGTGTTCGACCTTGTAATATTCACACACTTGTAATACACTTGTAATATTACACACACTTGTAATACCCACACACTTGTAATATCCACACACTTGTAATATTACACACACTTGTAATATCCACACACTTGTAATACCCACACACTTGTAATATCCACACACTTGTAATATTACACACACTTGTAATATCCACACACTTGTAATACCCACACACTTGTAATATCCACACACTTGTAATATTACACACACTTGTAATATCCACACACTTGTAATACCCACACACTTGTAATATCCACACACTTGTAATATTACACACACTTGTAATATCCACACACTTGTAATATTACACACACTTGTAATATCCACACACTTGTAATACCCACACACTTGTAATATCCACACACTTGTAATATTACACACACTTGTAATATCCACACACTTGTAATATTATACACACTTGTAATATCCACACACTTGTAATATTATACACACTTGTAATATCCACACACTTGTAATATTCACACACTTGTAATACACTTGTAATATTACACACACTTGTAATACCCACACACTTGTAATATCCACACACTTGTAATATTACACACACTTGTAATATCCACACACTTGTAATACCCACACACTTGTAATATCCACACACTTGTAATATTACACACACTTGTAATATCCACACACTTGTAATACCCACACACTTGTAATATCCACACACTTGTAATATTACACACACTTGTAATATCCACACACTTGTAATATTACACACACTTGTAATATCCACACACTTGTAATACCCACACACTTGTAATATCCACACACTTGTAATACCCACACACTTGTAATATCCACACACTTGTAATATTACACACACTTGTAATATCCACACACTTGTAATACCCACACACTTGTAATATCCACACACTTGTAATATTACACACACTTGTAATATCCACACACTTGTAATATTACACACACTTGTAATATCCACACACTTGTAATACCCACACACTTGTAATATCCACACACTTGTAATATTACACACACTTGTAATATCCACACACTTGTAATATTATACACACTTGTAATATCCACACACTTGTAATATTATACACACTTGTAATATCCACACACTTGTAATATTCACACACTTGTAATACACTTGTAATATTACACACACTTGTAATATCCACACACTTGTAATACAAATAATCGCCAACAGAACCTAAACACCTAACCTAAGCTACGCCTAAATAGCTACAATATGTTAATTTATAACCATATTAACATAATTGAGAAAATTTCAATTTATACGTATAAATTTATATACTGTATATAATACAGTTTATATATAATACGTTAAAATTGACGAAAACGTCTTTGGGGTTGATAGTTTGAGAACGAATCGCGTCTCACAACATGCTTCACCCATGTACTGTAAATACATATAATTATCTACACAATCAGAACACCTAACCCAACCTAATCTAGACCTAACTATGCACCAAATTATAATATGCGATAATAATTATTTATACGTAAGAAAATAACGTTTCTCACAGTACATTAATATTAACGAATGTCGTTTTCGGGATCGACGTAGCTTGGACGACGAAAGCTCCACGACCAGTTATCATATTTAACTCTTTTTTTTTCTGATCATGATAGCGGGCTGGTCTATATATTGCTTCAAACACTCTTGTATTAATACACGCATGGATCCACCATCTGCAACTACTGACAATACATAGCAGAATACATTCGATGTATTTCTAACGCAGGCTGCTGATGTACAGATGAAATACAACTATATTGTATTCTGAACGTGTGATTCAAACATCACTATATATTCTTTGCAACTTTTGTCTTCCTCTTTCAATCGAGCATAATAGCTTGTAATACTTTAAAAAACAGTTCAATAACTCAATGATCGGAGGCTTATGACCTCAATAAACCTCTTGCTATGGTTATCTTGAGGTTATCTTGAGATGATTTCGGGGCTTTTTAGTGTCCCCGCGGCCCGGTCCTCGATCAGGCCTCCACCCCCAGGAAGCAGCCCGTGACAGCTGACTAACACCCAGGTACCTATTTTACTGCTAGGTAACAGGGGCATAGGGTGAAAGAAACATTGCCCATTGTTTCTCGCCGGCGCCTGGGATCGAACCCAGGACCACAGGATCACAAGTCCAGCGTACTGTCCGCTCGGCCGACTAGGAAATACAGTTTGTGTCTAGATACTCAAGTTTCATGTTTTTGTCTAACATTACAGTTTTATAGTAAGTATGAATGACTGTTTAATAGAACGTCCAAATTATTAATCAGTTCACACTGCATGCTGTTGTTTGTGGCATAATATATTTGGTTAGAATCTGCGACAATGTCTGTATCTTAATACAGCCATCGAATGGCTTACCATGTAGCAATTCAGCCATCATATGGCTTACTATCTAGCAATACAGCCATCACATGGCTTACTATCTAGCAATACAGCCATCACATGGCTTACTAACTAGCTATACAGGTATCGTATGGCTTACTATCTAGCAATACAGCCATCATATGGCTTTCTATCTAACAATACAGCCATCGTATGGCTGACTATCTAGCATTACAGCCATCGTATGGCTGACTATCTAGCATCACAGCCCTCGTATGGCTGCCTATCTAGCAATATATCGTATGGCTTTCTATCTAGCAATACAGGTATCTGATGGCTTGTCATGGTGTGGGGCGTCACCATGTGTGCTCTGGGACTTGGTTCTAAGCTTGTGGGTCTAGTAGATCTGAGGCTGCAGGAGGCGGTGGCTGGGTGCAGAACGCTTGCCACAACAGCCCCGTCCCTCAACACACTTCCTAGGAAAAATGTCCCTCATTTCCATACAAATTAGGTTTCAGTTTTTATTGGGACGTCCTCGCCGAAGTAAAATCGAAAGGTGCTTTACTATATTTTAATTTTTACTTGTCGCAAAGGTGACACAAATGATATATATATATATATATATATATATATATATATATATATATATATATATATATATATATATATATATATATATATATATATATATATATATATATATATATATATATATATATATCTGGCATACGTCTGAACGTCCTCTAGGTCGGAGTATGTGTGATTTATTGCAATTGCAATTGCTTGCAAACCTGCTTCTAAACACATGTGTGGTTGTATTAATGGCTGCTTCATTTTCTAGTCCACCCACTTTTTTATGATGGTAATATTCTTGTTGATGTTGTTTTTCTTCGTTGTGTCTCCTATTGCTCCTCTAAGGTCTTCATTTTCTATCACATGTAACCTTGGTTGTGTGTGTGTGTGTGTGTGTGTGTGTGTGTGTGTGTGTGTGTGTGTGTGTGTGTGTGTGTGTGTGTGTGTGTGTGTGTGTGTGTGTGTGTGTGTGTGTGTGTGTTAGCACCTTTTGTGCCAACTGTTGGAAGGTCTCATTACAACTCTAATTTTCCCCGGGCACAGTGTAGGCAGGAGCCAGCAACTGGCGCGGAACACTGTGGACGGGTCCTCAATGTAACTCAATCTTCGTGCTGAGAAAACTCCACGTTAATGAAATTCTTGCCGACTCCTGTAGCCCCGTCCTTCAAGTGCTCCCCAGATAAAACATCAACTAAGAATGTCATTTCTTCTTGAGGGGGCGGGGGGGGGGGGGGGGGGGGGGGACTGAACTACGAAGACATTTCGGGGCTTTAGTGTCCCCGCGGCCCGGTCCTCGACCAGGCCTCCACCCCCAGGAATCAGAAGAACTCTGAACCTAACACTACATTACACTAGCCCCTTGCTACCCAATAGGTCTAAACCTTACCCTTCCCTACTACGACCCCCTACATTACCCCTGCCTATCTACCTACCCCCCCCCAACCCCCCCCCCCCCCGCTACCTAATCAACCCAACCTCCAGCATTCTTCTCCCCGTCGCCATCTTTACTACCTGCAAAGCTATTTAACATAGTTTTTAGTTATATTTTCATTATACAAATATTTGTAATTGATTTAATTGGCTCTTGAGTGCAATTTCTTTGCAACTTCAATACAATATAACATGTGAAGAGGTGTCTTGACTGTGGCGGCGTTCTCAAAGAGAGAGAGAGAGAGAGAGAGAGAGAGAGAGAGAGAGAGAGAGAGAGAGAGAGAGAGAGAGAGAGAGAGAGAGAGAGAGAGAGAGGGAGAGAGAGAGGGAGAGAGAGAGGGAGAGAGAGAGAGAGAGAGAGAGAGAGAGAGAGAGAGAGAGAGAGAGAGAGAGAGAGAGAGAGAGAGAGAGAGAGAGAGAGAGAGAGAGAGAGAGAGAGAGAGGGAGAGAGAGAGGGAGAGAGAGAGAGAGAGAGAGAGAGAGAGAGAGAGAGAGAGAGAGAGAGAGAGAGAGAGAGAGAGGGAGAGGGAGAGGGAGAGAGAGAGGGAGAGAGAGAGAGAGAGAGAGAGGGAGAGAGAGAGGGAGAGAGAGAGAGAGAGAGAGAGAGAGAGAGAGAGAGAGAGAGAGAGAGAGAGAGAGAGAGAGAGAGAGAGAGAGAGAGAGAGGGAGAGAGAGAGGGAGAGAGAGAGAGGGAGAGAGAGAGAGGGAGAGAGAGAGAGGGAGAGAGAGAGAGGGAGAGAGAGAGGGAGAGAGAGAGGGAGAGAGAGAGGGAGAGAGAGAGGGAGAGAGAGAGGGAGAGAGAGAGGGAGAGAGAGAGGGAGAGAGAGAGAGAGAGAGAGAGAGAGAGAGAGAGAGAGAGAGAGAGAGAGAGAGAGAGAGAGAGAGAGAGAGAGAGAGAGGGGGGGGGGGGGCCAGCCAGCCTACCCGTGGCCTCGTTAGTGGTCTGCACCTCCACTACGCCATCTGGGTGTCAGTCACTAATAAATATAGATCCGGTGGGTGCAGCTGCCGCTGATGCTGTAAGCCAATTATTACCTGGCAAGTGTGACCTGCTTGGTGCGTGTACAGGCCCGCGCTCACACGCCCGCACACACACCTACGTCAACTGTGTGGCTTGTGTTACAGCACCACTGTAGTCTTTTCTGTACCACCACTGTGGTCTGTTCTGTACCATCACTGTAGTCTATGGTCTGTTCTTCATGATCGCTGACCACTACAAGTTCACTATGACTTAGTTCTATATGTTCGTGATGGTTTGTTCACGTCGACAATAACACCCTGGTAGCAAGCATGACATAACATCTCATCATACACGCTAGTTACTGAATATGTCTGAAACTGAAATAAATTAAATCTGTCTTGAAATTGAAAGATATTTCATACATCTAAACTCAGTAGGTTTAAAAGCCACTCGGAGCACATCAGTCTCAGGTGGCGAGATTAGGTGACAAACTTATTATCAATTGAGATTAAAATGGATTGAAAGTTGTCAGAGTTGCATTAGTTGTTAATTATACCACTAACACCATATCTGCATGCCTAAGCCCAGGTGGATCAAGTGGGCTGTGTGTGTTGTGTATATGCACTCTGTAAACAATCAGGCAAGAGCTCTGTTGTCTACACTAGTGAGAAACACTCACACTCACTCACGTCCCTTCACTCACAGTCAAAATAAATATTTAACTTATTTTCAATGTGGTGTCGATGTTTATAAAGAGAGATGAATCACTTGCGTCGAACTGTCGACCATTTTACTTAACGTCTGTTGTGGGATGATTGGTTGAATCTACGTCTGTTATGGGAAGATTGGTTGAATCTACGTCTGTTGCGGGAAGATTGGTTGAATCTACGTCTGTTGCGGGAAGATTGGTTGAATCTACGTCTGTTGTGGGAAGATTGGTTGAATCTACGTCTGTTGCGGGAAGATTGGTTGAATCTACGTCTGTTGTGGGAAAATTGGTTGAATCTACGTCTGTTGTGGGAAAATTGGTTGAATCTACGTCTGTTGTGGGAAGATTGGTTGAATATACGTCTGTTGTGGGAAAATTGGTTGAATCTACGTCTGTTGTGGGAAAATTGGTTGAATCTACATCTGTTGTGGGAAAATTGGTTGAATCTACGTCTGTTGCGGGAAGATTGGTTGAATCTACATCTGTTGTGGGAAGATTGGTTGAATCTACGTCTGTTGTGGGAAGATTGGTTGAATCTACGTCTGTTGCGGGAAGATTGGTTGAATCTACGTCTGTTGCGGGAAGATTGGTTGAATCTACGTCTGTTGTGGGAAGATTGGTTGAATCTACGTCTGTTGCGGGAAGATTGGTTGAATCTACATCTGTTGTGGGAAGATTGGTTGAATCTACGTCTGTTGTGAGAAGATTGGTTGAATCTACGTCTGCTGCGGGAAGATTGGTTGAATCTACGTCTGTTGCGGGAAGATTGGTTGAATCTACGTTTGTTGCGGGAAGATTGGTTGAATCTACGTCTGTTGTGGGAAGATTGGTTGAATCTACGTCTGTTACGGGAAGATTGGTTGAATCTACATCTGTTGCGGGAAGATTGGTTGAATCTACGTCTGTTGCGGGAAGATTGGTTGAATCTACGTCTGTTGCGGGAAGATTGGTTGAATCTACATCTGTTGTGGGAAGATTGGTTGAATCTACGTCTGTTGTGGGAAGATTGGTTGAATCTACGTCTGTTGCGGGAAGATTGGTTGAATCTACATCTGTTGTGGGAAGATTGGTTGAATCTACATCTGTTGTGGGAAGATTGGTTGAATCTACGTCTGTTGTGGGAAGATTGGTTGAATCTACATCTGTTGTGGGAAGATTGGTTGAATCTACGTCTGTTGCGGGAAGATTGGTTGAATCTACATCTGTTGTGGGAAGATTGGTTGAATCTACGTCTGTTGTGGGAAGATTGGTTGAATCTACGTCTGTTGTGGGAAGATTGGTTGAATGTACAATCGCAAAAGCCATTTGTTTATATCTTGAAAAATCTAGAATAATAAAGAACTCACAATATTACTTAACAAATTGAATCTCATTCTTTCTCAGCATACTTCAAACAGTTGAGAGTCTAAAGGATTGTAACACTCTTTTACTTTGAATCTTTCAAAACTCTTTATATATTTTGCCTCATGAGAGATGCATTAGAAAATTAGAGCAGACTGGATGAAGCACAAAGGAAGCTATCTGCATACGAAAGCAGATTGCCTGAATGAGAAAAGCAGACTAATTGAGCAACGAAGCAAATTACCTGAGTAACAAGCATTGCATCTAAGTAACAAAGAAAGACATGAGCATGACACAAAGTTAACAACACTTCTAGAACATTATTGAAAAAGACACACACGTGGAAGAACTCTCCCATATATATATATATATATATATATATATATATATATATATATATATATATATATATATATATATATATATATATATATATATATATATATATATGTCGTACCTAGTAGCCAGAACTCACTTCTCAGCCTACTATTCAAGGCCCGATTTGCCTAATAAGCCAAGTTTTCCTGAATTAATATATTTACTATAATTTTTTTCTTATGAAATGATAAAGCAACCCTTTTCTCTATGTATGAGGTCAATTTTTTTTTATTTGAGTTAAAATTAACGTAGATATATGACCGAACCTAACCAACCCTACCTAACCTAACCTAACCAATATTTATAGGTAAGGTTAGGTTAGGTAGCCAAAAAAAGCTAGGTTAGGTTAGGTTAGGTAGGTTAGGTAGACGAAAAAACATTAATTCATGAAAACTTGGCTTATTAGGCAAATCGGGCCTTGAATAGTAGGCTGAGAAGTGCGTTCTGGCTATTAGGTACGACATATATATATATATATATATATATATATATATATATATATATATATATATATATATATATATATATGTGTATATCACGAAAATAAACACGTGATTAAGAATGTGACAATGTCAGACCACGAAGGAAAATGAAACAGGAAATTTCCTTAAGTACTTTCGTATATTAAATACATCTTCAGAAGGTCATTTTACAGATCGAGTGATGGGTATAAATAGCAGTGAATATTGAATATTAGCAGTGGTCTATATAACTTAGATCCATTTCTAATAGATCAGCTAAAGGGCGATTTAAGTAGAATCATTGAAAAACATTTGTCTCACTAATTTATTGTATATAATTTTACCTCTTTATGTTATAATTACCTATGTATTATGCTTGTATGTCTGCTGTATCAGATGGGCCATTGGGCTACATCAGATGGTCCAATTGGGTGCATCTGATGGGCCAATGGGCCTTCTGCGTTGTCCAAGTATTGTACCTCACCTTACTTCACCACTCTCTCCTGCCTATTTATACCCATCACTCGATCTGTAAAATGACCTTCTGAAGATGTATTTAATATACGAAAGTACTTAAGGAAATTTCCTGTTTCATTTTCCTTCGTGGTCTGACATTGTCATATATATATATATATATATATATATATATATATATATATATATATATATATATATATATATATATATATATATATATATATATATATATATATATATATATATATATATATATATTTATATATATATATATATATATATATATATATATATATATATATATATATATATATATATATATATATATATATATATATATATATATAACCCAATTTTTGTCACCTTCCAACATAGGAATCATCCAGGAGATTTACTAATATACTGGGAGCTTCCTGCTTCAATATTTGTAAGTGATTTATTTGGCCCGGGGTGGGGGGGGGGGTAGGGGGGGCAGGGGGATTGATGGTTTGATGGTTTGTGGCGGGCAAGCGATGCTTTGTTGATGATTGACACAGTAGCGGTACGGTGAGTAGAGTAGCTGAGTAGAGTGGTAGAGTTGAGCAGTGGTGTGGATCAATAGCCAGAATGATAGTTGAAAAACAAAGTAGAGGGAGTTAAGATCAGGGAAAGAACGGGATGAAATAAACAAAAGGGGAGTAATTTAGAAGACATAGCCGCACTGAGGAAAAGACGATCAGAATTTCTGTGGACAGTTAAGAGGCAGAAATAAAAGTGTGAGCGAGAGAGAAATAAGGAAAGACTAAAAAAAGTGTAGATGACACCTCCATTCTCCCCGGACACGTCAGGTTGTACCATCACTAAGAACATAAAAGTAGCAGAGTTGTACCATAAAGCAGCACAATGTGGCACCAGCAATTACCTTAAAACCACAAAAATGCTCCTGAACGTGTAAGTAGCTCGCAGCTGACTCGGATGTGCTCATGGTATCCAACTCTGAATGCATATATATATTTTTTTTAAGCCATTCCCTGGCGATAGAGAGATAACAGCCGGGAGAGTGTGCCATTCTGAGTTTCCACTTCACACTAACAGCAAGATTTCTCTGATAACGTCAGTAATAATACCGTATTGTTTTTCATCAAGACAAAGCTATCGAAGCAGCGCAAAGGTAATTCTGAATGGAAATTCAAGAGTTGAACATCAAGTGTAAACTACATCAGCTGCCTTGATGTCCCTCTTTATCCTAAATCATCAGAGCCGTCGTGGAAACCCTTGATTCAAACGTGAGAGACAAGCACTTTTACTTAGGATTCTGGCTCTTGAGTTGTGCAGACATCAGTCATGACAGTAGCTGGTACTGACACCAGACATGACGACAGCTGGTACTGACACCAGACATGACGACAGCTGGTATTGACACCAGACATGACAACAACTGCTATTGACGCCAGACATGATGACAGCTGGTATTGACACCAGACATGACAACAGCTGGTACTGACACCAGACATGACGTCAGGTGGTGTTGACACCAGACATGACGACAGGTAGTGTTGACACCAGACATGACGACAGCTGGTGTTGACACCAGACATGACAACAACTGGTATTGACGCCAGACATGATGACAGCTGGTATTGACACCAGAGAGGTTGCCTGATCATGAGTGCAGAGAGAGAGGTTGCCTGGAGCGAGGCATTAGTGATCAACCCGGACCATCAACACCAGTAATTACTGTCCTTGACAATTACAGCGGTTAAGATGCTTTTGTAAATGTTTTCATTGTCAGTCTCTGACCCCTTCCGCCTCTCTCATCCCGTCCGTCATGCATTCCCTCTCTTACTGTCTTCTTCACCTCCTCTTCCTCCCTCCCTCTTGTCTTCTCTTCCCCTCCTTTTCCCCTCACTCCTCTATACCATCAGAGCACATACACAGCCCCGCTCCTGTGCCAGGTAAGTCCACTACGGGCTCACCATAGCCCGTGCTACTTGGAACTTTTGTTCTGAGTAGCTGAATCTAAAACAACAACATACCATTAGAAGCCCAGTCCCTACCATCCTTCCTTCCCTATTCCGTCCCTTCCCATCTTCGTCCCTTCCTCTCCCCATTCACCCCCCTACCTCCTCCCCAAAGGTCCTCCCCGCCGCCCTTCAGGCTCGACATAAAACAAAGTGTAACACGAAAAAAAGTCCATTAAATTCGAATCATAATTATGGTAATGAGCGAGGAGGGTTGAGCATAGGAGCGCACACTTGATGCGCCTCGACCCACTCCTCTACGTAATACACTTATGCAAAACTACCAAACTTTAACACTAATTCATAACAGTTTTTCTTAGGTGGCCGTACCTGGAGATCAGCTGGCAGGTTAGAAGACTGGCTAAAATGAGAATATATATACGAGTCGATCTGATTTTATGATAATTATTGAATCTTAATAAGAGTCTTGAAGCATTGTTGTTAGTGGTTAAAAATATCATATATCATTATCTGTGATTTAAGACTGTGAAGGGATGTGATGAAAGGATTTGCTGGGATTTGTAGGCGAGTGATATGCAGTCACACAGGTGTGACTGGATATCACACCTGCTCTTGGTAACTACTTTACCTTACTGGTGCTCTCGAAGACTCCCAAGAGCTGCGGTGGTACAGGACTCCTCTCCGAGTAGCGGCTGGCTGTGTGTCAGTAGCCTTACCGCGCAGCATGATGTAACTCTCCGCATGGAAGATTATGCCACTTGCCAGTCTCTCTATTGCTCGTATATATGTGAACACGTAATTGAAGTTACAGTTGTAGGACTGTGCTGGCGGTAACCCTCTTGGGTCAGGACATTCCTGTGGCCTTCACTGCCCCTTCTAAATCCTATTCCAAGTTTTTTGTTGAAGCTCCGTTTGCTCACATCCGAATGGTCCAGGGTTCGATTCCAGCCCAGGAGGAGACATTTGGGCACGTTGCTTATATTTGATACCCCTGTTAACGTAACAGTAAATAAGTGACTGGGACTTAGGCAACTGTTGTTTGTTGCATTCTGTGGAAGGTCATTTGTTGGCGTACACGAGACCTCGATAAGCTAGCAGACATCTTCTCAATAATAGACTTGTATCTAACAGAAAACTATCATGACGCCATTTGTAGTGCTGCTACACACTCATTTGTTTACATTGTAAATTGTATTAGCTAAACTAATTAATGTAACCCCGTCTGACCTATCCAGACCTCAACTAACCTCACCTAGCCAAATACAACGTATTATAGCCGGAAACAAAATGAGGTGTTCGGAACAAATCCACAATGGCCGTGACGAGGATTCGAACCTGCGTCCGGGAGCATCCCAGACACTCCCTTAATCGACTGAGCTACGACAGGGTAAAAGGGTTGAAACCGAAGTTCTACTGAACTTACTGGATCCCGTAGCCTCTCCGAGACACAAACCGCTCCCGGACGCAGGTTCGAATCCTCGTCACGGCCCTTGTGGATTTGTTCATTTGATGCATCACGTTAGTGTGATCTCTGTGTGTGAGGTGTTGGGACTAGACGACCGTCGGGACGCCGCTGGCACCGGCCGGCGCCAGCGGTCACTCACAGCTTTACTTGATATGTATTTCTTGTAAATTTTATTCCATTATTTTTCCTGGTGCACTCTTTTTCCGGGATCATATCTGGACGCAGTGCAGCTCAGTCAAGCGTGTTTGTAAAGTTGTCTTCTTGTAAGTCATAATTTTGCTATAGACGTGCATGTGTACTAACCTATTTACACTTGCGGGTGTCGAGCTGTAGCTTCTGGGCCTTGTCACTCAACCTGCACTCAGCTGGCGTTGTTGTTCTCAGACACACTGAGGCTTGTCTTATGTGCTGCTTCACTACATTAACATTGAATTTATATATCATATTCCTAAGGCTGTTTTAGCTACTTAAGATTCCATCAGTATCCCCTCGTTCATGTTCATATCATTGTTATGAAATACTTGTTCTATGGGACCAATCAGGTACCATATCTCTAAACGTTTCCCAGCTTCAGGGACAAGGTTAGGATCACATAAGGCGCTGCATATACCTGAGGTAGTCTGATGCACGTGGTACAGGGCGGCCTCAACGAATCCATGTTTACGCAGGCGATGAGTCACAGTAACGTGGCTGAAGTATGTTGACCAAACTACACACTAGAAAGGGAAGGGACGACGACGTTTCAGTTCGTCCTGGACTATTCTCAAGTCATTCTCACAATCGACTTGAGAATGGTCTAGGACGGACCGAAACATAGTCGTCCCTTCACTTGACAGTGTGAGGTCTGGTCAATCCATATTTACATTTTTGAAGACAGTCCCTACAACCGCCAGCCTCTTAATATTCTGCTTTTGTTATCCTGGTTTGTGTATCTCAGCGTCTAATATCCGTGATGCCAATCCCCCAAGTCTTTATCCAACTGAAGAGTTAATCCATGTTTAGCTGGTACCTGGTGTCCCGCCTTCCCTCTCAAGCGTCCAGCTGCATTCCTTCATATAAGCTGAACTCTTAACAACCGTTTGTTAGACCATTCTCGAGGTTTTTATCAAATCTTCCTGCAGCTTCTTGCAGAAAGAAGAAGCTTTCTGTGTTCCTCTCTTGCTTAATCTATTCAGTTGGCATTCGCTAACACCATCTGGATTGCTACGGAGAAGGTTGTATCTGTAAGGCATCTAAGAATGGGATGAAATATATTTGTCTAACTCTTTCTGGTTTTTATATTTTCATTCCTTGTCCTGTGTTATTCCTAATCTTTTTTTTCTTGTCCACTTTGCATTACCTGTTAAACCTCTGGTATATATTTTCCGTTGCCCGTATTTGTGTTAGTGTGTATCTCTCCTCGGTCTCTCTGCAATATCGTACACATGTTTCATTATTTCTTGCAATATCTTTTCCTTACATTCTTCCTCCCATTGCCTGTTTCCACATTACTCTCCTATTTTCGTGTTATCCCGTTTTCTTTTCTTACATGTCATGGTTTGGTACTTAGTTGTACCATAAACTCAAATACCAGGACGCAAAGGTCTCTGGTTCCTGCTATGATTTCGTGCACAATATTCTCAGTGTCTTGTTCTAGGTAAACATTATATATAGTAGACTAAGTATTCACCTAGTTCTATTTACCTAGTTGTGAATACAACTAGGTGAATAGTTGATCGAATACGGGGGTTGAGCTCTGCTCTTTCGACCCGCCTCTCTACTGGCATTACTGTTGATTACTACTTTTTTCCCCATACACACACACACCCAGGAAGCAACCCGTAACAACTGTCTAACTCACAGTTACCTATTTACTGCTAAGTAACAGGGGCATCAGGGTGAAAGAAACTGCCCATTTTGTTTCTCTCCGGCGCCGGGAATCGAACCCGGGCCACAGGATTACGTGTCCAGCGTGCTATTCACACAGCCACCGACGTCCCTAAGTGTGTGTTGTATGTGTGTGTGTAGATTTGTGGGTTATGCATTATGTTCATTGAAAAAAATATTTAATTTCACATTAACACGCATTGTTACAGATTAATATGATATTTCGTAATCCAGGTACATAAAACAAAATACAGTTTTACAAATAATTACACAGCTTAACCAGAGATTATCGTGCATAACGATTCCATTAATACTGTAACAGCCATATGCAATAGTTGAGCCTCCACCTCCATGCTATTAGCCATTGTTTACATATACACCAAAACCTCGTATAAAACTTATCACTAATGGCTAACACAACCCACAGAGAGCACTATGACGATCCTGCAGGCCACGCACACACGCACGCACGCACACACGCACACACGACTACGGGAATTAAACCTCACTTCGTTGGAAGACAGATGAGTTAGGGGGGGACATGATCACCACATTCAAGATTCTCAAGGGAATTGATATGGTTGATAAAGACAGGCTATTTAACACAAGGGGCACACGCACAAGGGGACACAGGTGGAAACTGAGTGCCCAAATGAGCCACAGAGATATTAGAAAAAACTTTTTTAGTGTCAGAGTGGTTGACAAGTGGAATGCATTAGGAAGCAATGTGGTGGAGGCTGATTCCATACACAGTTTCAAGTGTAGATATGATAGAGCCCAGTAGGCTCAGGAACCTGTACACCTGTTGATTGACGGTTGAGAGGCGGGACCAAAGAGCCAGAACTCAACCCCCGCAAACACAACTAGGTGAGTACAACTAGGTGAGCACACACACACACACACACACACACACACACACACACACACACACACACACACACACACACACACACACACACACACACACCCACACACACACACACACACACACACACATTAATGGATGCACAGTACTTACATAAAATTGTGATCTGTAGTCTGCTGTTATAATTTTCAGTTACATTTAATTTTATTTATATTTTTTAATACATTTCATTAAATTAATAATTAAATTAATTTAATTAAATTAATTAAATTAAATTAATACATTTAATTTTATTTAACGCACTGACGGATATTTACGTGAGTGATTTACGTAAATCTCAAGATTCCACCAAACTATGATTTTCATTACGATATTGTATTAATCCCCCAAAACTTGTGAAGTACAGAATGTTATTTACTTAAATTTTTAACATGGAATATTCGCAAAAAATTTAATCATAACATAGGATTTATGGACCTATTAGGATTTAACACAGGATTTACGAATATTTGTTTGTGTACCAGCTTAGAATCTATGGAAATTTCTGTTACAACTCGGAATTAGCATATATATATTTTTGAAGATATCATGTTTCTGTGAGTATACGAGTTCTATATCTTCGGATAAGCTCTATATTATCTAAGGCTTACGGAAGAGGCAAACTCTGAGACGCCTGTCTGTGAAACTCTTCACTACAGCAGCTGGTGTGAAGTGTGAAACCTTATATTCAGTGTCTTAAATATCTGGGGGAAGTCATTTCGAGCGGTGAAGAGAGAGACAGAGAGGACAGGAACTGCCTTAATAACCAAAATATAGTCTTGAGTACATGTCTACATCTTTACATTATTATTATGCGTTAGGATGCAGGCTTTCACTGAACGTGGAACACAGTCATCCACTGAGCGTGGATCACAATCATCCACTGAGCGTGGATCACAATCATCCACTGAGCGAGGATCACAATCATCCACTGAGCGTGGAACACAATCACCCACTGAGCATGGATCACAATCACCCACTGAGCGTGGAACACAATCACCCACTGAGCATAGAACACAATCACCCACTGAGCGTGGAACACAATCATCCACTGAGCGAGGATCACAATCACCCACTGAGCGTGGAACACAATCACCCACTGAGCATGGAACACAATCACCCACTGAGCATGGAACACAATCACCCACTGAGCATGGAACACAATCACCCACTGAGCGTGGAACACAATCATCCACTGAGCGTGGATCACAATCACCCACTGAGCGTGGAACACAATCATCCACTGAGCGTGGAACACAATCATCCACTGAGCGTGGAACACAATCATCCACTGAGCGTGGATCACAATCACCCACTGAGCGTGGAACACAATCACGCACTGAGCGTGGAACACAATCACCCACTGAGAGTTAAACATAAGAGCCAATATGCCTACATTTTCCAGTACTAATTATCCACATAATTAAAGGCAAGAGTGCAAGGCAGGCGACCAGAGAGGCGTGGACATTAAGCGAGGCTCGCACGCTTAATTGATCGCAGGACCTGACGGTATAAACGTTCTCACATCCACCTATAATGTTAGCGTCGTTGATGTTAATAACTAACCCCGGGTGACAAACTTCTATCTTTATTTATTTATTTATATATATATATATATATATATATATATATATATATATATATATATATATATATATATATATATATATATATATATATATATATATATATATATATACAAGAAGGTACATTGGGATTGTGGGGATATATAGCATAGTAATTACATTCTTGTAAAGCCGCTAGTACGCGCAGCGTTTCGGGCAGAAACGCTGCGTGTTAGTGTTAGCTGGGATTCTAAGATATTGAATTTATATATCATATTCCTAAGGCTGTTTTTGCTACTTAGGAATTACAAATAGCAAGTACAAGTTTGCTTAGAGCAGAGAGTGTGTACCTGCATCTTTACTGAGAGCTGCGTACCTGTACCTGGATTTGAACATTAACCTGTGACTGTATCTCTGCCTGTACTTATATCTTTATCTATAACTGATTGGGTGTCCCAAGCTTGTGCTCCTGGTGCCAGATTCACGAAGCAGTTACGCAAGTACTTACGAACGTGTACATCTATCCTCAATCTTTAACGGCTTTGGTTACATTTATTAAACAGTTTACAAGCATGAAAACTTCCCAATCAACTGTTGTTATTGTTATAAACAACCTTCTGGTGCTTCAAATGGCACTACGGGCTCACTATAGCCCGTGCTGCTTGGAACTTTGTTCCAGGTAGCGAATCTTTAACAACAACATTCTGGTGCTTCGGAGCTCATTAATAACTGTTTAATAATTGTAAACAAAGCCGCCAAAGATTGGGAACAGATGTACAGGTTCGTAAGTGCTTGCGTAACTGCTTTGTGAATCTGGCCCCCAGAACTAAAGTACACATTCAGTATATGTACACCCAGATGTTGGGAACATTTTGTTTACATCCCTGGCTCACCCAGATGTTGGGAACACTTTGTTTACATCCCTGGCTCCTCATTGTTTATCTTAATGTTTGACCATTTCTCGCAAACAAATTTCATGTGATACTAATATGTTTACTTTCAAAATCTAATTGGTTTGTGGTTGGATATATATTCAAAATGCAATTCCAATTCAAATATTTTATTTGTAAATATTTGTACATTTTTAGTTGGGAGGTTTACATAAATTTACAGTTAATTATTCATTTGAAAGGTTAAAATAATAACATTATATGTTTTATTTATAATTATTTACTGTAATTTTTGGATTTAGATTTAGAGGTTACGTCTATTATTAATTTAAAAATCATTACAGTTGTTAAATTCAGAATCAGAAACATTGTTCGTAAAACTTGTACATAACATTAACAATAATGCCTGAATCTCTAATATTTCCAGTATTCATCGTATTCTGAAAACTATAGGTGGATTTGAGTAAAATATGACCAATCGCCTTTTTCACTAATTTGCATATATTTGGTATAAAAAAGTCGTAATTTAAAACTCCAAATATGTGCAACCACCCAGAATTTCTCTAAAAAATAATAACGCTCATATTTCCAATATTCATTGTATTTTGAAAACTGCAGGTGGATTTGAGTAAAATATGAACAATCGCCGTTGTCACGTATTTGCATATTTTCGGTATAAAAAGACGTAATTTAAAATTCCAAATATGTGTAATCACCCTAAATTACGCTGAAAAATAACGGTGAAGATTCATATTTTCAATATTCATCAAATTTTGAAAACTGCAGGTGAGTTTATAAAACCGCATTTTAGCGAAATATTAAATTATTAAATTTTCCTAATTTCATATAAATAATGAAAAATATAGCGTAGTTTACCACTAAAGCAGTAAGATATTGGCACACTCTATATTACAAAATTAGGATGAATAGAAGACAAGTTAAAGAACCAATATAAACCAAACATTTCATGAAGGTATGTAAAAATGTTCACACCCTCAGCATTCTCCATTGACAGATTTCATGTCTTCCCCGGGTCAAAATCACTCCAAAACACAGTTCACACAACATAGAACAACATAGAACATTATAGAACAACAACATTGGGATTCAAAATGCCTGTTCATTCCTTTGTGACAGTAATTTCTTCATCATTCCAAATATGCTTGTTCTCTCTACTGACGATAATTGTTTCTGCATCAAAGAATAATTTTTATATATATATGACCAAAGCTCTTCTTTTAAATTGTATGTTGATATTGGTCTAAAGATTAACGTGTGATTTGAATTGATTGTTTACGTTGCTTAATATATATATTATAATTGTAGCATACGTTATTTATTTACAAATACAATTTAAATTTTGTCCCAGTAAGATCCTAAACAATATTATATAACAAGACTGTCATCCCACTTTTGTTTTCAGGCGAGTACGAATGCTTCCATGGCAAATGTGATGAGACAGCTGCTGGCTGAGAAGATGAGTACGCTCATATCATCTCTCACGCAACACGCTGCTTCTCTCCTCAACACACTCAACATATTCATCTAGTAAAGGCTCTCAGAAACACGGCTCGCAGACCGGCCAACCAAGCATCCAACAGATGTTTGAGATTTCGGATTTCAATCGGTTAAAAATGGTAGCTATATATATTTTACCTTACAGCTTTACCTTACACCCCTTACCTTACCTTACCTTACCTTTACCTTACACATTGTTTACCTTTACATTGTCTTTTTTAACAAATGAGGTAACAATTTACAGCACGTTATAATCCTACATGAGACATCATATCGCTGATCTCCACTAAATATCTGTAGATGCTTAGATTGCTAAGCAGATAGGTGAATATGTTGACAACTAGGTTTAGATTGGCAGATATGCTGATACCTAGGTTTAGAAAGGCATTTATAACGAGATATAAATAGGCAGATATGTTGATAACTAGGAATATGTAGGCAGAGAATGTTGATAACTAGATATAGATAGACAGATATTGATAACTAGGTATAGATAGGCAGATATGTTGATAAATATGCATAAACAGTAAGATATGTTGGTAATTATAGATATAAATAGGAAGATATGTTAGTAATAGATCTATGGACACACAGCGGGACACACACACACACATGTATCTATTCAAATACATAGCTAGATAGATAGATAGCAAGGAAAATGTCGAAACAGACACATTTAGACAAATAAGCAGATATCTAGAGATATACGAAAATTGTCACAAGTAAATAGACTAGTAAATATAATTGTACAGGTCGACGTAAACTAACATATAGATGACAAACTAGAAATATGCAGAGCCAAATACATTTACAAATTACGAGTGAAGTAGAGAGAAAAGAAAAAAATACCAACATGGTATTTCTACCAGCATGGCACAAAAATTGTAAATCATTAAAATAGCTTATTTGTATTGTGTGTTCCACTTTAATTTAGTTTATAAAACAGACACGTGACAGAACTGGTTGGGCACATTTCCTTTCATCTGATTCCTGTGTTCACCCAACAGTAAATCGGTACCTCGGGAGTTATAGCCAACTGTTTTGGGGCTAATTCAGTAAAGTCAGTAATTCGACCTTGGTGGGACCTTGATATAAGCCTAAAATATATATATATATATACACACAGGCTTCCTGTCTCCGACAGGGGGGGAAATTAAATCAGGATGGGTAAGAAGCCTCATACTAGACTTTTGTCTAAGGTAATATTTTCATTAAATCTGGCACTGCTTTCAGTTCTTGATATATTAAGTTGTCTTGATATATTAAGACTTTATAAAGCCACTATGTACTTATGTACAAGTACTTAGTGGCTTTATAAAAATATAAATACTGTACCATGATGTAGTCATAGTATTATTATTATTATTATTATTATTATTATTATTATTATTTTATATACTAAAAAGATTTTTTCCTGTGAGTATATATATATATATATATATATATATATATATATATATATATATATATATATATATATATATATATATATATATATATATATATATATATATATATATATATATATAAGGGATAAATGTGAGGTGAAACATAGAGGCTGCAGAAGGCTTATTGGCCCATACGAGGCATCTCCTATCTAAACACAAAGATTAATCCAGTGTAATTGGCCTGTTATATATATATATATATATATATATATATATATATATATATATATATATATATATATATATTAAATATATATAATATATCTTATATTGTATAATATATAAGAATTTAATATTATAAATTAAAAGGAAAACAAAAGAATTATCCATGTGACTTTATTACTAAAATGTAATATTTATATTTTGTATTTATATAATTACTTATTAATTTATTTAATTTACATGTTTATTCATGCTTGTTAATTAATTGATTTAATTAACTTACTTGAACTTGTTTTTAAAGCAGCGGCTGATGAGTTGGCCCGTCCTCTCCAGTGTTCCCAACGTCACTAAACTGATGTTCTAAATTGCCCGAACTGAACCTAATCGAGGAACCATGAATAGAAAACGGGACATCACTTCAGTCACCCAAGGTACTGTTACTCACGTGGTATCTATAGTCATCACGTTATCTAAGGCGCTGTCACTCACGTGGTATCTATAGTCATCACGTTATCTAAGGCGCTGTCACTCACGTGGTATCTATAGTCATCACGTTATCTAAGGCGCTGTCACTCACGTGGTATCTATAGTCATCACGTTATCTAAGGCGCTGTCACTCACGTGGTATCTATAGTCATCTCGTTATCTAAGGCACTGTCACTCACGTGGTATCTATAGTCATCACGTTATCTAAGGCACTGTCACTCACGTGGTATCTATAGTCATCACGTTATCTAAGGCACTGTCACTCACGTGGTATCTATAGTCATCACGTTATCTGTCCTATCATAAATGTGTCGTGACCTTACCTGGGTCACCACTCTGGTACTCACAGGTTGAGAACAATGTGTGTATGTGTCTTATTGTGGCCTTTGACCCCTATATAATATGGTGGCAGTATTGACCATATACAAGTACACAATACTAAGTTTGGTAACACCAGCTGTATGGCTTTGTGTTGGTCTTGTGTTATTAACCGCGTATGGTTATCTTGAGATGATTTCGGGGCTTTTAGTGTCCCCGCGGTCCGGTCCTCGACCAGGCCTCCACCCCCAGGAAGCAGCCCGTGACAGCTGACTAACACCCAGGTACCTATTTTACTGCTAGGTAACAGGGGCATAGGGTGAAAGAATTGTTTCTCGCCGGCGCCTAGGATCGAACCCAGGACCACAGGATCACAAGTACAGCGTGCTGTCCGCTCGGCCGACCGTCTCCCTGGTTTACTATGGTTACTGACCAACCACCAAGGTATACTGTAGCCATGAACGTGGTTCAAGACTGAAGTAAACTCTGGGTATTCACCAGGAAGCGCGGTGTATCTCTCTAGGTATACATTCACTGTGCACCAGTTGCGGTCAGATTGTTACTTTTATTCTGTTTTTATTTATTTTATTCTGAACTGCAACGAATGACTGGAAAGTATTCAGGTTTTATTTTGCACAACTCCTGTCATACATTCTGCCCAATTCTGAAATAAAATAATACAAATCAATTCAAATAAAACAATCTGGCCACCAGCTGGCGTTGCCAAATTGGTCTCTGAATACAGCCGCGACTCACTTTTTCTGTTGGCGATATTTACAGGGGAAGCTGTGCTACCGATACACACTTCCCAATATCTGTGGAGATTAATCATACACATATCATACAGGGGGCCTCGTAGCCTGGTGGATAGCGCGCAGGATTCGTAATTCTGTGGCGCGGGTTCGATTCCCGCACGAGGCAGAAGCAAATGGGCAAAGTTTCTTTCACCCTGAATGCCCCTGTTACCTAGCAGTAAATAGGTACCTGGGAGTTAGTCAGCTGTCACGGGCTGCTTCCTGGGGGGTGGAGGTCTGGTCGAGGACCGGGCCGCGGGGACACTAAAAAGCCCCGAAATCATCTCAAGATAACCTCAAGATAACCATATACACACACGCACACACTCACCTGTATTCACAATAATAACACACGAGTACACACACACTATTTCCCCCCCATATAGTTCCGTCAACTTGCCTGCTGGCTTACAGTGTGGGACACACAGAAATCACAATTGATGCATCAAATGAACAAAACCCTGGTTTGTGTCTCGGAGAGGCTGCAAGATCCAGTAAGTTCAGTAGAACTTCGGTTTCAACTCCTTTTGACCATGTCGTAGCTCAGTCGATTAAGGCAGCGTCTGGGATGTTCTCGGATGCAGGTTCGAATCCTCGTCACGGCCCTTGTGGATTTGTTTACATTGTGGGTACCAGGTGGTGCCTTTCAAACTCTAAGTCTAGTGGAACTTTTGGTTGAGGAACTTTGAAGGCCATAACAGTACCGTTTGTGGGTGGTTTGTGTGCTTCTGGGGACTCCAGAGATACGAGTTCACTCCCACCCATCACCCTAATATTTTATCATTGATAAATCACGTCGTAGTGATTTCATTGTGTATAATCCTGATAACTGCATTATTGTTGTCCCCACATTCGTTATTTTCTATCGATGTCTTTATAACTGTCGTCACAACATTCCTGTATCCAACAATAATTTTAGTAGTATAGTCGTCACACAAGTCGAGTGTCCTAGCTACTTTTTTTGGGTCCAATGCGTGCAGGTATATTACTTTGTCTTTGGCTTGAGAGTATATATAGATAGGCGCTGGAGATGGCGCAGGCCAGTGAAGCCAGGCGTTCCCTTGTTCGACACACCAATAATACGGGACGCAGGCGTGGAGGGACTTGTCAGAAGAGCTCGCGGCCAAACAAACCCCCACATATGAAGATACACACAAATAGACGCACTCATGTAAACAGATAATCAGAAATAGGGAAACAAATACCCCTCACTTTACATCAAACAGACAAACACAAACCCCCACGTGCAAAAAAAAAAAGCAAATCAGCAAACACAAACGCAGTCAGAATTATACATACATTCACACACACACGGTAACAAAAACAAACAAATATCTGTAAAATGCAGAGTTGATAACAGGATGATTGCGCCAGATGCACCACCATCCAGGGTTCGACTGTGTTTATATATATACATCCAACATTCAACCTCGTGTGTGTAGTGTAGATGATAATGCATTAGGAAACCGGTTCACATTTACATAGCATAAAATTGGCCTAATATTGCCTGATGTAAATGTATATATGTATTGCTTTATTTAAAAGGTTTGTAATTACAGCTCCCTGTGTTTATGAGGTGATCCCATCAGAACTTTCCACTGAATAAAATAATTGTTAAACTCCATCCATACATTAATAAAAATGTATTCGTGTATAATATTCATTTTCACATTCAATTCTGGTCAGATATCCGTTTATTTCTCTTTATGTTAAATCATTAAATCAATTATGAATCATTAAAATCTATTTATGTTACTGTCTATCTCTTCTCGTTCTCCTCTGTACCTCTCTGTCTCTTATCATTCACATCTGTACCTCCCTGTCTCTTATCATTCACCTCTGTACCTCCCTGTCTCTTATCATTCACCTCTGTACCTCCCTGTCTCTTATCATTCACCTCTGTACCCCCCTGTCTCTTATCATTTACCTCTGTACCTCCCTGTCTCTTATCATTCACCTCTGTACCTCCCTGTCTCTTATAGTCCTCTGCACCTCCCTGTCTCTTATCATTCACCTCTGTACCTCCCTGTCTCTTATCATTCACCTCTGTACCGCCCTGTCTCTTATCATTCACCTCTGCACCTCCCTGTCTCTTATCATTCACCTCTGTACGTGCGTGTCTGTCTCTTCCCGTACCGTCGCCCGCGCGTGTGTGAGAGCTGTGTCCGACTAACCACATTTTAATAGGAGTCGTTGTTTACCGTGCTTTGATTATTATTTGCCAGGACCAATTGGCGGCAGAGTAAAGTTTACAGAGGTAATGCGCTCTACCTGTGCTCGCCCGGGGGACCTCGACAGCTAATGTAATTTAAGTGGAGAAGAGAGAGCGACCTCACAAGTCAGTTGATTCTTTATTATATTAGCGTCTAACGTGACTTGCTGTCCGCTTCGGTACTATGATATACTCTTGGATGCTACCAGTTCCTTGAGTGAAGTCTTGGATGCTACCAGTTCCTTGAGTGAAGTCTTGGATGCTACCAGTTCCTTGAGTGAAGTCTTGGATGCTACCAGTTCCTTGAGTGAAGTCTTGGATGCTACCAGTTCCTTGAGTGAACTCTTGGATGCTACCAGTTCCTTGAGTGAAGTCTTGGATGCTACCAGTTCCTTGAGTGAAGTCTTGGATGCTACCAGTTCCTTGAGTGAAGTCTTGGATGCTACCAGTTCCTTGAGTGAACTCTTGGATGCTACCAGTTCCTTGAGTGAAGTCTTGGATGCTACCAGTTCCTTGAGTGAAGTCTTGGATGCTACCAGTTCCTTGAGTGAAGTCTTGGATGCTACCAGTTCCTTGAGTGAACTCTTGGATGCTACCAGTTCCTTGGGTGAACTCTTGGATGCTACCAGTTCCTTGAGTGAAGTCTTGGATGCTACCAGTTCCTTGAGTGAAGTCTTGGATGCTACCAGTTCCTTGAGTGAAGTCTTGGATGCTACCAGTTCCTTGAGTGAAGTCTTGGATGCTACCAGTTCCTTGAGTGAAGTCTTGGATGCTACCAGTTCCTTGAGTGAAGTCTTGGATGCTACCAGTTCCTTGAGTGAAGTCTTGGATGCTACCAGTTCCTTGAGTGAACTCTTGGATGCTACCAGTTCCTTGGGTGAACTCTTGGATGCTACCAGTTCCTTGAGTGAACTCTTGGATGCTACCAGTTCCTTGAGTGAACTCTTGGATGCTACCAGTTCCTTGAGTGAACTCTTGGATGCTACCAGTTCCTTGGGTGAACTCTTGGATGCTACCAGTTCCTTGAGTGAACTCTTGGATGCTACCAGTTCCTTGAGTGAACTCTTGGATGCTACCAGTTCCTTGGGTGAACTCTTGGATGCTACCAGTTCCTTGAGTGAACTCTTGGATGCTACCAGTTCCTTGAGTGAACTCTTGGATGCTACCAGTTCCTTGAGTGAACTCTTGGATGCTACCAGTTCCTTGAGTGAACTCTTGGATGCTACCAGTTCCTTGAGTGAAGTCTTGGATGCTACCAGTTCCTTGAGTGAACTCTTGGATGCTACCAGTTCCTTGGGTGAACTCTTGGATGCTACCAGTTCCTTGAGTGAACTCTTGGATGCTACCAGTTCCTTGGGTGAACTCTTGGATGCTACCAGTTCCTTGAGTGAACTCTTGGATGCTACCAGTTCCTTGGGTGAACTCTTGGATGCTACCAGTTCCTTGAGTGAACTCTTGGATGCTACCAGTTCCTTGGGTGAACTCTTGGATGCTACCAGTTCCTTGAATGAACTCCTGGTTCGCTTCGGTATTTACTCTTGGAGGGTACCAACTTTAATGAACTCTGGGTCCGCCTCGATACACTAATGAGCTACCAACTGGAGACAGTTCCTGTCCCCGACCACAGACCCCGGGGAACATCATCATCGTCTAGAGACAAGTTCAGCATTCAGCTCGGTCCCATCTCGTCCCACCTCCTTGCTCTAGGCGACTTTGTGAGTGAGGAGCAAGTTGTGCACGCGTCAAACTTTAAAGGAACCCGCTCTTGGTGAGGCTCCTGCAGTCTCTGGGACTTGTAGTACAGAGCTTGGAGAAACATTATGACTTTATATTCACAAATCCACAAGGGTCATGACGAGGATTCGAACTTGCGTCAGAGAGCATCCCAGACGCTGCCTTAATCGAGTGCATGGGGGGGAGTTGTGTAAAACCCTGGTTTGTGCTTCGGAGAGGCTGCAGGATCCAATAAGTTCAGTAGGACTTCGGTTTCAACTCCTTTTGACCATGTCGTAGCTCAGTCGATTAAGGCAGCGTCTGGGATGCTCTCGGACGCAGGTTCGAATCCTTGTCACGGCCCTTGTTCATTTGATGCATTACACAATTGTGATTTCTGTGTGTAATGACTTTATATTGTTTCTGTAGATACACCGTGCGATGCTATAAATAAAATGGTGTTGGGTTTGGTGATAGTGATGATGACAATCATCATTATTTGGGTGTCACCGATATTAACACTATTTTTCTGTTTTCAGGGATATTCGTGTGCGGGCCGTTAGCCTCTGACTGGCCTGTTAAGCGGAGCTCATTACTGTCTAAGGCGGATGGGTGAGTATTTATGTACATTTCAGAAAGATTATGTTTGATGTGTTTAACAACTTCTGCGCTGTTAAATCTCTGTTGAAATCATATTTGATTTGTAACTGTGCACTGTGTTAGATAATGTTCCAGTAGTGTGTCACTTAAACACAAGCAGGCAGGCAGGCAAGCAGGCAGGCAGGCAGGCAGGCAGGCAGGCAGGCAGGCAGGCAGGCAAGCAGGCAGGCAGGCAGGCAGGCAGGCAGGCAGGCAGGCAGGCAGGCAGGCAGGCAGCCAGCCAGCCAGCCAGCCAGCCAGCCAGCCAGCCAGCCAGCCAGCTAGCCAGGCAGGCAGCCAGGCAGGCAGGCATCCAGCCAGCCAGCTAGCCAGCTAGCCAGCCAGCCAGCCAGCCTGCCTGCCAGCCAGCCAGCCAGCCAGCCAGCTAGCCACGCAGGCAGGCAGGCAGGCATGCAGGCCGACAGGCAGTACAGACTCGTGTCCTCCCCTAACAGATTCACTAGGGGTAATAATTCCCACAAATATAGTGTCGGTCACTAGAGAGAATGCCGTGCCCTTGACAGTTCCAGTTCATGGCGTTGTTGTTCAGAGTGAAGATACCAGTAGATCAGGTTCATAGCTATGCCGCCGGATATGCCCCAGAATTAAGGGATAGACATTACGAGAAAAGACTATTGGAACTAATCCTCACGTCACTGGAAGACAGCAAGGCTAGGGAAGACATGATTACGACATACAAAATTCTCGGGAGAATTGAATACGAAACAAGAACAAATTGTTTGGGATAGGTGGGACTTGAACAGTGGGACACATATGGAACAGATTATCTAAATGAGCAACAGAGACATTATCAATATAATTATCTCTGACAGAATAGAGAACAAATAGAATGCAATAAAAAGCAAAATGATGGAGTCAGACTCCATACACAGCTTCAAGTGGTGGAGCCAGACTCCATACACAGCTTCAAGTGGTGGAGGGAGACACCATACACAGCTTCAAGTGGTGGAGCCAGACTCCATACACAGCTTCAAGTGATGGAGGCAGACTCCATACACAGCTTCAAGTGATGGAGGCAGACTCCATACACAGCTTCAAGTGGTGGAGTCAGACTCCATACACAGCTTCAAGTGGTGGAGGGAGACACCATACACAGCTTCAAGTGGTGGAGGGAGACTCCATACACAGCTTCAAGTGATGGAGGCAGACTCCATACACAGCTTCAAGTGATGGAGGCAGACTCCATACACAGCTTCAAGTGGTGGAGTCAGACTCCATACACAGCTTCAAGTGGTGGAGTCAGACTCCATACACAGCTTCAAGTGGTGGAGGGAGACTCCATACACAGCGTCAAACGTAGATATGACAGAGCCCAACAGACCGGAGAACCTGTACACTAGTTTATTGAAGGTTGGGAGACGGGGAGGGGGAGACAGGGGGGAGGATATCGCTCAGGTCGACGAGATCATCACCTTCGACACTAAACTTAATGAAATACCCGGAAAGTATTGACCTTTAGCGCCGTCACAGCTGATAACAAAAACAACAGCAACTGCAAAAACCTAGAATTTGTTTTCCAAAATATATATGTATATTATATATTTATATGGAATAAATATGGTGCCAAATGAGCAATGCTCTACATGAGTGAAGGATTATGAGGGATGGGAAGCTATGCCTAGCAGCTCCCATGTTAACATGGGTGAAGAGGGATGTTCCTAGCAGCTCTCAGCCTCCCTGCTGCTACGCCCACCTCTCACTAGGCCTATAGCAAGAGAGAAGAACAGACAGACAGACAGGCAGACAGTGTATGAGAGTGATTGACAATACCTCTGCTTCATCATCTTCAGGCGTCCACACTCACAATAATATCACCAGGGTCCAGACTCACGAAGTAGTTACGCAAGCACTTGCGAACCTATCCCATCTTTTCTCAATCTTTGGCGGCTTTGTTTACAATTATTAAGCAGTTAATGAGCTCCGAAGCACAAGGAGGCTGTTTATAACAATAACAACAGTTGATGGAGAAGTTTTCAATCTTGTAAACTGTTTAATAAATGTAACCAAAGCCGTCAAAGGTTGAAGAAAGATGTACACGTTCGTAAGTACTTCGGTAACAGCTTCGTGAATCTGGCCCCAGGACTCATAACGCCGCTGATGTATAGTTGTGTAAGTTAGGATGAAGGGAAGAGCAGTTATATGGGACGGAAAGTCACAACAGACACAAGTTAGAATAGAAAACTATATGAATAAATAACTCGAGCAGATAACTTGAAAGAGTTGATGTGTGACAGGCTGTGGCGATGGTAATAAGGTGAAGCGCTCCTGTGCCAGGTAAGCTACGGGCTCACCATAGCCCGTGCTACTTGGCACTTGTTCCTCGTAGCTGCATCTATAACAACAACAAGGTCAAGAGAAGGGGGGGGAGGTTAAGTGTGAGGGGTGGAAGGTCAGGACGAGGGACTTACCGGGGCTCGTCGCCACCAAGAGATACAACACCTCAGACAAGGTCCGCCAGAGAGAGAACGTTCCGGGCAAACACAAGTTGAAATTAGCTTGAGGACTTGGTACAATAGGACGACTGGTGACGCTTCCAGCAGGAGCTGCTGGATGGTGGGGGGGGGGCGGTAACACCCAGCAGGAGCTGCAGGATGGTGGGGGGGGCGGTAACACCCAGCAGGAGCTGCTGGATGGTGGGGGGGGGGGCGGTAACACCCAGCAGGAGCTGCAGGATGGTGGGGGGGGGGGCGGTAACACCCAGCAGGAGCTGCAGGATGGTGGGGGGGGGGCGGTAACACCCAGCAGGAGCTGCAGGATGGTGGGGGGGGGGGCGGTAACACCCAGCAGGAGCTGCAGGATGGTGGGGGGGGGCGGTAACACCCAGCAGGAGCTGCAGGATGGTGGGGGGGCGGTAACACCCAGCAGGAGCTGCAGGATGGTGGGGGGGGCGGTAACACCCAGCAGGAGCTGCAGGATGGTGGGGGGGGGGTAACACCCAGCAGGAGCTGCAGGATGGTGGTGGGGGGGGCGGTAACACCCAGCAGGAGCTGCAGGATGGTGGGGGGGGGCGGTAACACCCAGCAGGAGCTGCAGGATGGTGGGGGGGGGCGGTAACACCCAGCTGAAGCTGCAGGATGGTGGGGGGGGGCGGTAACACCCAGCAGGAGCTGCAGGATGGTGGGGGGGGGGGCGGTAACACCCAGCAGGAGCTGCAGGATGGTGGGGGGGGCGGTAACACCCAGCTGAAGCTGCAGGATGGTGGGGGGGGGGCGGTAACACCCAGCAGGAGCTGCAGGATGGTGGGGGGGGGGGCGGTAACACCCAGCTGAAGCTGCAGGATGGTGGGGGGGCGGTAAC
Organism: Procambarus clarkii; assembly: GCF_040958095.1. Lineage (NCBI taxonomy): Eukaryota > Metazoa > Arthropoda > Malacostraca > Decapoda > Cambaridae > Procambarus > Procambarus clarkii. Next base: position 23,420,594 of record NC_091205.1, read on the forward strand.
ACCCAGCAGGAGCTGCAGGATGGTGGGGGGGCGGTAACACCCAGCAGGAGCTGCAGGATGGTGGGGGGGGGCGGTAACACCCAGCAGGAGCTGCAGGATGGTGGGGGGGGCAGTAACACCCAGCAGGAGCTGCAGGATGGTGGGGGGGGGGGCGGTAACACCCAGCAGGAGCTGCAGGATGATGATGGGGGGGGGCAGTAACACCCAGCAGGAGCTGCAGGATGGTGGGGGGGGCGGTAACACCCAGCAGGAGCTGCAGGATGGTGGGGGGGGCGGTAACACCCAGCAGGAGCTGCAGGATGGTGGGGGGGGGCGGTAACACCCAGCAGGAGCTGCAGGATGGTGGGGGGGGGCGGTAACACCCAGCTGAAGCTGCAGGATGGTGGGGGGGGCGGTAACACCCAGCAGGAGCTGCAGGATGGTGGGGGGGGGGCAGTAACACCCAGCAGGAGCTGCAGGATGGTGGGGGGGGCGGTAACACCCAGCAGGAGCTGCAGGATGATGATGGGGGGGCGGTAACACCCAGCAGGAGCTGCAGGATGATGATGGGGGGCGGTAACACCCAGCAGGAGCTGCAGGATGATGATGGGGGGGGCGGTAACACCCAGCAGGAGCTGCAGGATGATGATGGGGGGGCGGTAACACCCAGCAGGAGCTGCAGGATGATGATGGGGGGGGGCGGTAACACCCAGCAGGAGCTGCAGGATGATGATGGGGGGGCGGTAACACCCAGCAGGAGCTGCAGGATGATGATGGGGGGGCGGTAACACCCAGCAGGAGCTGCAGGATGATGATGGGGGGGCGGTAACACCCAGCAGGAGCTGCAGGATGATGATGGGGGGGCGGTAACACCCAGCAGGAGCTGCAGGATGGTGGGGGGGGGCGGTAACACCCAGCAGGAGCTGCAGGATGGTGGGGGGGGCGGTAACATACCTGAAAATAACTCTTCAGACCAGGAGAGACATCTTAACAAGAAACTCTAAATATTGTTTAAATATAAACTCTAAATATAAAACCTTAAGGTCTCTAGGAACCTTAATAAGAAATTCAATATTGTAAATTATACATCAAGCACAAGCCACATATGTTCAAACATATTTTGAAAGGTCAGAGCATTACGCCGTGAAATATTTAAAGCAAGTAAAAGCTGTTTTTTGTTTGTTTGTTTTAGATTCCAGCTACTGGGAACCAAAAGTTGTAAGTAGCACGGGCTATGGCGAGCCCGTAGTGGAGTTACTGTCACGGGAGCTGGGCTGTAAGTGCAAGTAAAAGCATATGAAGAAATACATAGCCAATGGCAAAGGTTGCTGACTTTAATCAAATATAAAATTTTAGAGATATATGTTCTTTATATGAAAGGAGAATATTTGTATAATGTGTAACCTACATATATATCATTATGGCTTTGATGTATATATATATATATACAGCTCGGGGTCTCTACGAACACTTATAAACTTCTACGAATGCCCAGAAACCTTCAGGAACCTTCTTTAATAACCAGGAACTTGCACACTTAAGATAATCAATTCTACAACATAACAGTAACGGCAAAACTCACAACATTCAAGAGAGACAACACCGATACATTCCGTGTCAATAAAGTGTAAAAACAACGCCACCTCGTGGACGAGCCTCAACCATGCTGCCCCGAGTCCAAGCCCAGCGTGTCTGGGACTCCCGGCCCCTCGACCTCGAACGCCCGTCGTCTTCGAGCACCGGTCGACCTCGAACGCCCGTCATCCTCGAGCACCCGTCGACCTCGAGGGTGACCTCGAGGTCGATGGGTGACCTCAAGCGCCCCTCGACCTCGAGCGCCCGTCGTCCTCGAGCACCCGTCGTCCTTGAGCACCCGTCGTCCTCGAGCACCCGTTGTCCTTGAGCACCCGTCGTCCTCAAGGGCCCGTCCACCTCGAGCACCCGTCGTCCTCGAGCACCCGTCGTCCTTGAGCACCCGTCGTCCTCAAGGGCCCGTCCACCTCGAGCACCCGTCGTCCTCGAGCACCCGTCGTCCTTGAGCACCCGTCGTCCTCAAGGGCCCGTCCACCTCGAGCACCCTGAGTCCCAGCCCAGCGCCACGACTGGCTGCCTTAACCAATAATTTCCTTATCTTTTCGACGTGCGACCTGTAGCCAGAAGATGAGGAATCAGGCCATTATAAGAGGCGAGGGGGAGCTGCCTCGTTACATATATCTTGTTTATTGACTAATGGGGTCATTATATCTGGCGTATAATGACCGGTGGATTATATTAGGTCACTTTCTATCACTTTAAACGATCGTTGCAGTCGAGGTTACGTCAGAGGCTAACACTCTTAGTCAATCTGGTCGAGTTAATGGTTGTTTGTTGGTATTATATTTTATCAGCACGACCTCTCAAGATAACCTCAAGATAACCTCAAGATAACCTCAAGATAACCTCTTTCATGTTTCAAGATTCCTAAAACGAATATAAATTATTATATATAATGTTCGTGCACGAAATTAACAGCAAACCACACATGTGAAACGTTAGTGAATACTTATTTCAAGCACATATGAATAAGTTCATACATCAACCCATTTCTTCCCTCACGCAGGCGCTTACAAACACAAACGCGCGTGCACACACACACACACACACACACACACACACACACACACACACACACACACACACACACACACACACACACACACACACACAAGTGGTGCCCTGCAGTCCTCAACCCAAAACTAATGCTCAAAGTTCTTTCTGTTCAATGTCATTATTCTACATATATATATAAATGGGAAAGAGCAAAAACGCTTCGACTGTTCGTCATCATCAGCAGCTAGACTGAGTCTAGCTACTGATGATGACTGGAACAGTCGGAAACGTTGTGGCTCCATTTCCTCTTGCAGGTGTCAACATTATGAAAATCAACCGAACGTAGAGGGTTGGGCTTATAGCATTTTCCTCAACTGTTAGAAAGCATTGGATTCTGTCTAAGTTGCTCCTTCTCAAGCCATAAAAAGAGGTTGAAATGCCTGTAGGGTGTACCTCTCTGAAGGAAGCAAAGGGTCATAGTGAGAGGGGAGATATCTCAGAGTGAACAATAACAAGGTGAGTAACACAAGTCTGTAGAAGAACCAATTCTGTTTCTTATAATATACCAACGTTTTGAGAGAGGAGATTGGCTCCTTCATCTCAGTGTTCTCCGTTGATAGAAAATCAATAAGAAAAATGAGAGTAGAAGGCTCATTTGTTCTAGTTCTTCAAGATAATCCGGACGTTAGCCAGTAAGCTGGGGATTTTACTAACATGTGTGTCTGATATTAGATTTGGGGTTATATCTAATTTCAGATTTTTTTATGTTGCAGGAATTCCATCTCCCCTGTATGCTATCCTGCTCTTCATTCATTATCCTCTTATTATAACTTTCAATTTGTCAATTAAACATGTTTTAGAGCACCTCTGTAGTTTGTTTATTATACATGTCAGAAGTGGTGTGTAAAATAGCTACTAAACGTTTAACCCAGTGAGAGATATGCAAAGTTGTATAATGATAAGGACTGGAAAGAAGAGACCACAACAGCAGCATGGAAGATAGGAGAGATAAATTTATGCAACATAAACCAAAAAAGATGTTTGAGTAGACATAACCTCAAATTTAATGCCAGAGGCACACGTAAAACGTCGGCAGCATATGACAATATGGCCAACGTCCGTGTTGCCTTTTAAGAAATTGTACGAAGACGTCTTGAGAGTGACATATTCATCCTGCGTGAAACCCTCGCTTTACTGTCCTGGCATAAAACTCCTATCTTAAAGATACACGAAACTATAAATAGTCAGAGACGGCTTGTTCCTGAACTAGGAAAGGAAAAGATATTATCAAGGGCAGATCGCTAAGCCAGTATAGCTGTATAGCACTTGGAAGGGATAGGAGGACAAGCAGCTGGGATAGTAAGGGGAACGGTACCCAACCACTTGGACCATCGGGGATCGAACGTGGATGCAGCAAGAAGCGAGGCCATCGTTCTTAAGTGGTTGCCTTTGAGCTGGGGAAAGCAGAGCGATGAACAAAGAGTGAGGAACCTGGACCTCGCCCTATTGCAGGAAATAAGTATTAGGGGAACATGACAACGACATGTAAGATTTTAAGGGGAATTTGCGAAATTCCCAGAGAAGAGAGAAACACTTACTTTACTCACATAATTACGCCAGGAAGACTGGGCGTCAGCTCTGTGGGCCTGGCACATTACACTGCCAGTCATTTAATACAACGTCCTAGATTTCTATAATATTAAGAATGAAACCTATGTATAGTATGAGCCTCGACTACCTCCTCCTCTAGCTCATTCCATCACAGCATTAGACTAAACATTTTGACGTAGTAAGTGTACAGCATTTTGAAAGCTTCTCTGTCCACACGAAGGCGTCACAGAAATGTCACTGAGAACTTCTTCAGTCCGAGACTGGAAAATATATGGAATGATATGCATATATACGACCATTGATGGAGTATGCTGCGTCAACATAACCATTGCTAGAGTATGCTAGACCATCATGACCATTGCTGGAGTATGCTGGGCCAACATGACCATTGCTAGAGTATGCTGCGTCAACATGACCATTGCTGGAGTATGCTGGACCATCATGACCATTGCTGGAGTATGCTGGACCAACATGACCATTGCTAGAGTATGCTGCGTCAACATGACCATTGCTGGAGTATGCTGGACCAACATGACCATTGCTAGAGTATGCTGGACCAACATGACCATTGCTAGAGTATGCTGCGTCAACATGACCATTGCTGGAGTATGCTGGACCAACATGACCATTGCTGGAGTATGCTGGACCAACATGACCATTGCTAGAGTATGCTGGACCAACATGGAGCACCTGATCCCAAACTAGTCCAAGAATTGAGGATATTGAGGGAACTATGTTTAACCACACTAAAACGAGAAATAAAGAGGACAAGATACAGATACATAATGTAATAAAAGTCACCGATGAAATAAACAACATCTAGGTTGAAAAGGGAGCCGGTCGGCCGAGCGGACAGCACGCTAGACTTGTGATCCTGTGGTCCTGGGTTCGATCCCAGGCGCCGGCGAGAAACAATGGGCAGAGTTTCTTTCACTCTATGCCCCTGTTACCTAGCAGTAAAATAGGTACCTGGGCGTTAGTCAGCTGCCACGGGCTGCTTCCTGGGGGTGGAGGTCTGGTCAAGGACCGGGCCGCGGGGACACTAAAGCCCCGAAATCATCTCAAGATAACCTCAAGATAGGTCAAGCAGCAGCATAACGAGAGCTAGACACGCTGACGAGCCACAGGGATGAGGAGAAAAATGTTGTCTTAGGGCAGCAAGTAAGTGGAAGGGACTGGAGTGGAAAATAGTAGAGAATACCTCCATTCAGAGCTTTAAAATAAGGTGTATGACAAGACACAGAGGGAACGTGTTCCAGTGTATTAGACGACAGAAGGTTGGGAAGGTGGGTGCCCGGGAGATAAAGCTCGACCCAGCTATCATTGTTAGATTAGTTAAGTGCGGCGCGCACATGGCCGAGCTACGCGTAAAACACTTCGTCATCATGGTAATTAACACTGCATCAGCGACCATTACACTGGGAGAGAACAGCAGTCATGTTGGCATGATGTAATCACGTGACAACATGAAGCTCAGTATAACGCGGCTGTATGCTGCCTGTTCACCCGGCGCGCCTTAACCCATTTGTGCACTCCAAAACAACTAATTGGATTACGCGGCAAAATTAAATGATGTTCTCTTCGTTTTGTGGAATAATTGGAATCTCTGCTACTTTATCAAATGCCTAACACAGAATGCCGGTGCTCTTTTATAAGGGGTTTTGCTTTTTGCACGGTTTTCAGCGCCGTGGAGAGGGGGGACCTGCTGCCTGGGTAACAGCTTTTCCTCCGTATCAACCTGCCCTGGCTTTGTGCCCTGGTGAGGCCACTCCAGACCGACAACCAGAGCGCAACTCCATAGTCTCCTGAGACTGATGGATGCCTACTACTTGCTTTACTGTTATAACAAAATTATGTCTGCGTGACATAATTCTGAAGCCCTAGTCCTTTCAGCTGTCAGTCATCTAAGCACCGCATGTCTGTAATATTTACATTTAAACCTCTGTATGATATCAGCTTTGACTACTTTCTTCTCTAGCTCGTTCTGTGTATTCACAACTCAAGCTAAAATAATAATGAGTTCCGAAAACTTCCTTTTCTTAATCCTAAAATCAAATCGCGATTGGCTTTGGATTATGTTTACTCACTGAACATTTCTTCCATTTCTTCCGCCACCTTATACTCTCCTTGTGGCTTTATTCCCAACCCAAATGTAATCACCTTGCATTTCCTTTGATTAAAATCAAGCAGCCATTTCTCAGAGCATCTGTTTAGTATGACCGGATAAACCTGCAGCATTCTATAATCACAATTTATTCCGATTCGTCTCATCAGTTTTGCATCAGCAAACATTTACATAGAGATAAAGAGTATGAGCCCAAGTTGTGATCCATGAGGCACCTAACCTCTCCTTCTTGTGCTTATATTGTCCCTCACATCTTGCCATTGACCTGTACTCAAGCACACGTGCCAGATACGACTTTCTGTGAACCCGTGTTGAAGCTGTATTATAATGAAACTGAGGGAAAGGGAGAGGGAGAGAGAGAGAGAGAGGGTGGGTGGGAGAGGGAGAGAGAGAGAGAGGGTGGGTGGGAGGGAGAGAGAGAGAGGGTGGGAGGGGGAGAGAGAGAGAGGGTGGGAGGGAGAGGGAGAGAGAGAACAGGGAGACCAATCCACAACACGGGGAGCCATCCCCGGTGCACCTGTGCCGCACAAACGCCGCAGTAAACTACGTCTCACACTCGTCCCAGATAATTATCAGCAGCCTCTCGCACCCCCACATGACCCTCTCGCACCTCTCCCCCCCTCCGCCCCCATATGACCCTCACACACACACACACGACCCAAGCTACACACACGGAAGCTCACACCTGTCGCCGACGCAGCATCCTCTTTCCGCTTCTCAACGCTAAACCAAGATCGAAAAATAGCAACTTTTAGCAATTTTCATCACTAATAATATTCCGGTTACACCAGCATGTTGTTACCATCACTGATAAGGGAAGAGGAGGGCGTACGACACGGAGGGAGAGTGAGGAATGGCGGGTGTTGATGCAGTGGGTGTGGTGAGCAAAACACGACAGGGTGAGGAATAGGTTACTGGAGGACTTGTTGAGGGCGCTGTGGGCGTGCAGATGCCAGATCTGGGGCGACTGAGTGTGGGCGGCCTGGGCTGCGTGGGAGTAATGGACGGAGGGCGCTGCTGATGGTGGAGATGTGCCTTAAGGAGGCTGAGGAGTCGGACCAGTCTGGCCGGAGTGGTGGTGAAGGTGAATAGCAAAGGTGCAGAATGGGATGGCTTGTCGGGACGGAGTCGGGACTCGTGAGTCGGGTGGGATGAGGTGGGTTGGGTGGGAGAAGGAGGAGATTGGTGGTGGGTTGGGTGGGAAGGATTATAACGTGGGTTGAGGTATCGCAAGTCGCGTGAAAGAAAAATAGGGTTAATAAAGGCCAAAAAGCAAGGCGGGGTACATAGTAGGACATACATGTGTTATTTTACACGCTAAAAGAGAGAGAGAGAGAAGCACTAATGTGTTGATGAGAGACGGGGGGAAAGTGCAAGGGATTTGATGGAGAGGCAAGGAGTGGGGAGCGACGAAGAGAAAATGGACGAGGAATAGAAGGAGAGAATAAGAGAGGTTGTTTAGGACACAAGCAAATATTGAGAATTTGAGAGCAGTTGACAAAATGGTTTCCTAAATATAAGGTGAGGTCCTTGTCCCCGTTGTTAGAGTGGATTGATAGTATAGGCGGCCTGGAATATTGTTTGATAATACCGTGAGTAATGAATAAAGTTGGTGTGAGGGGGGGGAGGGGGGACGCAGAGTTGAGAGATGTGAAGGTGAAGGGAGAGAGGGAGAGGCGAGGATATGGGAAGGGAGAGAGGGAGAGGCGAGGACATGGGAAGGAAGAGAGGGAGAGGCGAGGACATGGGAAGGAAGAGAGGGAGAGGCGAGGATATGGGAAGGGGGAGAGAGGGAGAGGCGAGGACATGGGAAGGAAGAGAGGGAGAGGCGAGGACATGGGAAGGGAGAGAGTAGGGAGAGGCGAGGACATGGGAAGGGAGAGAGGGAGAGGCGAGGACATGGGAAGGAAGAGAGGGAGAGGCGAGGATATGGGAAGGGGGAGAGAGGGAGAGGCGAGGACATGGGAAGGAAGAGAGGGAGAGGCGAGGACATGGGAAGGGAGAGAGTAGGGAGAGGCGAGGACATGGGAAGGGAGAGAGGGAGAGGCGAGGACATGGGAAGGAAGAGAGGGAGAGGCGAGGATATGGGAAGGGGGAGAGAGGGAGAGGCGAGGACATGGGAAGGAAGAGAGGGAGAGGCGAGGATATGGGAAGGGGGAGAGAGGGAGAGGCGAGGACACGGGAAGGAAGAGTAGGAAAGGCAAGCTGTAGAAATGAGGGAAGGAAATATAATAGTAAAAATGCTAGATGGGAATCGAGATATATAGGAAATGAGCAATTGTCGAGAGGAGGAAATGAGGAAAGGGGAGATAATAGGATGAAAAGGGAAGAGGTGATGACAGGGACGCTGGAAAGAAGATGGGAAGGAAGGAACAAGGGAGGGAGACGAAGTAAGACAAGGGCGATAGAAGACAGGGAAGTGAAGAGGAGGGGAAGGAGGAGGGACGAGGTAAAGGGGACGGATAAAGAAGGATAAAGTGATATTGGAGATGAGCTTCTGGGAATTTTCCAGTGTGCACAAGATGAAAATCCAATTTAACGGTGTGATGCGAGAGGCGAGTAGCGCCTGTGTCCTGGCCTCTTGTAGCAAGGCAGCGTGTGTGTCCTGGCCTCTTGTAGCAAGGCAGCGTGTGTGTCCTGGCCTCTTGTAGCAAGGCAGCGTGTGTGTCCTGGCCTCTTGTAGCAAGGCAGCGTGTGTGTCCTGGCCTCTTGTAGCAAGGCACCGCCCTCACCATGATGCCAGCAGCTGGTAATACAACCCACGTCTACACGAACGTAAACAAACATGCTCCTCTTACACAATTGTAAACTCTAATATGTTGTGACACTTGAACATGCAAACACTGACCACACACACGCAAACACTAGAAAGGGTACCCAGCGGTGCCCGGGCCTGTCTGTCTACTCTTCCTCTCTTTTTTCAGTGAAACGCTTCTCTCGGGATGAGAGCTGATTGATAAAGATTAAGCCACCCAAAATGTGGCACGGGCATGAATAGCCCGTAAGTGGTGGCCCTTTAGCTGATACTGGAGATCTGTGGAGGTGCGACTGCACCCTGCGTGACGGGAGATGTCTTCCCCATTCCTTTGAAATTACTGAAGGTTTTGATTTCCACCACCTCTCACGTAACCTGATCCAACCGTCACTGTTTAACAAAGAAAACTCATTTTTTTCGGACCCTTTTTGTCTATAGCTTGAATCTATGACCTCTTGTTCTTGATGTTGTGGGTTTCAACAATCCCTCTTGGTAGACTTTGTCGACTCCTGTTACTATTTTGTACGTAGTGATCATATCCCCCCTTTTTCTTCAGTCTTTTAGCTTAGACTACCAGGCTGTGACTCATACGTCAGGCTGCGAGCAGCCGCGTCCAACAGCCTGGTTGATCAGTCCAGCAACCAGGAGGCCTGGTCGACGACCGGGCCGCGGGGACGCTAAGCCCCGGAAGCACCTCAAGGTAACCTCAAGGTAGACATGTTTTTCATCTCTAGCCTCTCCTCGTAAGTTGTTATTCAGGTCCGGCAGCCACTTAGTAGCATGTCTTGGCACCAGTTTATTGAGGTGCTTCTTGAGGTTTGGGCACCTTACAGCTGCTGTGTATTCTTGTTGTGGTCTCACACAAGTTGTGAAGAATTTCTTTAGTATTTTATCACCTATTTATTGGGAAGCAATTCTGAAGCTGGAAAGCGTATCACATGATCCTCTCTTTGTGCTTGATCTGCCCTCACGTCTTTATGTATACTCACCAAGTACACAAAGGTCTGTGTGTGTGTGTGTGTGTGTGTGTGTGTGTGTGTGTGTGTGTGTGTGTGTGTGTGTGTGTGTGTGTGTGTGTGTGTGTGTGTGTGTGTGTGTGTGTGTGTGTGTGTGTGTGTGTGTGTGCGTGTGTGTGCGTGTGTGTGTGTGTGTGTGTGTGTGTGTGTGTGTGTGTGTGTGTGTGTGTGTGTGTGTGTGCGTGTGCGTGTGCGTGTGTGTGTGTGTGTGTGTGTGTGTGTGTGTGTGTGTGTGTGTGTGTGTGTGTGTGTGTGTGTGTGCGTGTGTGTGTGTGTGTGTGTGTGTGTGTGTGTATGTATGTGTGTGTGTACATGCTTGGTGTGTATGTGTACATGCTTGGATTTTTGTTTTAAATACGCAATTGCATTTTTATTTAAGTTAACACAACCGTGTTTATAAGTGGGACATATTGTGTGTACATGTGTGTGTATGGACGGCCACGCCGCGGGGATGCATATGGTCAGCCCGTGTGTATATACTTAAGGACACGCACTGTGTATGAATGGGCACGCCGTGTATATTAGTAGATGTAATATATGTATGAGTATGCATGGCATATGTATTCATGGGGAACAAGTTATGTATGAACAGAGCACACCGTGTATAAGCAGCACGATGCGTGTGTATTCAAAAAGCTTGTTATTTATCCATAACAAATTTATGACTTATTAATGAACCTGTCAAAAAAAGTTGTAATTAAGGATGGTGGTGACAGGGCCTCGGCGCTAACAAGGAAGGACACGAAAAATTATGATCAGCAAAAACTCAAGTCCCTAAAATTTACAGCAACTAATTCAGCCAGGATGTGTACATTATGGGAGGATGTGCACTTTCTGGCGGGATGTGTGCACATTCTGGCGGGATGTGTGCACATTCTGGCGGGATGTGTACACATTCTGGCAGGATGTGTGCACATTCTGGCAGGATGTGTGCACATTCTGGCAGGATGTGTGCACATTCTGGCAGGATGTGTGCACATTCTGGCAGGATGTGTACACATTCTGGCGGGATGTGTGTACATTCTGGCGGGATGTGTACACATTCTGGCAGGATGTGTGCACATTCTGGCGGGATGTGTGTACATTCTGGCAGGATGTGTACACATTCTGGCGGGATGTGTACACATTCTGGCGGGATGTGTACACATTCTGGCAGGATGTGTGCACATTCTGGCAGGATGTGTGCACATTCTGGCAGGATGTGTACACATTCTGGCGGGATGTGTGTACATTCTGGCGGGATGTGTACACATTCTGGCAGGATGTGTGCACATTCTGGCGGGATGTGTGTACATTCTGGCGGGATGTGTACACATTCTGGCAGGATGTGTGCACATTCTGGCGGGATGTGTACACATTCTGGCAGGATGTGTGCACATTCTGACAGGATGTGTGCACATTCTGGCAGGATGTGTGCACATTCTGGCGGGATGTGTGCACATTCTGGCGGGATGTGTGCACATTCTGGCGGGATGTGTGCACATTCTGGCGGGATGTGTGTACATTCTGGCAGGATGTGTGCACATTCTGGCAGGATGTGTGCACATTCTGGCAGGATGTGTACACATTCTGGCAGGATGTGTGCACATTCTGGCAGGATGTGTACACATTCTGGCAGGATGTGTGCACATTCTGGCAGGATGTGTGCACATTCTGGCAGGATGTGTACACATTCTGGCAGGATGTGTACACATTCTGGCAGGATGTGTACACATTCTGGCAGGATGTGTACACATTCTGGCAGGATGTGTACACATTCTGGCAGGATGTGTACACATTCTGGCAGGATGTGTACACATTCTGGCAGGATGTGTGCACATTCTGGCGGGATGTGTACACATTCTGGCAGGATGTGTGCACATTCTGGCAGGATGTGTGCACATTCTGGCAGGATGTGTGCACATTCTGGCGGGATGTGTGCACATTCTGGCGGGATGTGTGTACATTCTGGCAGGATGTGTGCACATTCTGGCAGGATGTGTGCACATTCTGGCAGGATGTGTACACATTCTGGCAGGATGTGTGCACATTCTGGCAGGATGTGTACACATTCTGGCAGGATGTGTGCACATTCTGGCAGGATGTGTGCACATTCTGGCAGGATGTGTACACATTCTGGCAGGATGTGTACACATTCTGGCAGGATGTGTACACATTCTGGCAGGATGTGTACACATTCTGGCAGGATGTGTACACATTCTGGCAGGATGTGTACACATTCTGGCAGGATGTGTACACATTCTGGCAGGATGTGTACACATTCTGGCAGGATGTGTACACATTCTGGCAGGATGTGTACACATTCTGGCAGGATGTGTACACATTCTGGCAGGATGTGTACACATTCTGGCAGGATGTGTACACATTCCTGGCAGAATGAATACATTCATTATAGAAACTATGATGACATTTGTACCACATTTGTTAATATAGGCAGTTTCGAAAATAGTATTAATATTATAATGGTGACATATATTAATATTAATTTGACATTCCCCTTTACAGCAGTAGATTAATAATTTTTGTATTTGTAACTAATAATGTGGCTAATACTAATAATACAAAGATCATACCAATAGTTACAACTATCCCCATCAAGCCTCACGAGACTATCAATAGTATTACGTGTAATTAAATAATCACTTAACATAATTGTGCACATTATGGAACATACACGTCCATGTATTCTTGAAAAGATTCTGTATGACCATTTAAATGTTTAAAACTTCAGTAGGCCACCACATGGCCAAGTTTTAATTGTAACTTAAATTTTCAAAATTTAATAAAATTAAATAAATTAATTTCCATTTACAATATAAACAAAAAATATGATTAAAGAACACCAGAATAGACAATATCACGTTAACTAGTGGGAAATAACACTTAAAGTGTGTGCTCAGAAAAAAAGGCCTAACTTTAAAAGAAAGGTTCTTTACAAGAACATCGAGAGTGCTTCAAGTAAATGCAAAGCTGTGTTATACGATGGGATCTAACTCTCGTTTCTCATGCACACTCACAGGAAAGTGGAGGCTAAACCACGTTTTTTTTCCGGCCACCAAGATGCTTCTGGCCAAGGTTAATTATGAATTTTATGGACGCGAATTATGGATATAAATTTTTAAGCTATTTTGTAAAGCCATTAGTATCGTTTCTCAAAATTATTTGCGCCAATAGTAATTATTATCTGTAGTTACTATGGATGTTGATTATATGCATTAACTGTAATTTGATTATAGATAATCATTATTTATACTATGCATATTTATGTATACAACTTTCTATTAGGTGAACAGTGGCATGAGGTGTAAGGAAATGCGCACATACCTCCAATTCAGCCCGGGAGTCGAACCCTAGCCCACTCGGCTGTTAAGGAATATATTAAACAAATTAGGAGAGAAAGATATTAAAAGTATGACAGGAAGAGAGAAAAAGAGAGAGAGAGAGAGAGAGAGAGAGAGAGAGAGAGAGAGAGAGAGAGAGAGAGAGAGAGAGAGAGAGAGAGAGAGAGAGAGAGAGAGAGAGAGAGAGAGACAGAGAGAGAGAAAGGGGGGGCAGACGCCAGCTTACATAAAGAGAGATTGATAAATTATGAAAAGTGAGGAGGCCGTCTCTCGCGAATTTCTAGGCGACACTTAGAACGGAATTCAAGGGACACTTAGAGGTGGTGCTCAAGTGTCACTCCACCTGAGCCAATATTAGTCTTAACTCGACAGCTCCTGAATGAGACACTTCCCCTGCCCCCCCTTCCCCCCACAACCCCCCCAACCCACACTGCCTCTGACCTTGCTCCTAAATTTATAATTGTAAGCCACATTTCTGCACGATAATATGAACCAAAAGCCGTAAATTAATCCTCTGTATTTTTCCAGTATCTTTAAACAACTGAAAGAATGGGAAGCAATACAGTTATACATTTTATCTATTAAAAATAATAGATTATTTATACATTCTGTACAAAACGCGCGTAAAATAGATTGCCATTGACGTAGAAACAGTTAATAAATATAGTAAACTATTACTACGCTAATGCGGTGCTGCCGTCCTTGTACATTCAAGAACTTATATAAATGGCTTCGAATAAATGAACCAGCACTTTCACTTAATTAATTCCTACTAATATCCTAATGCATCATTAATACAAGTAACACTTTATAGGTACATTAGTAAATTAAACAACTAAT